>NC_052619.1:33909734-34243278 GCF_016545825.1 Eucalyptus grandis
ACTCATCCACTACAACCCTGAAAATAAATAAATAAATAAATAAAATAAAGGCCCAATTGCCTGTCATGACATGGCCGGACCATAATGCACTCGGACCACAAAAAGGGGAGGACAATGTAAGTGGACTGGAGCAGTCTCTGTTGCATAGGTGGCCTTCTAGTTCTAGACTTTACAACCAGATTGTGAACTTGTAAGAAACAAAAGATGACTCCAATGCTAGACTACGCCAATACTGTTTGGCATAATTTTTCGCTGTATTTTTTAACTGTGAAATCGGGTACTATACGACTTTATAAGATGTTTGGCAAATACCGTGCAATCTCAACGCCACCAAAACTGCAGCAGCTTACGTCAATTTTCAGGAAGTTGTCTGGCCTAGTTCTAAAATGTGTATACCAAACATACATTCAAGTCACCGCCACAACAAATGAGTTTGTATGCGATGTGGGCAGGCGTCAATTTGTACGATTTCTATTTCCTGCAGTTGAGAATGTGATTGTAAAACTGGAGTGAGCTCGTTCTTCAGATCAGCGATGGCCACAACATAAGGATTCGAGATGAATTTGTGTTGCTCCTTCCGCCACTTCTCCTGGTTCCTCGTCAGTGACCTCCTTTATTCAATCACTCGTAACGGATCACATTGCAAAATCAATTCTTTGTTTGAGCTCCAGATAGCCAGGGCCATTCTCTCCGTCCCTTTTCCTCCTACTCCTAACCAGATCCTCTTATTTGGGCCAACTCTAGATCAGGCTCGTATGCCGAACATGTCTGACAACGTGCTGGGGCTGAAGAAGTTAATTCATTACCAAACTGGAACATGACATAGGGGAGCATAGGGTACTGGTATTACCTGAAAGTCTTGACTTCAACCATAATAATTTATTTCTGACTATTTAATAATCACTTTATGCAGAAATGTAGCTGTGTCACTGCAAACTACATGGCACAAGTTGACATTAATGCGAAGATGAGGGCCATTATCATTGACTGGCCTATAGAGGTGCGATTAAAAAAAAATCCCATTGTCAAATTACAGGTTTTGCATTTAACCAATCTAAAACAGGTGCGTGACAAATTCAATCTCATGCACGAGACCAACTCACAGTCAATCTCATAGATAGATTCTTGGCTCAGCAATCTGGGCGAGAAGGAAGCTCTAGTTGCTTTTACGTACCAACCTTTTTCTTACTGAGAAAAATTGGATGAAAATTAATTTTAGCAACTTGGGTTGCGCTTAGGAATCGCTAAGAAAGATAGAATCTAGTTTTAACCCTAACCCTAGCCCTAACTCTCGGTGGTTTAGTCTCCTACAACCGATTGTTTCAATTATCTAATCGATGTTTTTGATCGGTTGAAGACTGGACTACTGCTTTTCCTTCCCAATTGCCATCCTTGCCTTTTGTTCTAACAGGTATCTCTCTCTGGCTGACCCTAGATGAGGCTCTTGTTCCATCAAATCTGATATCCAACTGATCAATCTCTCCGTTTCCTTCTCATCCTCCTAACATAATGAAACTCTGGAAAATCATCCGACTGTCTCGAACTTGTTATAAAATTCCCGTCCTCAAACTAAGTTGTCCAGTCTGTCGGAACTCTCCTGCATCCCTCCATCACATTCTTTTACCGAAACTCTAGTTGGCCTCTTCAACCTACTGACCCTTTTTCCAGCCTGGCATATGAAAGATTGGCTCCTTCACATCCTTGACTGTCTCTCATTTTTAAGCATCCCCAGGCCTCTAAAATCTCTCCATCATCAACTGCTTTGCTATTTGCGACAGTATCTGCATAAAATGAACTCTATTCTCCGTAACAACACCCCAACCTCTCTTCGAGAACTTGCAAAACGCGGTTAAGTAGATACACATGTGGGCAATTTCTTGTTTCCAGAAAATTGTTGTGCTTTTGATTGCCGAGCGCAAATGACTGAGTTTCGAGGAAGATCGTTTTTTGCAGTCGGTTTGGAGCTGACGACATCCTGTGGTAGCCGTAATGGGAGAGAGAGAGAGAGAGAGAGAGATTCGGTGTGCCCGGTTTATGATGGTTTTGAACCGTAGGTTTTCTGCATTTTTCATAGAAGGGCAATCTGGTCTCCTTCAGGGCCCTTTTCTTAGAGTTTCTCGATATCCGAGGATGTCACGTCAATCCTTCAACGTTCCTTCGCGTTAGAGTTTCTCGATATCCGAGGATGTCACGTCAATCCAAAGCAACGTGGCTTCGCGTTAGAGTTTCTCGATATCCGAGGATGTCACGTCATTCCAAAGCAACGTGGACAAAGCCGAACGACAAGCGCTAAGTCTTGTCAAATCTGTCCTGTCATTGGTTTTGCGGTAGTAACCAAAGCTAGTTTTTTCTATCCCATCTCCAAAATGAATGTTTTCTCGTCACCTGAGTTCCTGATGCACTTCATCGATAACATACCGTAAAAAGGTCATTTCATTCTGAATTCTTAGACATGAGAGAACAATAACTTTTCGCCAATTTCGAGTAGGATATTTTACATTATCAATTTGCGGTGACTTTATGATAAGAAAATAAAAAAAGTTCATATAATGAAATACTCACTATATCATTGCATTATATAAACAATAGAAAATTAAAATTGTCATGCTTTTAAAGAAATAGAGAGAAGTTTGAGAATTAAGTGAATCACAAATCACGAGAAAGTTATGATGATTTAATCAATTAGTGTGTGTGTGATAATAATTCAACTCTATCACATTTATGATAAATTTGATGGCATTGACATTGTGCTTCAAAAGAGGGAGTGCAGCAAGTGTCAAGAGAACAAATGATCATGCACTTCAATAAAATCAAGAATCTACGGCAAGTTTTATGATCATTTGTACTATTCCTGTCTTTACAAACAGAAAACCCTCGATATTTTTAAGAGGTTTCATTCCTAATACATAAAAAATTTTACGTGGGGTCCGATGGCTGATGATTTTCATGGTGGAAAAATGGAGTTGTTCAAGAAAGCAAGGGTTCAGGCTGTACTTCGTGGGGAATTCGAATCTTTTAAACAGAATGTTCGGAGAGAAGGCCATGAAGGCTGCCGTGGCAATAAGGCCGTGATTTTGACATGCGTGGCCTACACTTCCGGTGACGAGACAGGCATGCCACCCAAAGTTCCGGTGAAGAGGAGCTAGATGAAGTTGATGCTTTCGAAGGAAAATGAGTCTGAACCAGAAGTGCCTATCTTCCCTTGCAATCGCAGAGTCGATAGTGATGACAGGGTAGAGAATGTGTACATGGCGGCGGCAGATCCAGACATACCTCATAAGAAGTTCGGGTGAGACTCGGCCGAGCAGTTTCCTTCTTTGGCATGGGGCTATGGCGATGGTCAGTTTCCAGAGAAGCTGCTGGTCATGAGACTTCCTCGCGTGCGTCAATAAACGAAAACAAATCAACTGTGCGCATCATATATTTGCTGATGGGTCACTGCTTCACGGGATCTTTATATGTGAGGGATGACCATTTTGTTCTTGGCTTGGGAGTTCCTGCTTACATCTTTCTGTTGATTTTCGTCAATCCTGGCCTCACGCCACATTTCTTCAAGTCTCGCTTTTCTAAGTATGTTTGGATTGAATTTCTTTTGTTTTTATTTTTTTTATTTTTTTATTTTTTTTTATTTATTAAAATCTCGCAAGCATCGTCTCTCTTGTGCCTCTTCATCTGATTATATGATGCTTGTAGATTATAGTTTCTAATTTGTTGTGTGCACTCTGTATTAGATATATATATATATATATATATATATAGTAAAAGAAGGATCGCGTCTATTTGTTTCTTTTTTCTCATTTGGAAAACTATTTGACGTACAAGTATAGAATTCAAAAATTGTCAAGCAAACTGTTAGTAGAACATCAGTGCACGAATTTAAAGAAAAAAGGCCATTAGAATAGAAGAAACACATAGACAAGACACAATTAAGGGAGGGAGGGAAGGAGGGAGGGTGTGTTTTTCCTTTCTTCTTTTAGAGAGAGAGAGAGAAGAAAGAAAGAATGTCTTTCCTTTCTTCTTTTACTTGTACGGAATCGCTGTTCCTTTGTCTACTAGTAATTTGCCTTTTTCCACCCCATTAATGCATTAAAGAAAATGTTTTAACTAGAACTTAACTTTAGATTAAACACAATATTTTTTAAGTTAATAACCTTTGTTGAATTGCAGAAATCATTATCAATATCCCAATAAACTATAAGTTCTTTATATCAATTCTCATCACAATTGGAGTTCACAACAAAATGTAGCATAGACTTAATTGATTGAACTGTGTTATCCACATCTAACACATTTATCGAGTAAAAATCAGTGTTAACATAAATAATAATGACAACCAAAACCGATAACACTACTATAAGATGACAATCATGTACCCTCCAAAAAGTAGTGGAAATCTCCCTATTAGATGATTATCAATGTCATATTGTGAAAACCCAAAGTATAATTTCCATTTAAAATATATAATCAAGAAAACAACAACACGATGCTAAAGATTTTGCGCAACATATAAACCTATTTACTCGAATAATGTCACACCGTGATGTATTTTTGAAGTAGATAAAACACGCCTCTTTGGTTTGGCTATATTAAACTCTACAATTCTAACACCCTTGTTGTGTTTTAGACTACATAGTCATTAATATCATACCATCAATCTTTTTACTAAATACCCAAAGAATAATTGAGACATCTAGCAGTATCAGAATAAAAGCTGCCAAAATCTTGAATCACAAGTAAAGCAAATTATAGATATAGTGGAAGAATGTCATGATCATTTGATCATCCATAGGCAATGATATATATATAGTGTAAGTATCGGAGGGAAATATCCTAATTACCCCATATGTAAAAACATATAGAAACATAAAGAGTTTCACGATCAAAGATGTCTCGCCCAGCATTTTATATCAGAACAATCATCTCCATGCTTCTTGACCAACACAATAATTTATTTATAGATACGAAAAAACGACGCCCCAGTTCTTTAAACTCAACAAACTGACTTATGACAAGACGCCAACCCAGTCTGAGATTTAAACTCAAAAACTGACTCAACACAGACACACGAAGACCTGGACTCCCTCAACATGAGCACGACTCATCCCAACAAGACCACCACACCGTGGACTAGCACTATCCGAGTGTCTTCAGAATCACTGAAGAAAGACAGATTGAAGTAGCATCCTGCATTTATTCAGATCTTGCACTACGAGATAAAACCTGAAGTACGAACCCTAGTCAAAGTAGAACTCACGTTCTTCATGACCGCACGTTCACGTACTCCACTTAAGCCCCCTCATCGTCACTGCCATAATTCTCATGTGGATCAATTGAAGCTTCCTTGTTCAGATCCAGCTCCATGTGGACCTTCTTTCTCTGAGCCTCCACTGTGATGAAGAAGCGCCGCCCTAGCCACAGTGCTGCTGCCGCCCTTTATCTGCCCTAATTCCAGCAAGGTAGACACCGCTTCCTTCTCCGGCTTTGGACAACCTATTATGGACGGGCATGTGCCCATAGACGGCGTAACGACTTGGGAACAGTTTCACTGGCAGCACAACCAGCACCCACTTGACAGCATCAAACACCGCCGCCGTCTTCCCCACGATGGCAGCGGAGGAACTGCCTGCATATTCACCCGATTCATGCCCTACCCCCATTGCTGGCGCCGCACAGCCGGGCACAGCAGAAGAGCGGACCTGTCAGTTCCAGCACGCAGAGGGGCTGGGGGAGAAGAATTTCCATCGTGGCCACAGACATCTCGTCCTGCTTTCGGGCGGGAGATTTCTTTGCAGGAGGGTGAAGAGTGAAATTATGGAATTACAACGACCGGTTAAATAAGGACTACAGACTAAAGTTAAACCGCACTGATAGTGATGGAAAAGACGAGGAATGGCCAAACCAAATTACGAGGAGCATTAGGAAAATAATCTTAAATGCAACTAGATGGAAAAGACACGCACATGGGAGCAACTCGAAGGTTAATACGTCATAATTAACCCTACAGATTCCAAGTCATAATAAGCAAGTCATTTAACTCCTACTCTTATATTCCCCAGATCGCGCATTCTACATACCTCACTACCTTTCTTCGTAAAGTGCATTATACCTCTGCATTATGCTCTCTTCGCATGCTTTTTTCTTTCTAAGAAGATATATTTCATCCCATCTAAATGATTTTTTCCCAACAAAGCAATTTGGCATTTTTGTTTTGTGTTTAATGTAACAACTTAAAACATGGAAACTAATATCGACATACCAAACTATCGTCATGATTGCCTCATGTTCTGTTCCGGCTTGCAAGGACAATATAGGAACACCTGTCAGACGTTTTGCCTTCCGTCGTCGGGACACATGTTAGGATAAGATCCAATAAGAATAGATGAAAACCTAGATGGCATAAAATCCCATTACGTGTTTAGGACACCTAGTTTTGGTATGTCCATATTAACTTCCATTTTAAAGTTCAGTTTAAAAATGAAAAGGCAAGGAAAAAGAAAGACCTCAATCTACTACAATCACCATGGCGGCGACCGATCACTACCGCTGTGGTTGCCACCAATAGCAAAAACTACTACCCCCACGGTGGCTGCCTTTGTTGTGGTGGTCTGTCTGACCACCGCAGAGGAAGGCCGAGATCATTTGAACAACCTCCTGACTGAGATTGGGGAGGCCAGCCCGCCTAGGAAGTGCCAATCACCACAGGTTGGTCGCCTGTCGAGTGCGTTCACTCAGGTGGTCGCTTCACGATGGTCAGTGTTCTCACATCGGCTGCAGTGTCAAATCTGAGATCGCAAGAAAAGGAAGTGGCTGTGGCGATGGTAGCCAGTGGCGTCCATGCGGTGGCACCGATGGTGTGCACAGGCGGAGCCTTTCTTAGCTTTTTTCAAAATTTCTTTCCACTCGTAATCCTCATTTTTCTCCTCTTTTTGGCCTAATACTCATGTAGATAATTCCAAGAGTTCTTACAACACTAAAACATAATTAAAGAAGTGAAATTCAATAAATTTAAAAGGAAGAGAAAAAAGTGCGGCAGGTATGAATGATAGTGCCTTTGTTTTTTTTTGTTGAATCCAAAGCTACTCTTCATCACTTGTGGAAAATCCTGAAGAGGAGAAGATGAGTAAGGTCATTGCCTAAATCTGCTTTACGTGCCTTTTTCGGATCTTGAGCTCTTTTGACACGAGATCGGACGACCATTCTCTCTCTCTCCCTCTCTCTCTCCTCCCTCCCTCCCCCACCCCACCCCCACCCCCCACCTAGAATGATAACGACGTTGTTGTTGATAATTATCATTATAATAATGTTATTCCTTAGTAGTATTTGTTGCCTTGTGATTGGGTTAAATCGTTGTTATACTGCTGGGTAGCTGGTACTGATAAAAATATACGAACAAGGGAACACGCCCGAAACCAGAGAGATAGGTCTCGACTACATCTTGCAAAAATACATGGCCACCCCACCTAGAATGATAACGACGTTGTTGTTGATAATTATCATTATAATAATGTTATTCCTTAGT
Source organism: Eucalyptus grandis (assembly GCF_016545825.1). Classification (NCBI taxonomy): domain Eukaryota; kingdom Viridiplantae; phylum Streptophyta; class Magnoliopsida; order Myrtales; family Myrtaceae; genus Eucalyptus; species Eucalyptus grandis. The sequence goes on from NC_052619.1 coordinate 33,917,254, forward strand.
AGTATTTGTTGCCCTTGTGATTGGGTTAAATCGTTGTTATACTGCTGGGTAGCTAGTACTGATAAAAATATACGAACAAGGGAACACGCCCGAAACCAGAGATAGGTCTCGACTACATCTTGCAAAATACATGGCCACGGATATTCCCGAGGCACCAGATTTTGTTATGAACCTGTATTAGTGAGAGCAATTGCAAAAAAAAAAAATTCTTTTACTATCATGTTGTCATCTTCTTGATTATCTTTTAAATGAAGAATTATTTACTGATGGAGTGCATTATGTGACATTGATAATTATCTAAAGCAATTTTCACTACCTTATAAATATATATATATAGTCGTAGCACTTAAATGCCAAAACTTAATACAAATGAGATACTTTAAGTGTCAAAAGTTAGGAAAGTGACATTTAAATGCTAAAATCGAAGCAAACTAGAACAATTAAGTGCCAACGACAAAAGAAAATCCGACCAAAATATTTGACGTATGTCGATTTTGGCGAGCCAAGTGTGTTATTTTGCACGTTGACATGGCTAGACAAATGCAAAACGACGTTTTGCTACTGATGAGGGTAAATAATTTATAAAAAATTAATTAAATTAAATTTAAAATCATATATAGATTTTTTTTTTTTTTTTAAAGAGGAAGATGAAGGCAAACTTGAGACTGAGGGCTCAACCCTCGCCATTGCCACCATCTTGCCGCAAGCGAAAGGGGGTAGGTTGGGCAAGGGTCATTGAGCTGGTTAGGCCGGCGACCCCAACCGACCGGTGGTGAGGCGGCCTTTGGGCTTGGCTTGGTCTGGGCAAGGAATCGCGATCCTCGCCCAAATCTAGGCAGGGTCAGCGGCTACTACCCTTGGCTCGGCTAGGTGAAGGTCAGGCGACCCTCGCCAACTGAGGGCCGTGACCTCGCCCCCAGATCTATGCGATGGCTCACAGCCCTCACCGCCGCTTAAGCCGGGGTTGCCGGCCCCCAGCCGGCTCGACATCGGCTGATTTCTCCCACCTTTTGACGATGATGGGGAAGTGGCGGCGCGAGGTTGATCCCTGGGCAAGTCGACTACCTTCAACTTCCTCTTTTGTTTTTGTTTATTTTAATAAAATAAATGGTTTTAAATTTAATTAATTTAATTTTTTATTAAAATTCGAATTGTGCCACAATGAAGTTTTTTTTTTTTTTTCCGAGTTAGCTTCCAACGAGCCACATAAGTGAGCAAAATTAATAAAAATTATCGATGGGGTATTAAGTGTCCAATTTTTCGAAAAAAATAGTACTTAAGTATTACTTTCCTAACTTTGACACTTAAGGGCCTCGTTAAGCAACGTGCCAACAAGCATGCATTCCGATTTTTTTGTTCTCGAGAATCGGTTTGAGGCCGATTTGCATCGCGTTTGGTAAAATTTTGTTCCCAGAACCAATTTGTTCCCAGAACAATTTTGGACAAGATTTGAATAAAAAAATTTGATTCTCCGCTCCGAGAATCGTAAAAAGAATCACCCTTGCTCTTCCTTTGTCATCCAGGTTAGTCCGCTCGCCACCGCCGCGCCCCCGCCGCGGTCGCCGGGTCCGGCGAGTCGCAAACCTGGGCGAGGTCCGGCAGCTCGCCGGAGGCAAGCCCAACCGACCGCAAGGCCCGCCTAGCCCCGCCGGTGGCAGACCTCTTGCCCGGCCAAGGCGAGGCCGGCCCGCCACCGGCGGGGCCGCGCAAAACCTCGCCGTGGGGGCGGAGGTCACGGCAGCCCAGGCGAGGCTTGGCCTCGCTGTGATCGGGGCGAGGTCGAGCCTCGCCTGTGCTCGCCGTGGCTTCGCTCGCCACGGCGAGGCTCCGCCCCAACCCGCTGGTGGCGGGCTGGCCTCGCCGAGGTTGGGCGAGGCCGACCAGCTGGCCAGCTGGCCGGGCAAGCCGCTCGCCCAGCAACAAGGCTCGGCCGACGAAGGCCGACGCCCGCCGAGGGCCGGTGAGCGTCGCCGCCCTCGTCGCTAGTCACGGCCCCAGACGGCGGCCAGAGCGAGGAAGAAGAAGAACAAGAAGAAGAGGAAAAAGGAAAAAAGAAAAAAAGGAAAAAAAGAAAGAAAAAAAGTAAAAAAAAAAGTATTTAAAATTTATTTAAAAATTAAAAGAAATTAATTTGAACAGAATCAATTAACACGATATCAAACGTAATTCTATTCCCGTATAAAAAATTTTGGACAGTTACCAAACGCGCTTTTCTTCAGAATCAGTTACCTTAACAAAATAAAAATAATCAATTTAAGCGGGACCGCCTCCCTAAGAATCGTTACCAAACTCGCCCTAAGTGTCCCATTGTGCCAAATTTTGGCACTTGAAGTGTTCTTTTGTCTATGTATATGTTGGTCGAATTCCATGCATATATTGATCGGCATCTTATGGTAGCATTATTGGTGTAGTTGTCATTATTATTGTGTTGATATTAGTTTTTGCTCGATGAGTAGATAAAAACTTTGTTTCGAATGTCGATCTTGAACACAATTCAATCAAACAAGCTAAGACTGGAGTTTCTGTGAACTCCAATTGTGATCTAGAGAATTCAAAAGATAATACATTTTATTTATTTATTTTTCCATCGTGCCTTTCCACTATGACTTTTATAATTTAACAAGGGCACTTAATTTAGAATAATGTATTTAATCTAAAAGTAAAATTAGTTAAAAATATTTCAATTAATGCTTTTAGAATAGTAGAACTCCAATCCAAAAAAAAAACCCTCTCTCTCTCTCTCTCTCTCTCTCTCTCTCTCTCTCTCTCTCTCTCTCTCTCTCTCTCTTCTCATCGTCGGACGATCAAAACCTCCACTCCAGCCCAAAAAATGTGAACATTGTTAGATTTGTTTGGTAATGAAGTGATGATGTGATGGATCTGAAGATTCGGTTCAAATTTTCTTCTTCTTCTACTCAAATTTTCTTCTGCTCAAAACTTCATTTTCATATCAATTGGATATTAATTGGAGATATATAAACAATTTTTAAAAGCCAATTCTCAATTACGTTTAACCTTGAAGTTCACTGTTAGAAAATCAAGTCCACTGCAATTCATTCACTTTTGACGAAAAATTTTATAATTTGGCTTCCTACATATAAAACTATCAGACTGTGAAATTCAATGAAATATTGATTGCTCAGGTTAGACTTATGTCTCATCGGTAAGATCATACCACTTTCCCTAATATATGGCGTCAGTAGTGGATTCATAAAATATAAAATATATTTATTAATTTTTATAGAGATTGCTAACAATACATATGGAAATATTCAACACTAACACTTTTCCAAATTTGTGGTCGCTATAATTTTTGACATTCCACTTTCTCATAAATTTATCTTATACAAGATTAATTTTACATCCCTACTTAGTTAAGTTGAGGGAAGGTCCGTGAGGAAGTTATAGACAAATTTGCATATTTTGTATTTGAGGGAAAAGTGTCAAATAAAATCTAAACTTATTGCATTTATGCTAATTTAGTCTTAAACATTTTAATGGTTGCAATTTAGTTTTAAAACCTTTTGGCCTAATGCCAATTAAGTTATTTTAGCTAATTTTGACTGGATATTGTTGATGTGGACGCCTATATGGCCTATGTGGTACAATTGGCACCGACGCTTGTATACGTATGGCCTATTTATTTATTTATTTCTTCTTCTTTTCCTTTTCTTTCTTATTTGACCAATGGCTAGGCGAGGCTCGACCCTTGTTGGCCCAACATAAGGCCCCTCTCACGGCCTTCGGTAAGGGATCGAGCCACACTCGGCCTCGATGGGGCACGACCTTGCCAACCCCCACCTCTGACCGATCACCGATGTCTGGCTACCGGTTGAAGGAAGAGGGAGGGAAAAGGGGGGAAAAGGAAACAAAAAGTAAATAAAAGAAAAGACAAAAAAAAAATTATCTACATCGATGCGATTTGCACATAAGCCAACTAGTATGCAAGTTAGCAATATCCAGCCAAAATTAGCCGAAATAACTAAATTAGCATTAGGTCAAATGGTTTATGATTAAATTGGCACCAATGTAGTTGGTTTAAAGCTATTTTGAAATTTTTCCTTGTATTCAGCGTACACTTAATTATCTCGTAAGTATTAAGTTTTTTGTATTTATCATGCACTTCAAGGCCCTCCGTGAATCTCATATATCATTCTCTTGATCATTTTGTTCATTATTTGGTACATCATTTTGTCACATGTCGATTTCTTATATCCATTTCTTGGTCTTCTCAATTGCGTCTTGTCTACAGGTTTCTTCTATTACAATGGCCTCTTTTGAATTCGTGCACTTTTGTTATACCAACAATTTGCTTGAAAATATTTCATAAGTTGAATTCTATATTTGTACTTTAAGTAATTTTACAAATGGAAAGAAAACGATAAAGTCACAATCCTTCAATTTACTACGTATTTCCCATAGATTGCATCCAACAAATCAAAAACTATAATCAATCCCAATTCTGACTAATTAATCTCAACATTTCCCTTTTTATTCTTCTGACATTGTGAAACTTTTCGAAAATCGTCCAGACAATCTAGAACTTGTTTTAGAATTCTTCTCCGCAAACCAAGTTGCCCAGTCTGTTACAACTTGACTAACCCTTCCATCACATTCTCTTTGAGGAAACTTCAACTGGCCTCTTCAACTGGACCCTTTTCTCCAGCCAGCATCTATAAACATTTATGTAAGGAAAACTACCAAAAAGTCATAAAATTATTGCAATTTTCCAATTCAAATTTTTAAACCTTTTTATTATTATTATTATCAATTCAGTTATAAACCTTTTTGTAATTATGTCAATTAAGTCTATTTGACCAAATTTGGCTAGCCGGTGTTGACATGGATGCTTAGGTCGACGCCAAAGGAACAATTTTTTTATTTTTTTCTTTTTTTCTTTTCCTTCTCTCTCTCTTTTTCCCTTGCTCCGACGATTGACCCAGGGAGGGCCAATTATCGACTGCAGAGCTCGCCTCGCATCCCACTACGGGAGGGTGAGCTCACCCAACCACTAAGAAGACGAGGCCCGCCTCTAACGACCGGCTAGAGGGGAGGGCCGGTCAACGACCAATGGCGTGCTTACATTGCCGTCTCGAGTGAGGGCCGCCGCCTAACCACTGTGAGGCTAACCTCTCCCTCACCCAATGACGATGAGGCGAGTTGGCCACCGGCCGACAATTAGCCCTCCCCTTTGTCCGGTCGCGCGGAGCAAGGGAAAAAAAGGAGAGAGAAGGAAAAGCAAAAAGAAAAAAAGAAATTATTAAAAATTGTTCCCGATGTCGGTTGGCCAAATTTGGCTGGATGGATATAATTGGTGCAATTTAGAAAAGGTTTATAGCTAAATTGGCAAAAAAATATATTTTAGAATTGAATTAGAAAAATTACAATAATTATAGGACTATTTTGGTAATTTTTTTATTGTGAAAGTTTCGAGTGTTTCAAATTAGAAGGGAATCAAAATGCGTTGATCATAAAATTGATCTTGACACGCCCATCATCATTTTATCTTTGAAGCGGAAGAGCATGCATAGTAAGTAAATGATTTTTCAGACAGGTTTCCAATTCCATGTGCAACGGCACCGAAGAGGAAGGTTACCTCCATGAAAGCGACACGCCTCCTATGTCACTTCCTCGTTCCTTCCTCGGCCACCACCTGATCGGACACCAGACTGCCAATGCGCGAGTCCACACGGTTCCGACCAAGAAAAAGGGAATCCACACGGTTCAAAGCCCTGACAAACCGTACATTCTCTCCTCTCTCTCCCCTATCACGGTCGCCCAAGGCACCGACTGACTGGAACTGTCACGGCGTGCTGTTTACTTTCTTTTTTAAGGCGATTCCAATTGTCCCCTCTCAATATCTTCCCTTTAGTTCCATTTCATACAATGTCTTCAATGTGGGTCCTTCTTGCCTCTAAGCATCATCATACCTCCACACTTGTCTCTTCCAGTTCCAGTTCCACTTCCTCCTCATGATTAATCGATAATTAAGATCCAGAGACCAAAAGAAAAATCAGATCAATGCCAAAGTGATTGGAAAGATCGATGATTAGATTCAGGAAAAAAAATGTCGCAGCTGAAATTGAGAGGGGGAAAAGACATACCATGTGAATATCCACTCTTGATTTCTGGGGGTTTACAAAAACGTAGGGAGAGACTGGATTATTTTTTAAAGATGCTTGGAATTCTTCCACGCCTACAGAGATGCTGCAACCTCCAATTCATTTCTCTCTGAACCTGCCGGTTTTCGCTTCTTACCTTCCTGTTGATTAATATATCAGTGTCTAATTAGTTATTTATTTTCCTCTAATTCATTGAATAGTTGGTTAATTGACCATAAAAGGAAATTAGAGGATCTACTAATAATAACGTCATATACATTTTTGTAGTAAGATTTTAACCAGATGTATATCAACGCTCCAAGAGTATGAAATTTGGCGAGTACTCAAGAGAAGAGTAGAGAATTAAACCATGTCATTGATCCATCAACTAAACACAAATGATTTGAAATAAAGCGATAAGATAGACAAAGATTTCGAACCTCGGGGGTAATGTTTCCGTGCACCCAGCATTCGCAAATGTGAATTTTTCCTTTTCACCGATCAAGCAAACTGTAAACAGAAAACTCCTGATAATAATTGAAGGGCAGACAAACCTTTGGGCGACTGAAAAATGATTTAGGTCATGCTTGGATCAAGCAAAGCAGATGAAACTTTTTATTTCACCCATTGTTGCCAATCAAAAGTTCCTAACCATAATGTAACTGGCAAATTTTCGTACGAGACAGGGCAAGGCAAGTAGCGAGGCAAGATGAAGTCCGCCCCGCCCCAATTGTATGTTTTAAAACAAAATTAATCACTTATGTATTTAACTTAACATAGTTCATTATATGTTGAATGTTCAATTTAAAATTAATATAAAATTATAACATAGGTATTAAGTATATAATACAAACGGGTTCCTTTATATAAGTGGAGTTTTTTTTTTTTGTTTAATTTACATATATATAAGTAGAGTTAGTTCGTTCGATAGTCATTCTTTGAATGATTGCAAACCTGAATCAGTTAAAACAAAAACAATTCACAACCGATAGTAAAACTTCAACAATTATATGTTTCTATGGTAAAGTTCATTAAAAACGAATGAAATCTTTTTCTTCTCCATGCAGTTTGCGGGCCCCACGGGGCGCTCGAATTATCTCAGTAGATTTTCTTCCTGTACTGAAAAGTCGGATTCACGTGTCCCGAACCGGAAATTCTTTGCATGAGTGTGACACTAAAGTGGATTAAAAACCACGCGAGAGACGAGAAAGACCCGCGGAAATCAATGAGAAACGGGGTTTCGGAAGAAGAGAAAGCATTGAGTAGGCCCGGCCCTGATGACATTATTTGGTGGCGGAGAGAGAACATACGCTGCTAGGAGAAAATATTATATATACAATATGCTATAAAGGTAGCAAATAAAGATAGACGTGATTTGGACATCCTGGCCAAAATAGTGCAAATGTCAAAGATTTTTTACTTTAGGGTACTACAGTCTCTCACCTCACCGATGCTCTCTCTCTCTCTCTCTCTCTCACACACTATAAAAATTACCAAAAGAGCCTTCAACATATTGTAATTTTTCTAATTTAATCATAAACTTTTTTTCCTCTGGTCAATTCAATCATAAACCTTTTGTAATTGTGCAAATTCAATCAATCCAACTATTTTTCCCCGATAAGCATTGACGTTAACAATTTTAATAATATTTTATTTTTCAAATTTTTTTATTATTTTATCTCTCTCTCTCTCTCTCTCTCTCTCTCTCTCTTCTTCACTTCCTTCCCTTTCTCTAGTTAATCACCGTTGGCAATCGGCTAGAGGTAGGGCCATCGAGGGACCTCGTGGGCTTCGTCTCTCTCTCTCTCTCTCTCTCTCTTCACTTCCTTCTCCTTTCTAGCTAATCACCGTTGGCAATCGGCTAGAGGTAGGGCCATCGAGGACCTCGTGGGCCTCGGGAAGCCTAGGTTGCCAGCTAGGCCAGGCGAGGCTTGCCCTAGCCGGATTTGGCAAGAGTCAAGCCTCGCCCATGGCGAGCCTCATTGGTCATGGACGAGGTCGAAGGCTGCGCTGGGCGTGCGAGGTTGAAAGTTGCTAGGCGGGCGAGGTCCAAACCCGCAACCCGCACGGCCTCTAGCAAGGGGCTAAGGGCTGCTCGCAGGCCGAGTGAGGCTTGCTCTCGCCAGATCCGGTGAGGGTCAAGCCTGTCGGGCCATGGGTGAGGCTCGACCTCCCTAGATCCAACAAGGTCGCCACCTACCCATGGCCGACAAGGCTCGATCGATCTAGAGGCGGGCAGGGTGGCCTCACCATTGCTAGGCAAGGTTGACCTCACCACCCAGGAAAGAGGGAGGAGGAAGAAGGAGAAAAAAAGATAAAAAGGGAAAAGGAAAAATAATAATAATAATTCAAAATAATAAAATAATATTAAAAAATTGTATACGTTAGCGTGAATTTAACAAATTAGTGTTGACCACTAAAATTAGCCAAATTGACTGAATTAGCATTATTACAAAATATTTATGACTAATTTGGAAAAAAATCGTTAATAGGTTTAAGACCGTTTTGGTAATTTCCTCCCATGCATGCTTCTCTCTTGGCCTTCTTTTCTTCCACCGAGCCCTCGTTCGACCAATGAATCACTGCACCGACCAACGAACCATTGCATTACCCCTTCCAGCGATCTTCACCTTTCCAAGGAAGGTGCTGCTTGCCGTTCTTCTTGTCATTGTAGAGGTTGATCTCTAGCATCCCCGAAGGCATGGACTCCACGTCGTGGACAGGGAACTCGACCTGCTCATCCCACTACGGATTTAGTTCTTGAAACTTGGTCTTCGTCCGTTGCCGCTAGCCGTCGAAGTTGACGATGGCGTAGGCGCTCGCGGTGCCCTGACCGTCCTTAGGCATCAGGTTATTGGCGTGGCAAACTCCTTGATGAACTTTCGAGTGCATGGTTCGGCCATTTTCTGTTTGGAGAGACTTGGAACTGTTAGAGAGAGAGAGATTTTGGTGGGTCTTGACTTTGACTGTTGCGAGTGTTGTAACGAGGGTGGAGGAGTGGAGGGGAGAAAATTTCTGACATTTGGACACCTGTCAAATTCTCATGCCCCTTCTTATTTATTGTGCACACAAGGTGCACGCAATATATTCTCCGATGCTTGTGTTTTGTGGGGATTCATTTTTATTTTTATTTTGGTGGTTTGACAAAAAGAACATAAAAAGAAATTTGGGCATGTGGATTCTCAACCCAAGATGGCGTCGGAAGGAAGGAACGAGCCAACAGCACCTCCCACCAAAAAAAATAATAAAAAATCAGGGTTTCTGCTTTTTTAGATTTTAAAGAAAAGCGAGAATTTGCTTTCTGCTCTTAAAAACTCACACGATCGGGCCCGAAAAGGAATTCAAGTCTTATGCCATCCTTACCTAGATGCTTTTTTTCTTTTTTGTATTTTTTGGTATTGATGAAGGCTGTAAAAAAAAAAAAAACCCAAAGAGTCCTAGTCCTAGCTATAAAATGACAGAGACATAATATAATCCCACACCAACGATATTATCCCGGAGGTTCTTGAAAATGAACAAGTCACTTCTTTCGCGTCGTCAATAAATTGTACAATGTTTAAAGTCACACAAGGAAACCAAACTAGTCTGTCAACTACATCGTCTTTGGGAAGATTCGCGAAAGAAATTACGTATACTTAATCCATGTGAGCTTCTAGTGCGCGCATCAACCATAGAAACTCAATTTTTGTCGAGTCATCCAACTGTATACTCATTTTCGTACGCTAAAAAAGAAAATCAATAATATTCTACATGGACAAATTATTATTCAAGTAAAAGTAGAGGCCCAAAATGGTCAAGACCTAACAAAGGAAAGGATAAGGAAGTGTTTTTGCGTTTGATAAACCGGTTCGGTTTGGATAAATTCATGTTTGGTCCGACCAGTTTCTTGCATGGAAAGCTGACAACTAATCAAAATAAAGTTCCCTTCTTTTCTTCTTTAGCAAGAAAAATGGAGACAAATGGTCACAAAGGAGCAATGCGGCTGCCCCCGCTACGTGAACTTTGCCCTTCCACTCATCAACCAGAATCCGGAAACAAAACAAGCGACTAGTCTGTCAACAGCGGATCAACCCCATTCGTCCCGCGCACTGCATCTTTTCTGCATTTCAGAGCCAAAACGTTGAACCTGGTTCAACCCAATTATGAAGCTGAGAGCGACAGCTTTGTGACTGGAACTATTTCAAGTTCTCTCTCTCTCTCTTCTCCCCGAGAGAGTGCTCCGACTCTTTGATCAGACGCAAGAGAGAGAATAAAAGGGTTGAGATGTCTGAATAAAGAAGAAGAAGAAGCAGAAGAAAGTCCTCTTTTTTTTTGGTTTTTTGTCCCTTTGTTTTTATTCTATTTTTGTCAGACGCGACGGTTCGTGAAGTGAGACAGTTGGATCGTCCCGATTCGCGCAGACTTTCCTATGGTTTGTCGGCCCGTACAACGGTCGTTTCCTACCGTCGCGCAGCTGGGCACGACTGGAAATTTGGATTGTTCGGGGCGAAGGAAGTTAAATCTTTTTATCTTTGACCGCTTTGGCTTCTTGGGCTGTCTTCTCGTTGGTACTTCTTTTGATGTGTGCAGGATAAAAAAAGGGGCGACATATTACATATAAATAAATATATATGTACGTGTTGGGGCCAGGTGAAGTAAGAGAAAGGAAGTGAAAAGAGGGTTTTATTTTTCCATCTTTTTCTTTTCGGAGAAGGATTTTGAGGGTTCCTTCGGTGAGCGCACGAGCCGCACTGGCGAGTGGCGCTTAAAAGGGCTTCTTTGTTTTTTTGTTCTTTTGTGTCCAGAACATAAACAAAATAAAAAGCTGTTTGTGTGCATGGATTAATTTTTGTATTCCTTGGAATAGATTAATGATCAGAAAATACATTTGAAAAAATTAAAAAAATATATATTTATTTTTTGTTCTGAGAACTAAAAGAAAGGACAATTTAAAAACAAGCGAGTAACCCAATGCACATCTTTACATAATCGACACAAGGTTTGGGTGGGATCCACATCTGGACAGGGTCTCCTTACTTGATCCAAGTCCCCATTTTTCCAAAGTAAAGAAATTAAAAAAAATCTTAAATTTAGGAAAAAAATTTAAAATTAGATTTTTAGTAGTTTTATTAGATTTTAATGTTAATTCTATTTAGAATTACTATAAATAAAAATGTGAAATATTTTTGGAAAATTTTATTAAAATGAATAAACTCATAGAGTTTTATGATATGAAATGTTTAAATGTTCTTTTCTTTTAAACACAATACTTAGTCGCAATAGTTTGGTGATTCCACCAAGAGAAGACATCTTCTTCACAAGCAAAGTGTGGGCATGATTTAGATCAACACTCTTCTTCACAACCATCATTTGCAATTTTGCTTTGACAGAGAATTAGATTGTTCTAAAACAAATCTTTTGTATTACCATTTGTCTTCGCCTTTATAGTAATCGAATAAGTTTGTGCTCCATGGATTTCGATGTTATGTGCTTGAAAGTTTGATGAGTTTGTGCAAAAATGGGCATACCAACTTTAGGATTGCCTCTATTCTCAATTGTTTCATCCTTGCCCGTTCCATCAGGTAACGTTTGCTCTTCTTCTTCTTCCATAAACATCTTTATTATAATGCCCAAAAATTTATTATCAACCTTTTTGTATTTTTGAGTTATAAATCAAAGTGGAATTCTCTTCAAGTTTGTCATTTATAATCATCCATCTTTGATTAACTATTATGTTGGATTTTCTGAGGCCATTTAAAAATATCATGATTAGTTAAGCATTACAAAAGTCCAGTTTTATCGAAATATGAATTCTCAAGTGTTAAATGAAAAAAAAATAGGAATAGAAATTTTTAGAGTTATACCAAGCGCATTTCTATCCTTTTTATATTATGGGAACATAAATTTTGTATAGTTTCCAAACACATTCTTTTGCTTAAAACTCATCAAATGACATAAATAGAAAAACCTATTTCTGAATAAAAATTGTTCTCGGGATAGAAATGTTATCAAAGTGCCTTGTCTGCTCTCTTTTGAATCCACACTTTACTGACATTATAGTTAGCTCGTGCAGACGACAATAGTTGGAGCCTTGGTGGCCAAGATAGAAGATTCTTTGTGTACCATTTATGTTGGCTTTCAATCGCGGGATTGCTGCATTTGTGATCATCAAGTGGTCCGTTGGAAGGAATGAAATCACTGACTATCCAGGTTTCTGTTTTTAGATTTTGCAAAAAATTAAGAGTTTACTTTCTCCTTGTAACATGATTTATGGAAGACTTCTTTCATTTAGGGTTCCATTGCACTGAAGATCATTTTTGTCATGTCAATCCATCACTTCCAAAACAAAGAGGACAAAGCCGAACAGAAAAGGCCAACTATGTCAAATTTTGATTAAGGAGTTGATCTTTTTATCTTTGACCGCTTTGGCTCCTTGGGCTTTCTTTTTTTTTTGACAACTTGGGCTTTCATGTTGGCACTTCTTTTTGATGTGCACAGGAGAAAAAGGGGCGACATAGTTCATATAAATAAATAAGTATATGTCCGTTTTGGGCCAGGTGAAGAAAGAGGAAGGGAAGTGAAAAGAGGTTTTACATTTCCATCTTTTCTTTTCGGAGAAAGATCATGAGGGCTGGTCCTAAGCAAGTCCTTAAAAGGCTTCTGTTATCGGAGTCAATCCAAATAAAAGAAATGGGGTATTGATAACCGGGTCTCCTTGCCTGATTCCCGTGAAGCCCTTCTCCCGGCTTACTAGGTTAGGTTGTAGGAAAATGATAGGCAACTGGTCTTCCTTCCGTAAAGAGCACGAGCCGCACCACAAATGGCTGCGTAAAAGATTTCTTTGTTTTTCCTATTCTTTTGTTTTTTATAGCAGAAAACCACGGCAGGATACGATATGATATGACACGTCGAGACACTATTTTTAAAAAATAGAAGATTCTAATACGTTGTAACACATTATAAATTACATGAATATTTATTTATTTTCATGATTTTTTAATCAAATTAATTTAATTTAATTTTAATTTACAAATAAATAAATAATTAGGAAAAAAAACTAAAATGAATTTTGGGCGCCTCCACCCTGCCGTGGCCACCGCGCCTTTTTTTGGCTATTCATACAAGCACAACGTTCTCATATGCTGAACAAGGCAGGAATTGTTTTACATTTTCTTTTGAAAAGAATTGATATAATAATATATTAATCTAATGATTAATAAAATATAAAATAAAAAATGTACTCAGACCACCATCTCTCTCGCCCTCTTCCCAGGATTCTTTGCCTCTCTTTGTCGTCGGCAGCTTCGTTTTCCAGACCACAAAGCTCGCCCTGAACCAACAGCCGTGGAATTTTAACTGTCAAGGAACGCGACGACGACCTCAAGTGAAGGCACAGGATGCTGTTCATTGAAGCTTTGCCATAACCGCGATGGGTGAGGTCGAGATTCCGACGGCAAACTTCCAAATCTGGAGATTCCTAGCCACGACCGGCTCGTCCATGGCCCAAACGAGCGAGATCGAGATATCGGTTGTGATTGGGCTCAATCTTCCCCCTATGTTGCCATGGCCACTGCAAATCTATCCGGCCAGATTGGATTTGTACAGGGACTCAGAATGGCGGCCCGCGAGTCCTCCACCTCTCGCTTCTCAGCCTCCTCGAGAACACCAACCCCCGCCACCTCTATGGTGGCACGTGGCTGAAGCCATTGGAATTCCTTGAATGACCTTATGTGTGCTAAAAATCGCGTGTTGAAATTCAAGATCGTGTGTTAGAAATAAAGGTGTCGGGAAAAAAAAAAAAAAACTTGATTATATGTCAAAGTTGTTCAAATGAAAGCTTTTAGAGAGTGTCGGTACTTCTTGGTAGAAACATAATAAAAGCTTTTTGTATACATATTCTCCAAAATAAATTAGCGGTTAGATAATAGATTTAAAATAGAAATGATATAACAAAAAATCTACTTTTTTATTCTCAAGAGCAAAAAGAAAAACAAAGTCCTTTTAAAGAAATGAGGTTATCGTAACCTAATAGACGTCTTTACATAAACGATGCAATGTCTAGGTGAGACTCACATTGGGATTGGGTATAACCCGATCCAAGTCCCACTTTTCAGAATAAAAAATAAAAATAATTCTTATATTGAGGAAAATTAGAAATTAGAGTTTGAGAGTAATTTTACTAGATTTAATGTCAATTCTAGTTAAAATTAGCTCAGCATAAATATAAAAAAAAATGTGAATTTTTTAGGGAAAATTTGATTAAAATATGAATAAACCCTTAGTGTTTTACTCATATGGATTTTTAAATGTTATTTTCTTTTAAAAAATATTACTAGGTTGTATTAGTTTGGTGATTCTGCCGAGAGAAAACATCTTCTTCACAAGCAGAGCGTGGGAGTGATTGAGATGAACACTCTTTTTACTGCCATCATCTACAATTGTGTTTTAATAGAAAATTAGATTGTTCTGAACAAGTCTTTTATATTCCCTTTGTCTTGTGTTTATAGCAAACAATTAAACTCGTGCTCCATGGATTGATGTCATTTGCTTAAAGGTTTGGTGAGTTTGTGCAAAATAAACTTAGCAACTTTAGGATCGTCTATTCTTAGTTGTTTCATCCTTGATCGTTCTACCAGGCAACGTTTGCTCTTCTTGTTCTTCCATATACCTTTCTATTGTAATGTCCAAAGATTTACTATTAACCTTCTTGTATTATGAGTTATAAATTAGTGGAACTCTCTCGTTGTCATTTTCAGTCATTCATCTTTGACTAATTAATACGTTGGATTTGTTAAGGCCATTTTGGAATATCTTGATCAATTAAGCCTTGCAAAAGTTAAGTTTTATCCAAATATGAATTCTTAAGTCTCTACCAACATTTTTTTATAATTAAATAAGAAATATTAGGAATAGAAATTTTTAGATTTGTACTAAATTATTATTATTTTTTCTATTGTGGGAGTAGGAATGTCTTGCGCTTTTCCTAACATATTATTTTGTTCAAAACTTCAAGATAATATAAATAAATAAATAAATAAATAATTAATTAATTAATTAAACCTATTTCTAAATAAAAGTTGTTTTCGGAAATAGAAATGTTGTCAAACACAGTCGAATTGTGTCTTGGCCGCTCACCGTCGAGTCTATGCTTTATTGACATTGTAGTTACCTAGTGCTGATGATATCCTATATAGTTGGAGCCTTAAGGTGCGTTGATAACATTTCTTTTTAAAAATTGTTTTGGGAACAAAAATAGAAAAAAATATTTATGTTTCAGAAAACAATTTTGAACAAAAAACGCGTTTGGTAAATCTGTTCCAAAATATAAAAAAGAATAGAAACACGTTTGGTAAATTTGTATAATTTTTTTATTTTTTTTTAATATTTTAATATTTTAATATTTATTTTCTATTTTCTTCTTATTTTTCTTATTTATTTTTCCTTTTTCTTTTTTTCTTCTTTTTGGCCGGTTGTCGGCCTCGCCCATGGTCGGGCGATTGGTCGACGAGGGCCGGCGGCCTCACCCGGCCACGAAAGGCTCGCTGGGTCCAGCAAGGCCGGAAAGCCTTGCCGAGGCCCGACGCCCGTGAGGTCGCCGACCCCGACGGCGCTTGCGGCCCACGGCGGCCGGTCGTCGCATGGCCGAGGCCAAAGGACCGGCCAAAGAAAAAAGAAAGAAAAAAAGAAGAAGAAAAAGATGAAGAAAATGGAAGAGAGAGAAAAGTGTTTCTAAATTTTGTTAGAAAACAAGAAACAAATTTTTTTGTTTCTTGTTTACTCTTTCTGATGTGTTTCTAGGAATAAAAAAATAAATTTGGAACAAAAACGCAAATAAACGCGTTTTGTTCATTTTTCGTTCCCATGAACAAAAAAAAAAATTGTTTTTAAACAGAAAAAGAAGTGAAAACAAATAGGGCCCTTAGTGGCCGAGATACAAGATTCGTTGTGTGACCGTCAACATCAAGTGGTCGATTGGAAGAAACGGAAACACAGGGTATCAGGGTTCCTGCGTTTTAGATTTTACGGAAAATCAAAATTTTACTTTCTCCTCTTAATATGATTAATGAAAGATTTTTCTCATTTAGGGTTACTTTGCATTGGAAATCATTTTTATCATGTCAATTCAACCCTTTTCAAAACAAAGAGGAACAAGCCGAACATAATAGGCCAACTTCGTCAAATTTATCCTACATTCATCTTGCATTCATAATTAAAGATAAAATTATTACTATCCTTACCCCGGCGTTAATTGAAGATTATTAAAATTATTTCCCTGAAAAGATACGCTCAATTTCACCGAAATGTTTTCATGTCATCTTCGTTTCTAATGTATATACAAAGGATCATCATTATTCCAAATTCTTTCGAGATGCAGGATATTTATTATCAATATCATCAATTGTGGCGATTTTAGGATAAGAAAATGGGAGAACTCCACATAACAAAATACGCAAGCCATGTAACTACGCTGTACAGTTGATTAAGCAATACACGTCCTCAAATATATTTTTTTTTTTTAAATGAAAGGTTTTTCATGCTTGCAAAAAGAGAAAGCGATAGATAAAAAGTTTAATGGCTGAAGGAATCACGTTGCATGTTATGATGTTATATTCAATGAGCTTGTGTCAATAATAGTTCAACCACGACTTGATTGTACTTTTTCATATATTTGATACAGTGGCGTCTTCAGGGGCCTTTTATATATTAGAATGTCCATTTTGTTCTTGGTTCATATATTCACTTCTAATTTTCTATGCCATACATTTTTAAATTACTAAGGTTCCGTTCATTTCGTAGAAAATGTGTCATTTTTAAAAAATATTTTCTGAAACCATTTTCCAAGAAAATGATAATACTTTTTCAATATTAAGCCAAAATTTGAAATGAACTAAAAATATTTGTCGCCATTCAGTGTGGAAAATTTGATTGGATTTTCCTTTTGTACACTCATTTAAATATATTTTTATTTTTACTTTTTTTAAGAAATAATTTAATTTTTTTATTTTCTTTCTACTTTTTCTTTTTTTCTTTCCCCTCCTTCTTCAATTGGTTGCCCCAGCTCAAGCCGGCCACTCACTAGATTGACGAGCGGAGCATCGACCTCGAGGCTCACCGATCTCGAGGCTCACAAGATCGCAAGCAAGGCGAAGGCTTGTGCTTTGCTCTTATCGAGCAAGCTCAACGCTTGCTTGTGGCCAGTGCCCGCCGTTGCCGTAGCTAGTGACCACCTTAGAAAGAAGAAAGAGAAATGAAAGAAAGAAAAAAAGGAAAAAGAATAAAAATTTGAATATTTTAAAAATAAAAATAAAGAAGTTGGGCAAGTAGGATTGTGAGATAAGAGAGAGTGGGTAAGGGGAAAATGAAGGCATCGTGAGGATCGGACGCGGCTGCCCTCTCTCATAAAGGAGTGGTTGGGTCACCAATGGGGCCAAAATCTTTATCTAGGCCCGGATCGAAGGGGGTGTAAAGGGTCACTCTCCCCAGGGAGGTTCTCCTAAACTTGGGCCACGAATTCAAGCTTGGCTGACCTTCCCACTTTAGAAAGTCCCTTCATTGTCAGATCACTGGCTTGCTCATTGGAGTTTAAGGAGTCCCCTAGGATAACTCCATACCCAGTGATTAACCCTACATGGGCTTGGGGTCCTTATTTAAAGTGAAAAACATTTTTTCACATCTTAAAAGTCTTTTTTTCTTTTCATGGAAAAATTTTCTCCGATCAATTTATCTCTTGGTAAAACGAACAACAGAAAATCACCTAAAATTAACCGTGTACCCTGACAAAGCAAGTGAATAAATATCAAACTGACCAGCGATGTGCGGGAGGCTTTGATCGTTCAACTATGATATCACGGCCAGCATTTTAATCCGAGCAATCATCTCCATGCTTGTTCAGGTCCAACTTCATGTGGATCTTCTTCCTCTGAGCCGCAGCTGCCACCGAAGAAGCGCTGCCCTCAGCCACGGCACTGCCGTCGCCCTTCGTCTCCCTCAACTGCTGCACCAGCAGTTGGGGCTGCTTCTTAGGGATGCACACGTGGCTCTTGAACTGCGTCCCAGGCCGTGGTGGACACGCCCGAAGCGCAGGACACTGCCTCTTCGTCTTCTTTTTACCGCCCTCCGCCGGCTGCTTCGGCTGTTTCATTATGGAGGCGCATGTGCCCATGAACGCCCTTCCCCAGTTAAAAAGAATTAACCTGGAAGATTTTTAAACTTTATGAAATGACTAAATAAGATGATATATCAATCAAAATATGCACAATTATAAAAGATATTTACGAAACTCATCATAATTTTCCTAAAGATTTCTAACATTCGTTAAACTCCATGTGTATTGAAGATGTTAACTTTGAATTTGAATGCAAAGTTTGAACAATGTCCAATTGCTGAGATGTCGTGGATGAGAGGCGGTGTCCGATAGCTATTGATAGCGAAACTTTCAATCTGTGAGCGGCGAGTTTGAAATGGTTATTAACATGTAAATTTTGACGACATTTTTAATTATTGATTAATCGCATAGGAATTAGGATTAATTTCTAACTCCTAGCAAAAATTTTCATTAAATTGCATACATTATGAACATTTACATTACTAGTATTAATTATTAAATTTTCGATAAAATTATTTTAAAATAATTAATAAAAAGGGAAGAGCCCACTTTTTTTTCTTTTCTTTCTTTTTCTCTTCCTTTCTTCCTCCCCTGCGCGAGCCGGTCCACTCCTTTCCCTGGTCCGGGCCCCTCTCTTCTTCCTCCTCTACATCGTGCGTCTTGGCGGCTGGCTCCATGACAAGGAGCGAGGACGCAAGGACAGAGGACGGAAGACGGCGTGCGACGGAGGACGTCGCCGCGTTGCTCGGCCGAGAATTCGTGCGGTACGGGGCTGAGGGCTGAAAGTAGCGAGAGAAAGAGGCGACTGTGTTCTCGAGTCCTTCGGGGGAGGCTGGAGACGGAGAGAGCAAAGAGAGAGAGTGAGATCCGAGAGGGAGCAATGAGTGAAACGGAGAGAGGACCGACGGTGAGTGGATGGATGGACTGGAGAGAAAGCGAGACCCAGAAGCCGAACTTCGTTCTCGACAAGCGTTACCATCCCCAACCCAAAACCGACGATCCCCAGCCATTCCCGATGAGTTTTCTTTGGGTTCGATCCACTTTTATCCTGAGGATCCTCGCTCGGCGCGACATCGAGGCGGCCGACCATAGCTCGTTTCGCTTCGCCTCGCCTTCTGGCTGTCGTCGCCGAGCCGCGTAGGGACATCCGCGGTCAAACACTTCTCTCTGGGAACTCCGTCACTTGCTGTTCTCTTTTGAGCCTGGACACGAGCTAGAGTCTAGAATGGGATGATGACCTCTCTTTTAATCCGTGCCTTGCATGCTCGATATAATGCCTCAGTTTGTGTTGTTCTAAAAATGAGACCGAGGTTTTGTTTGTTTCCGTGAAAGCACGCCATGGATCCGTGTCGCGACCAATTTTTTTCGGGGTTTGAACTACCTAGGGTTTGGCTAATGGATTGTTAAGCCTAAACTTAACTCGGGCTCTCCCAAGCCCATACCAATTCGCGACTTAGGTTCATGTTTTTAGCATGCAATTGATTTTTTAATCAGGAGTCGCCACTAATCTATTTTTTGGTGGGTCGATTAGAAACCCAAGTAAAGTAATGGGAGTTTCACTTTACTCCTACGAACCAGACACTATGGGTACGGGGACTTGGTTACACTAGATTTCTCTAATGCCCTTTCGGTACCATTATTTTATTTTCAAAAATGTTTTTGCAGGCAGCTTAAATTGATTTTAAATCTATTTTCCTAACATGTGAGGTGATCATGCGAGTGCCCAATCCACTAATTTAACACCCAGATAAACAATAAATAAATTGCAAAAACTTACCTCAAAACAACGAAAGCATCTGCAATGTTAAGTTAAAAACCACATCAACAACCCTAGATATGATTTCTAATTACCACGCAATTTCTTTTTTTATTTTTCACTTAATTAATGAGAATCATGCAATATTCAATGCAATATTAACGAAATGACCTAATTCTAATGTCATGCAATTTCTAATTAAATGGGTCTAATAACAATCCCTAAATGACATGCATCTAAATGAAGCTAACCCTAAATTGATTTTTTTGATTTTTTAAATAAAATTCCTATTCTAAACATGTAAACCCTAAGACATGCAATATTCTAATTCAAACATATCTCGAGATAAACTAGGCAATCAAGACGAGACAATTCATTCAAAATCATCGAAATATCGCACATCGTTCAGATCAAGAGACAATATTTCGCTAATAAAATCAATAAATTGATCTTAAGCCTTAAAGATCAAAATATCAATTTTATTCCCGCTTAATTAATTATTTCATCTAAGGCCTTATAGATGAAATAAAAAATCTGCGCGGTCGCGAATCCGGTAATATGTTGAATTTCCAATCATATACTAAAGACTAATTATACTAAAAAAACAAGATAAAAGTAAAATAAATTAAATAAAATAAACTAAAGAAAACTACCTAATGTGTTTTCTCTTGTTTTTTTTTTTTTATTTGGGCTTGGCAGTAGTGGGGTCCATCCAAGGATGGGTGACCGGAGGTCCGGCGAGGCACCGGGAGCGGCACGTCGGCGGC
Source organism: Eucalyptus grandis (assembly GCF_016545825.1). NCBI lineage: Eukaryota > Viridiplantae > Streptophyta > Magnoliopsida > Myrtales > Myrtaceae > Eucalyptus > Eucalyptus grandis. Next base: position 33,937,963 of record NC_052619.1, read on the forward strand.
GAGGGCTTGCGGGTCGCGCGAGGCAAGGCGGAGGCGTCGGGTTCAGTGGTGCAGCGAGGGGATGGTGCCGACGTTGCGGGTGCTTGGCGCGGCGACCGGCGCGTCGAGCGATCGGCACGGGCTGAGGTGGAGTTGGGGCGCTCGGGTCGCGGAGGTGGGCGGTGTCGCCGTGGCGCGGCTCCGGCTAGGGTGCGTTGGGCTGAGGCGAGCAGCGACGGTGCTGGCTCCGCGACGTCGGGCAGCGGATCCGGAGTTGCGGCGTTAGGCAGGGCCGTGCTCGGCCGGTCACGGGTTGCGAGACGCGTGGCGTCGGGCTCCGGCGGATGCGCGGGCTGGGCGACACTTGGCGTCGGGTGGGGCAGCGACGGCGTCCGGCGGAGGCGCGGCGGAGCTTGGAGATCAATGGGCGGCGTCGCGGGCAGAGCGGGGTGTTTGCGGCGCGCGCGTCGGCGAAGGTGAGAGCGCGGTCGTCGGGCGCGGTGCGAGGTCGGAGCGGCGGTGGTGCGGTGGTGGGTGGCGCTCGGCGATCGTCGGGAGCGGCGGGCTTCGTCGGAGCTCCGGCGTCGGGTCTCCGCGAGTTGCAGCGCGGGTGAGGAGTGGATTTGGGGAAGATGATGAACAGTAAAGGTCAAATCAACCTTTACTGTTTTTACTTTTCTCTTTTCTCTCCTACTCTTTCTTTCACGTTCTGATTTTTTCTTTTGTTTTTTTTTTTGCAGTTTTTCCTTTTGCACTTTCTGCAGAAGAAATTTTCTTCTCCTTCTCCCTTTTTTCTCTCAATTTTTTTTAGAGAAGCCCCCCTTTGTATGGCCGTGTGGATTGATATGTCTGGCCTCCTCAAACGAATTGCACGCGAGGTATTATATAGGTCTAAAAAATGCATCTCTACGGTATATATTTTTTCCTTTTTTTGTTCGCGCATGATACCCCTAAATATATCATTGAAATATATCCACCTTGTGCAATATTCCCCTTTTGTATTTTTCACATATTCTATCCAAAATTTTCCTTTTTGTTCGAAAATGCATAAATGTGTGAAGAATCTGAACGGAATATGTGAAAATTTTGCACTCGCCGTCGGTCCAATAAAATAAACAAAAATGTTCCTAAACTATATGCCATGTGATTTTATCTTTTCAGGGATAAAATTAACCCCTAATTTTTAAATGTCTAAATGGGTCGTCAAAATTTAGGTGTCAACAGCTGCCCCTCTTTGAAGGTGAGCTCGTAGAGGTTGCATTCAAAGACAAATTGAGACCTAAATTTTGACCATGCACATGCAGTGAATGATTTTTTGTTGGAACGTGAATTCCATTTTTTAATGCAATTTATATGTTGCATGGAAATGCTAATGCAAATGATAGATGAGCCTACCTGGGATAACTTACCTTCGAGGAGGATAAAGTAATTCGAGGTAGTGAGTGTTACCCGTCCAGGACCCGTACCATTCTACGGTCGCCTAGAATAGTAACATGACTTTGTGAAGATGCTGCTTTCCTAGGACCCGTACCATTCTACGGTCGCCCAGTATGGCAGAAAGGAGCTGCTTTCTCAGGACCCGTACCATTCTACGGTCGCCCAATACGGCAGAAAAGTTTTGTAAGGAACCGCTTTCCCGGGACCCGTACCATTCTACGGTCGCCCAAAGACGGCGAAATGTTTTGTCTAGGACCCGTACCATTCTATGGTCGCTTAACGGGATTCATTTTCCAGGACCCGTACCATTCTACGGTCGCCCGAATAAGGAATAAGTGTTGTCAAGGACCCGTACCATTCTACGGTCGCCTCGACGAAGAAAATTATTTTTCCAGGGACCCGTACCATTTTACGGTCACCCGAATGGGGGAAACCGCTTTTCCAGGACCCGTACCATTCTACGGTCGCCTGTTAGAGCAATAAATGTTGTCTAGGACCCGTACCATTCTACGGTCGCCTAGACTGAGGTTTTGCTTGGCTAGGACCCGAACCATTCCTTGCGACAGAAATCATCCGACCAGGACCCGAACCATTCTTCGGTCGCCTTAATCAGATTGAATCTGGAGGAAAAATCTTTAATGGTGTCTAGGACCCGTACCATTCTACGGTCACCTAGACTGAGGTTTTGCTTGGCTAGGAGTCGAACCATTCTTCGGTCGCCCAGCCTTGCGACAGAAATCATCCAACCAGGACCCGAACCATTCTTCGGTCGCCTTAATCAGATTGAATCTGGAGGAAAAATCTTTGGGGGACAACTCAATTGAGTGTCGGTATGCTTAAAAGGGGATACCTGTGCAATGACAAATATTCAAAATATGGATAGAGATATACTTACCTGGTGATATCTCTGATTCTTGGGGATATGTCTTTTGAAATTTAGATATCCTGTGGAGGTCTTTCACCTCATGGTGGAGGTTTCTCATCTCCTAATATCATGAAACATTCTGAAAGGAACTTGAATTACCCTTCAGACATGATTTAAAGCAAAAATTGATATGCATTCATCAAAGAGATAAACAATCTGAGTTACTCTAGAATGCATATTTCAAAATTTAGTGAGTTTTTTTTTTCAACTCAATCAGGGTTCATGCATAATGACCTTTGCATCACCCAAATTTCATTGGAGAGAATTATCATTCAAGACAATCTTCACTCATAACATGGATTTCCTAAGAATATCAAATGAGAGACCTTCAGTTAGAAAGGACTTTCACTCACTCTCATTTAGAGGCTATTTTATGATAATCACTCCATCTTACTGTCATCATATTAACAAGGGTCCGAGTTTTCTCGCAAGCGGTACGACCTTACCAATCTGAGAGGTCTTTAATAGGGACCGCAATGTGGGCTCGGTCAACGGCTTAACAAAGGGACTCTTTGAGTCAAGGCTATTGAAAGAACAACTCTTTAATCATCTCCGGGTTTATAAGTCAAGAACCCTGCAAAATGAGAAAGAAATAATCTTGCTCGCACTTTTTCGAGCGATGCTTAAAACATGTGAACTCCTATGTTAATTCAAGTGCCATAATCTGAAGAGACTTTGTAAGGGACGTAACATAGGCTAGGTTCATGGGTTGAGAAATGGAAGGATAAGCAGGCTTAGAATATGTGTAAAGGGTGAGAGCTGATGATCATCTCGGCATTGCCACCAGTTTTTTTATCGGGGATTGTCTTCATGAAGTGCCCCATTGATTATGAAAACTCAGCATTTGAGTTCTTTGAGTATTGCTCCATTGAGACTCAATTCTTGCATTTGACAGTCACCAATATTGACTCTCTTTTTCATCTATGGGTATTGGCCTTGCTTTTACTAGGCACACTGCTTTTTCATACCCCCAGTTCTCATGCATTTTTTTTCACTTCTTTTCATGGGCATTGGCCTTACTTTTACCAGGCACACTGCTTTCTCATGCCTCTTAGTTCTATTTCGAATTCAATTTTTGCGCACAATGCATGCGTCAAACAATGACACTCGAACTTTCAAGGGTCTTCTCTGCCTTTTGCCTTGCCCCAGTGTGGGGGATGATCGCCAACTGGGTTTAAAGAAACGAAATTGCAGGTTCAAGTGGGCTATGCAAAAGATATAAGTATGTAGGATAGAGAAAAAAAATGCTCTTCGTCATCCTAAGGCACTTAAATTACCATATGAATTCAATGTAATAGCACGACTTGAAAATTGATGCAAGTGAAAGCAAGAAAATTTCAATCCATTTTCTTCGATTTATGGTGCTGTCTTACCCTCCAATTTGCCCCAATGTGGGGTGGTTCTTGACAGGGATAACTTTTTAAAAAAAAATCTTCACAGGTGTATAAGGCTCAAAGTGGTTAAGCAATGGATCACCTGTTGTGTTTGGGATAGAGAAATGAATTGCCTCTCATCATTTCGGTTATCGTACCTTTTGCGAGAGAACTCTTTACCTCATAGATATGGAACTTCCTACATTCATCTCACAAGTGTATCAAGGAAGGGACTGTGTATAGGATAGGGCTTGCCTTTCATCATCCTGATACGTCTCATTCAGCATTCTTAAACATTGATGTCACTCCATTAAGTGGTCTATCTTGATAAATCTCCACATGAAATTGGTGAGCTAAATCAATATGAAAATTCTCTTTTCAAAAGAGTCTGGCAACTTTAAACATGAAAAACTTTTGTGACTTCAAAGCAAACAATTTATCGCACTCAAAACATGGTTTTAAGCACTCATTCAGGGGAATCGCTCCATAAAAGAATTGCCTTAGCAATGGATGTCCTCATATCGTCTCTATCCATCAAAAGTGGAGATCCTCTTTGGTCCCTGCACAAGAGAACGTGCATGAATAGGATACTACGCAACATCAGAGTAAATTCAAATAGCACAACCATTTTGGCTCGAATCGAGATTTTGTCTCAATCATGTCACTACTAGAATCTGTAGTATCCCAATTCTTCATCTGCAAGGAAAAGAACAAAAGTGTCAATTCCGAAATTAATTATATTCATGAACGCAATGTATCCATTTCATTCAAGACGGATGATCTTCTTTTGACTTGTTTCATCATTTTCTCACGGAAATGAGAAACTTCATTTGGCTTTCGAGAATGACATCTCACACAAATTGTAATGAGATGTGTCGCACATCACACTTTGGAATCTAGATGATCTCCTTTTGACTTGCCCTCGGTTTCTTATTGATGTGCAAGGAAATCGCTCGGGATAAGTAAGAGGATAAGTAGTGCTTAATGTCTTCTTTACTCTTGGGAGATGTCATCAAGATCAGCTAGGAAATGATCCCTTGCCCCCATGCCTATTTTTCCTTTGGATGTATGTTCCCAAATCAATGGGCCCGCTATCACTGGAAATTGACGAGTTATTTTCAAACGCCTCTTTGTTATGCTCTGAGACATGAAGTAAATGAATTAGAAAAACAAACAAGGGTAATCTAATGCATGTTTTTGGAAATGGCTTAAAACTGATTTTTTTTTTTTTTTTTTTTTTATGAAAAGTTGTTACAAGAAGAGAATTTCCTAAAGAGAGCTAGAAAAGTGGATAAAGATCAAATTTTCTAGACATGAATTGAAAAACAAATTCTCCAAATTTTTTTATTTTCCCAAATGATTTATTGCATGTCAATTTCCTCATTCCATCTCTAATTGACAAAGAAGTTAAATTAATGATTGACCTAAATTGTCATGGACCGACTAAAAACATTACAAAATAAATTGCATGGTATAAAGATAGAAGACTTACTTCACTAAGGTAAAACGACGGCAATCACATAGACATGCGCGTGAGATGTGTGGTTCGATTTCTAACTAGAAAGGCTAAGCAATGTGGAGTTAAAAGGGTGAGATGACTTAGTTGCAGCCTCGCATACTAAGTCAAGTCCTCCTAATTCCGGCTTAGTCAAGAATGATACCCCAATGCGACGCAGCCTCGCGGGCAGAGGTAAACATTCTTAACACCAAGAAAAACTTTCGGGATTGAGTTAGGCAACCTCTACTACGCGGCCTCGCGGTCGAAGTCGTATCCAACTCAATACCATCCTAAATGTCCTAGTGCGGCCCAAGTCCGGCGGCAGGTTGTGTGTGCAAAAGTGTAGTGCAAGATGCAAAGCATGCACGACAGTTTATATCAAGCAATACTTCGTTCATGAAAATAAACCATACATTCCTTCACCTTCCTACAAAACAGAGGTTAACAAACACTTCCCCTTATACCTCCCAATCTGCAAAAACATTTAACACCTTAAATGTTAGGGACGTACCTGGGATCCTCGCTGCTAAACAAAAACATTTTTTTCAAAAAGAAAATTGGCTTAAGTCCACTAAGTGTTTTAACACAAGTCCCCAGCGGAGTCGCCAAGCTGTCGCGACCAATTTTTTCGGGGTTTGAACTACCTAGGGTTTGGCTAATGGATTGTTAAGCCTAAACTTAACTCGGGCTCTCCCAAGCCCATACCAATTCGCGACTTAGGTTCATGTTTTTAGCATGCAATTGATTTTTTAATCGGAGTCGCCACTAATCTATTTTTGGTGGGTCGATTAGAAACCCAAGTAAAGTAATGGGAGTTTCACTTTACTCCTACGAACCAGACACTATGGGTACGGGGACTTGGTTACACTAGATTTCTCTAATGCCCTTTCGGTACCATTATTTTATTTTCAAAAAATGTTTTTGCAGGCAGCTTAAATTGATTTTAAATCTATTTTCCTAACATGTGAGGTGATCATGCGAGTGCCCAATCCACTAATTTAACACCCAGATAAACAATAAATAAATTGCAAAAACTTACCTCAAAACAACGAAAGCATCTGCAATGTTAAGTTAAAAACCACATCAACAACCCTAGATATGATTTCTAATTACCACGCAATTTCTTTTTTTATTTTTCACTTAATTAATGAGAATCATGCAATATTCAATGCAATATTAACGAAATGACCTAATTCTAATGTCATGCAATTTCTAATTAAATGGGTCTAATAACAATCCCTAAATGACATGCATCTAAATGAAGCTAACCCTAAATTGATTTTTTTGATTTTTTAAATAAAATTCCTATTCTAAACATGTAAACCCTAAGACATGCAATATTCTAATTCAAACATATCTCGAGATAAACTAGGCAATCAAGACGAGACAATTCATTCAAAATCATCAGAAATATCGCACATCGTTCAGATCAAGAGACAATATTTCGCTAATAAAATCAATAAATTGATCTTAAGCCTTAAAGATCAAAATATCAATTTTATTCCCGCTTAATTAATTATTTCATCTAAGGCCTTATAGATGAAATAAAAAATCTGGCGCGGTCGCGAATCCGGTAATATGTTGAATTTCCAATCATATACTAAAGACTAATTATACTAAAAAAACAAGATAAAAGTAAAATAAATTAAATAAAATAAACTAAAGAAAACTACCTAATGTGTTTTCTCTTTTTTTTTTTTGGGCTTGGCAGCCGTGGGGTCCATCCAAGGATGGCTGACCGGAGGTCCGGCGAGGCACCGGGAGCGGCACGTCGGCGGCGAGGGCTTGCGGGTCGCGCGAGGCAAGGCGGAGGCGTCGGGTTCTGTGGTGCAGCGGCGGGGATGGTGCCGACGTTGCGGGTGCTTGGCGCGGCGACCGGCGGCGTCGAGCGGATCGGCACGGGCCGAGGTGGAGTTGGGGCGCTCGGGTCGCGGAGGTGGCTGGTGTCGCCGTGGCGCGGCTCCGGCTAGGGTGCGTTGGCCGAGGCGAGCAGCGACGGTGCTGGCTCCGGCGACGTCGGGCAGCGGATCCGGAGTTGCGGGCGTTGGCTGGGCCGTGCTCGGCGCCGGTCACGGGTTGCGAGACGCGTGGCGTCGGGCTCCGAGCGAATGCGCGGGCCGGGCGACACTTGGCGTCGGGTGGGGCAGCGACGGCGTGGCGGAGGCGCGGCGGAGCTTGGAGATCAATGGGCGGCGTCGCGGGCGGAGCGGGGGTGTTGCAGCGGCGCGGCGTCGGCGAAGGTGAGAGCGCGGTCGTCGGGCGCGGTGCGAGGTCGGGAGCGGCGGTGGTGCGGTGGTGGGTGGCGCTCGGCGATCGTCGGGAGCGGCGGGCTTCGTCGGAGCTCCGGCGTCGGGTCTCCGCGAGTTGCAGCGCGGGGTGAGGAGTGGATTTGGGGAAGATGATGAACAGTAAAGGTCAAATCAACCTTTCTTGTTTTTACTTTCTCTTTTCTCTCCTACTCTTTCTTTCACGTTCTGATTTTTTCTTTTGTTTTTTTTTTGCAGTTTTTCCTTTTGCACTTTCTGCAGAAGAAATTTTCTTCTCCTTCTCCCTTTTTTCTCTCAATTTTTTTTAGAGAAGCCCCCCTTTGTATGGCCGTGTGGATTGATATGTCTGGCCTCCTCAAACGAATTGCACGCGAGGTATTATATAGGTCTAAAAAATGCATCTCTACGGTATATATTTTTTCCTTTTTTTGTTCGCGCATGATACCCCTAAATATATCATTGAAATATATCCACCTTGTGCAATATTCCCCTTTTGTATTTTTCACATATTCTATCCAAAATTTTCCTTTTTGTTCGAAAATGCATAAATGTGTGAAGAATCTGAACGGAATATGTGAAAAATTTTGCACTCGCCGTCGGTCCAATAAAATAAACAAAAATGTTCCTAAACTATATGCCATGTGATTTTATCTTTTCAGGGATAAAATTAACCCCTAATTTTTAAATGTCTAAATGGGTCGTCAAAATTTAGGTGTCATAAAGAAATTATTCCATTTGAGAGCAAGCTGCCTTATGGTGTTATGTCTACGACGGATATGTCTAGACTTACCGTTATAAATCACATTATGTGCCATTGCAATTGCCGCTTGATTATCACGGTGTATGCAAATTGCAAGCATAGGTTTTGGCCACATTGGAACATCTTCTAAAAATGTTGAAGCCATTATGCTTCTTCTTTATCCAAAGCAACAAACTCGATTCCATTGTAGAGCGTGTTATTAGAGTTTGTTTAGAGGATTTCCATGACACTACGGCACCTCCTAGCTTGAACACATATCCGCTAGTCGATTTCGATTCATCAGAATCTGAAATCCAGTTTGCATCACAATAACCTTCCAAAGCAATTTGGATATTTGCCATATTGTAGAACATAGTCTTTTGTCCTTTTCAAATATCCTAATACTCTCATCAAAGCATTCCAATGCTCATGACCTGGAGTTCTTGGTATATCTACTCGGTTGCTTCTTTGAGTACGCAATATCGAGGTCTAGTGCAATTCATGATATAAATGATGCTGCCGATTACTTGAGAGTATTCTAGCTGTCTAACACTATTTCAGTGTTCTTTCTTAAAGTTAGGTGTGGAAGAAAAGGATTGTTTGCATCTTTAATGCCGAATCCTTTAAATCTCTCAAATGCCTTTTCAATGTAATGAGATTGTGTTAAACCTAAGCCATCAGAATTCCTTAGAATTTTGATGCCGAGTATAACATCTGCAACACCTAAATCTTTCATCTCAAAGTTCTTCTTGAGAATGTTCTTGGTGATTTTGATGACCTCAATGTTATCTCCAAAAATTAACAAGTCATCAACATATAGACAAATAAGTACATATCAAAGCGTAGTGGATTTAGTGTACACACATTTGTCACACTCATTGATTCTGTACCCATTTTGAATCATTACCCGGTCAAATTTCTCATGCCATTGCTTAGGAGCTTGTTTAAGTCCATACAATGATTTGACAAGTCTACACACTTTGTGTTCTTGTCCTTTGACCTTGAACCCTTCAGGTTGTTCCATATAAATCTCCTCGTCGAGATCACCATTTAAGAATGCAGTTTTCACATCCATTTGATGTATTTGCAAATTGTATAGCGAAGCTATAGCAATCAACATCCTTATTGATGTTATTCTTGTGACAGGTGAATAAGTATCAAAGTAGTCAAGACTCTCTTTTTGTCTAAACCCTTTGGCTACAAGTCGAGCTTTGTACTTATCAATGGAACCATCAGCTTTAGTTTTTCTTGAAAATCCATTTACATCCAATTGGTTTATTTCCAAGTGGAAGATCAACCAATTCCCAAGTATGGTTACTTAGGATAGAATGGATTTCATTGTCACGACTTCTTTCGGAAAGGAGCATCTGGAGATGACATTGCCTCTTTATATGTTTGGGGCTCACCTTCTAACATGTATGTTAGAAAATTAGTCCGAAAGATTTTCGATTCGAGACCTTTACTCCTTCGAAGTTCGGTTTCTTTGGCCACAACTTCATCATTCTCGGATTCGATTCTCTAAGTCTTTTCGAGAAAGTTCTCATTGATTTCTTTTTGCGGGATATATATCCTCAAAATTCAGCATCCCTTGATTCTAGGATTGTATTGACATGAATTTCCGCATTTTCAGATTTATGAACCAAAAATCTATATGCGCTACTAATTTGAGCATAACCGATGGATATGCAATCCACCGTTTTAGGTCCCAACCGAGTTTGTTTCGGAGGAGGAATCGCCACCTTGGCCAAGCACCCCATACTTTTAGAAAATTGTAGGATGGCAACTTTCCATTCCATAACTCGTATGGAGTTTTACCTGTCTTTTTGTGGGGTATTTTATTAAGAATATAATTTGCAGTTAAAACGCCTCCCCACAAGTTCGAGGTAAACCCGAACTCAAAAGCATGGCATTAGCCATCTCCTTTAGTGTCTGTTCAATCGTTCAGCAACTCCATTTTGTTGTGGAGTATAAAGTGCGATCGTTTGGAGAATTATTCCAAAACTAGCACAAAACTCTTTCAAGTTGATTGAACTATATTCTCCTCCTCTATCGAGACCTAAGCACTTTGATTCGTTTATCAAGTTGGTTTTCAACTTCAGTTTTATACTTGACAAACATGCTCATAGTCTCATCTTTGCTAGTTAGTAAATAAACATAGCAAAATCTAGTACAATCATCCACAAATGTGATGAAGTACTTCTTTCCACCTCTACTTTCTACAAACTTTAAATCGCATAGATCACTATGGATTAATTGTAGAGGTTCACTTGTTCTTTCAATGGATTTGAAAGGTTTCTTGGCAAACTTGGCCTCAACACAAGTCTCACACTTGTAACGGGCATCCAACTAAAATCTTGGAATTAACCCCAAGTTTGCTATTCTTTTCATTGTACCATAGTTTACATGTTCTAATCTACCATGCCATAGATAATGAGACACAACGGTGTAAACCGAAGACTTTTCTTTATTAATAGTCTTTGGGTACACATACTTTGAGTTTACATCAATGACGGCCACATTGGCCTTAAACGAGTCATTACACAAGTACCCTTTCCCTACATACATCCCTCCTTTTGAAAGTACAAACTTGTCGATTCAAATACAACTTTGAAATCCTTCTTGACAAGTATAGAGCCAGAAATTAGATTTTCCGAATATCTGTACATGCAACACATTCAGCGGGGCGACCTCCTTGCCAAATGTAAACTTCAGGATCACCTTTCCTCTTCCGACGATCTTTATTGATGCGAGTTAGCCATATAAAGCTTCTCATCTTCTTGACCTTCTCATAAGATGAGAACATGTGTTTATCTCGCCTGATGTGATTTGTGGCACCCGTGTCTAGCCACCAGCCATTAGTGTTCGACACAGAGATGCTTCGAGACATTACCATAGCGGAGTCTCTCAATATTGTCATGCTCTGTCAAATTCAGTTCTTTAGGCTGTACCTTCGTTCTTGCCTTTTTTCGGGCGCTTCTTGCAATCCTTAGCACGATGGCCAGGCTTGTTGCATATAAAACACGTCCCTTGGAGTTTTGGACTTTGCTGCTCCTTTGCTTGCCTTTTCCTTGAAAAGACATCTTCCTTTTCTATCTTGCTTGGATTTGGAAGATTCCATAATGTTGGCCTTCGGCTCAGAAGAAGGATTCGCACTCCTTCTATTGTCTTCCTCGATTACGAGGTGCGGAATGAGATCTTCAAGGCTCATCTCCTTCCGTTTGTGCTTCAAATAATTTTTGAAGTCGACCAGCCGGAGGTAGTTTCTCAATCATGGCTGCCACTTGGAATGATTCACTAAGTATTATTCCTCGGTAGAGATGTCACTCAGAATTAATTGCAATTCTTGAACCCACTCATGACAGATTTAAAATCCACCATCTTGTAGTCCAAGAATTTGGCAACCACAAATTTCTTAGTGCCGGCATCCTCGGTTTGTATTTTTCTCTAAGGACTCCCATAACTGTTTAGCAGATTCAATATTACAATAAACATTATAGAGAGAATTCACTAAACGAGTTAAGGATATAATTTCGGCTTAAGAAGTCCCCATGCTTCCAAGCCTCCAACGCACCGAGCGTCGTGACATCTTGCTCATTTGGACTAATTATCGGGCACACCTCCGATAAATATTTCGTCGATTGAGCATGGTCAAATAGAAGTACATCTTTTCTTTTGCCCTTTGTTTAAAGCCCTCAGGTAAATTTCTCCGGTTTCTCATTAGTTTATGCTTGGAGGCGTTGCCATCACGGTAGGCAAGGATCGTTGAACCATCCCTCTAGAAACGAGCCAAAAGCCATTTGGCCTATACTTGTATGAAAAACGAGTCTCGGGTATACCGAGTCATATGACTTGTACTCGCACCACCAAAATTGGTGTTGGCCCAAGGGCCCAGTAGCATTGGCTGCTACAAATTCAGACCTCGAGGGTTGAACATCTTCCATAGCATTTGTCGAATCGACCATAGGAACGTCTCCGAAACATTCGGGACATTGAAGGGCACTTGGTTGTTTCCAGTCATCTCAATAATCGACAAGAACAACAAACGGTGAGTGAATAATTGCCTTAAGAATGTTGGAAAATAATCCAAAAATAAAACACAAACTGTTGTTGCAATCAGAACATGAAATTAGAGGTGAGAGGTACGGATATCGAATCTCCTTAAGGCAATTAGTTCCATGCCAATGGTGCTCATGATTCACGAACTATGCCTCCCAAGATACAACACCTCAAACCTGTTTGGATTAGCACTATGAAAATAGGACTCGGTCGAACCGTTCAATTGAACCGGCACACTCGGAAAATTCGAAGAGTAGAAAAGTGTATCGAGCCTTTTTGGAATCGAGTTGGAAAAACCAAAAAACCAAAAACCAAAAAACCATTATAAAGCTCTATGCTCCCATCTATTTATAGATATTTTTAGTTCATGTACGGAAGAGATACATGAATTAAATAGACGCATGTATCCACGAAATTCATGAATCAAGAGATACATGAATTCAAGAGATTCACGAATCCCGGAGATACGTGAATTCAAGAGATTCGTGAACTCAATAAATACATAAACTAAAAAAATACATGGATCTAGAAAATTCATGAATTCAATAGATACATGAACGGAAAAGTTTAAGAAATTCATGAATCCAAAAGAGATACGTGAATAGAAAAGACGTATCTTAATTTTTTGGCATTCGTTAATCCATTAACCATAATTACAACACTCTCTCTCTCAATGGAGATGAAAGAAATAAATGAATGAAGAGCAAAAAACATGAAACGAGAGATCTCAAGTCAGTCGCAACTTAGTGTCAAATTAAACTATTCTTATCGAACAAGAAGAAGAAATAAACTCCCTCACCTTTTTGATTTCAATCATGCCAACAAAAGAAAGAAAAAAAAACATAGCTTCTTTCCTTCTTGATCTCCCAACTCAAAAATTGTATTCTAATAGACTTGTATGATCTCGGAATTTACAGACAGAAAGAAAAATCATATGTATTTCCCTTGGCTTGAATGGCTGGACAAGAACTTAGAAAAATCATATGTATTTCCTAGTTGAAGCACTGCTCATCTTATTTCAAATGCAAGGTTTGATTCATCATTTTTGAATAGTTTGATCTGTCACTTATTCTCTCAAGAGATCGAAGTGTCACAGCCCACAAACTTTGCTAAATGGACCGCTTTTCTACCTCTTATGGGCTTATCAGATGGAATTTCTCCGACTTGCTTCCCACCAAGTTTCCATTACCATTCCGACATTATCTAGCAGTAACTGCTGAGCGATATGGATGCTAAAGACGGCATTGACGATTGACATTCTCCTAAGAACGACGTTGGAATTTATTTTGCATTCAGTTGTTTTCTAGCCTCTGTACTCTTCCTTCCGTTCCATGTTCCTTCCAAGCAACAACGACCCTTTCACTACTTGATGAAAATGAACATCACATACATTATATGGACAAAATACCTTATGACTAATCCTTTCCTTTTCGCAATTTGTATTATCTGATTCTAATATGTGGCCTATTGGATTATCAAATGATTAAACATGCGTAAACTTAAATTAAGTGCGACCTCAGAAGTGTATATCTGTTGGGAATTCCCTGCACACCAGATTATGGTCGTGCTCTTGATTACCAAACCCAAATCGACCATCAATTTCGAGGAAGGTCAGTTTGGTCAAAGAACTATCCTAACTTGACCGAAAACAATTGGCATGAACAGAGACTTCCCGTGTTTCGATTACGCGTATATTCATTCCAACAGACGCTCTAAGGAGATGGGATTTCGACCGCAAATCAAGGGCTTAATTAAGCAGCAAGAGGTGATTAAAGTTGGATGTTCCAAGGGAGCAACTAGACCAGACAGATACACTGGCCTAAACGAAGGAGACGAAAGGAGCAACTTGAGAGATGGGGCCCGAGTTCTTGCGAAAACTTCGAAAGTTGTCAAAAGGTCAAGGTTATGGGATAAGCATATGGCTCTGAGAGAGAGAGGTGCATGCGGTAGCGGACAAAGGGCGCTGACTGTCGGTTTCAATCGTCAAGTCGTCGCGCCTGTTTGGGCTCCCGAATTCCACGTGTTGTTGACAATTAGACTGCCCAATCGATGGAAGGATTGTATCGGGGCAAGTTTGACGGTGAAAGGGTCCCCTCGTCCGTTTCTTGACGGGAAGTCTTTGATAGGCGTGTCCCGTTCGTGCCCACTCATCTCATTTTTCCTTTTCTTTTTTCCTTTTTCCTTCGACCATGACAAGCCCGCCGGGCTAACGTGTTTGTCAAAGCCATTCGGAGCGTCGACAGTGGCTAGAGTTAGCCGCTGTGCCGACGATGTCCCGTGTTCTGTGGCCATAGTGAGTTGAGAAGGGGCGTGCGTTGGCGGTCTAGGGTTGGCTGCGATTTTGAAGATAGGGATTTCGTACGTTTCATCATAGGAATAGCAACTTTAGACACAAATGATAACCATTCTATTCTAAAATTCAATTTTTGGCTAGTAATTTTTTTTTGTTTCAATTCAATAGATGAGTTTTTAAGTAAAGATGCGTGTTTGATAACTACACAAAATTTTTTTCCTCTTGAGCAATCGATGGCGAGTGACGAGAGAAAATAATGAGAATAATTTTTATTTCTTAATTCATTTCAAAATAGAAAAGTAAAAATTTTACTTCTCATTTCTACTCTAAATATATTTATAGATCAAAAATTATTTTAGAAATAGAAAAATGAAATTATGTTCTAAACAAATTTTTGTTTCAAATATATTTTCGAGACAAAAAAATTAGAGAAATAGAAGAATGAAATGGCTATTATTTACGTCATTAATTCAAATCACAATGACTGATTTAGGAGGTCAGTGGCGAGGAGGAACGGGAAGAGACGTAGGAGTAGTGCCGTTGTTTCCTGAGGTGACCCTCACGTCCGCCTCATTCCACGAAACTTTGTTTTCCAATAAAGAGGAAGATTAGTCCAATGTAATAATAGAGTTTAGACCAGCTTTCATGGGAGAATATAACAAGTTGGGGAAAGAAAGGACTCGAAAGCGAAATTTTTTGGGAGATTCTTAGTGTGAAAGTGAGATCCCCATCCCAAGCTTATCGTTTCAAGTTGGAAAAGTCAACTATCGTCGTCCTTATAATATAACACGGTTGAACCAGTGGCTTCGACCCTTGTTTTTCCGCATTGAGATCTAACGATAACGCATTTGTTTCACGGCCTGTGAACCACATGATATTTCCGTAATATCTGATTTACAAACCCAACGAAAGGCCTTCTCATATGAGGCTGTCACTTAAATCGACAGGCCGAACATGTAAAAAACAGAGAGGACAAAGCCGCACGGGAAAAGGGCCAAAATACTACAAAAGTCTTCCTACATTCATTCTGCACTCCCAATCAAAACTTAACGTTAATGCTCTCCTTATCACGGCATTAATTAACGTTAGTTATTACTCTCTATTTAAAATTAATTTTCGCAGAAAAGATACATTTAAAAAAAAAATTCGTACATAATGTTTTTCCTAATATTTTATTATCAATTTGTGTTGATTTTCATGATAAGAAAAATGAGAGCAACTTCACGTACTTCCACGCAACACAGACGCAAGAAACGCCACCATGTTATAGCACAGTCGAGCGAGCAGTTACGTCTATAAATACTAAAAAAAAAAAAAACGAAATTTTATGCTTGCAATTAAAGAAAGAAATAGAGAAAATCAGTTGGTTGAATGAATCATGTGGGGGATGAAAGCAAAATTAATTTAATCGGGTTGAGTTATGCCCAGATTGCAAGCCGAGGGAGATTCATCTTCTTGAAATATTCCACGGATGCAGCTGAGAAGTAGATGCCTGTGGAAGGTGACTCGCCAAACTCAAACAAAAAAACATCACCTTCAATCTCTCTCTCTCTCTCTCTCTCCCTCCCCTTTGTCCGTTTGTGTAAAAGGTCATAGTGCGAATGACAGAGTGGGTTAGTACGAGGGTCGCTTCTTCTTCCCCTTTAAATACGAAGAACAGAGTATGCATTCTCTGCGACCCCCTCCTTCTCTCTCTCTCTCTGTCTGTCTGTGCACTGGAGTTGAGCTGAGCTTCGTGCTGCTTCCCGGGTGCGAATCGTTCGCACCATCGCTGCTGCCGCCCCGCAGCAGGAAGCTGCCATGGAAACGCAAGGTTCCCCCGTTAAGAAGTACGGCGACAGTCACCACGTGAGTCCTCTCTCTCTCTCTCTCTCTCATACGTGGCTCTTCTTCCGCCCGTGACCTCAGCTCTCATTCTTGACCTCAAAATCTATGGCCGATCCTATTCTCGTAACCCACCTATCGAAAATAAAATTAAAAAATTAAAAAAAAAATTCCGTAATTTTTGCTAATTATCAGCTTTCGTTTCTTGCCCCCATAATTAGCACACGGCGGCGTGGGCCACGGCAAAGGTGATGGGAGAAATTTAAAGGTGAAACGCTCGTAACTCACTTAAAAAAGAAAAAAGGAGATAAATAGGCTTCTTTGTTTGATTCACTTAATTTCACCTTAAACTTGTTACATGACCTTTACCATTTTCAATAGATATAGCTAACATTTCAGAAGAGATGAATCTCTAGAAACTTACAAAATAATCATCACATTTCTCAATATCTCATTATATTTTATCATATCTCATAATATCTCATCATATATCTAGAAATTATCATTACACCACGATCAGACTCATTAAAAGTGACGTAGTAATTATGACTCTTCTTCAATGTGGATACTAAATAGTCTTTAGTATCAATTTTGGGATGTTGGTGTGGAAGTATCGGCAACTCAATAGTCTTGGTATTGAAGTATCGGCATCATTAAATTTGGTTTAATTTCTAACACTCCCCCTTAAACCAAATTATCTTCCATCAATCAGTCCAAGCAGGTTCTTGTACTTTTCGAAAGCATCGATCTTGAGAGGTTTGGTAAAAATGTCCGCTACTTGATTTAACATTTCAACCTCATTCCCTTTTAACTTGTTCTCAAATGAAGTGATATCAAACATCGATATGTTTGTTTCGTTCATGAAAAATTAGATTTTTCGCCAATGCGATAGCAAGAATATTATCAACAAAAATCTCACTTGCTTTCTTATGCTCTATAAAAATATCTTTGAGTAGTTTTTTCAATCATATTGCATGAAAAACACATGAGGATGTAGCTATATATTTAGCTTCATATGTTGACAGAGTGATATTGGGTTGCTTCTTTGATGACCACGTAAAAGTAATGTCACACAAGAAAAATACAAAGCCTGTAGTGCTCTTTCGATTGTCGATATCTCCACCATAATCACTATTAGAATAAAATTTAAGTTGGAAGGATTCATAGTGATAGTAGTGTAGGCCATGAGAAGAAGTACCTTTGATATACCAAAGTATCCTCTTTGCAACTTTAAAATGAGATGACTCCGGCTTCTCTATATATCAACTCACAATTCCAACATTATACATAATATCCGGTCTTGTGTATGTCAAGTATTTCAAACTTCTAATCAAGCTTTTATAACGTGTTGAATCAACATCGACACCATTATCAAACTTCAAAAGCTTGGTTCCGCACTCCATTGGTGTATTAACCAAAGTACAATTCTTCATGTTGAGTTTTTCAAGGATACTTTTTGCATATTCTTTTTGGGAAATAAAAATCCTTTTGACACTTTGCTTCTCTTTGATCCCAAGGAAATAATTCATTAGAGCATTATCGGTCATATCGAATTCTTTCACCATCGATGCATTAAATGCATCTATCAACGCTGGATTATTTCCTGTAAAAACAAAGTCATCAACATATAAACAGGTGAGTAAAACATCACATTTTTCTTACTTCAAATAGAGTGCATGCTCGTATGGACATTGTAAGAATCCATTCACCTTGAAATATGTATCAATTTTGGAATTCTATGCTCTCAATACTTATTTAGGCCCATATAAAGCTTTCTTCAACTTCAACACTTTGTTTTCATGACCTTTCACAATAAACCTCTCGGTCATTCGACAAAGATTTCTTCTTCAAGGATGTCATTCAAATATACTGATTTGACATCCATTTGATAAATTTGCCAATCATTTTAAGCAGCAATTGAAATGGTCAATCTAATCGTTTCCATACAAATAACTAGAGCATCATAGTCGATTATGGCTTTTTGCTTGTAGCTTTTTGTGACTAATCTAGCCTTGTATCTTCTTGTTTCTCCTTTCTCCATTCTTCTTCTTTTTGGCCTTGTACAACCATTTGACCCCAATCAATTTCTTGTCCATTGGATGATCAGCAAGTCCCATGTTTGATTCTTCTCAATGGCATCAATTTCTTCATATATGGCTTTTCTCCACTTTACTTCTTTAGCCGCATCATCATAGACAAGTGGTTCACAATTTACAAGAAGACATACAAGGTGAAACTCATCAGTAGCTTCATAAATATCGGATAATCTTCTCGATCTTCGCACTAGCGGTTCATTGACATCATTTGAATAGGTAGATGATGATGAACTTAAAGAAGATATTGGAAAAGTAGGTGAAAAATGATCTTTTAACTTTGTTTGATTGATATCACCAGGAGTATTTGCTTCATCTTTTAGGTTGTCTTCCCATATGCCATCTTCATCGAACTTGACATTTCTGCTTATATACACTTTCAAAGTGTTATGATCAAATAATCAATAAGCTTTGGAAGAGGAGTCATAGCCAATAAAGATGAGCTTTTTGCTCGTCTTCCAACTTCAATCTTTTTTGGTCTAGGACATGAGCATAGGCAATGCTTTCGAAAATCCTTAAGTGTGAAACACTTGGTGTTCTCTTGGTCCATGCATCTTGTGGAGTTCCACCTTCAAGTGCAAATGTAGGATATCTATTTTGAAGATAGACAGCACATGAAACAACTTCAGCCCAAATCTCCTTGGGTAAATGTTTACTCTTTAACATGCTTCAAACCATGTCAAGAATGGTTCTATTTTTCTATTCAACTACACCATTTTTTTAGGAGAATACGAAGCCATTAAGAAATGCTTAATACCATGATCCTCACAAAATTTGTTGAATATGGTTAAGGTGAATTCTCCATCATGATTGGTCTTCATAGCTTTGATAAAATAGTCACTCTACTTTTCAGCCAAGTTCTTGAATTGTTTGAACATATCAAATACTTTTGTCTTCTCTTTCAAAAAACACACATAAGTTTTTCAAGTAAAATCATCACTAAAAGTAAAAAATATCAATGATTACCATATGAATGAGGAGTGATTGGGCCACATACATCGAATGTATCAACTCAAGCAGCTTCTTCGCGATAAGTCGCTTCCTTTAGAAAGCTAGTTCTAGAATGCTTCGATAATACACCCTTCACATAATTGAATGGGATAATTAATATTTGGTAGGCCATAAACCATCTTCTCGTGATAAATCAAATTGAGTTCGCTAAAATCGAGATGGCTGAACTTCAAATGTCACAACCATGAAGGATAACCCACGCACGCCGTCAGGCATTGAGACATTTCATTCTTTATATTGAGAATTAACATCCTATTATTCGACATCTTCACATTTGCAATCGGTTTATTATTTTTGTCTCTTAGCACAAGACAAAAATCTTTCATATGAGCAGCATAGCCTTTCTCTAGAAGCTATTCCAAACTCAAAGTATTAATTGATATTTTCGGGACATAATAAACATTAGTAATAAACTTATGCGCACCATTTTTCAAATGAATAAGAATTGTACATTTGCCTTCAACAAGAATTTTAGAATTCTAGACCAAACTTTCCTCTTAATTGTCTCATCTAACTTGGCAAACATCTCATTTTGCCCACACATGTGGTTGCTTACACCAATATCCAAATATCACATACCATTTTGTCATCCTTCTTCCTCTTCTTTGAATGCCAATAAGAGAACTTGATCGGCATCATTCACTAAATTTACCTTTTCATATGTTCCTCTACTCTCCTTGCTCCAGCAGTTAGAAGTATAATGGTCAAGTTTATTGTATTGATAACATCGAATTTAGATTTTTCATACCATTGGCCTACTGAATTCTTTCCTCTTCCATGAACACCCCTTTGATACTCGTATCTACTGTCACTTTGTGCATCATCTCCTTTACTTTGTCCATGACCTCTTCCTTGAAAGCGACCTCAGCCTCAATTATGATCACGATCCCGGTTTGTCTCCCAAGTTTGTGCAAATTCTCTTCTTTACTCCTCATCTTGGATGGTTAGTCGCGTTTGGAGAACTTCCTCCACTAGTTCAATCTTTTTTTTTTTTCCTAAACCTTTCTTCGTGGGATTGTAATGAACCCATAAGCTCATTGATCACCGACCAAAAAAAAAAAAAAGAAGCTCATTGATCGCATGACATCCAAGTATTTGGATTCTTCAATTACAATAGTAATGTGGTCGTACTTCTTATCTAAGGACCGAAGTATTTTCTCGACAACACAAACATCTGAAACATCTTCTCCATTTCTTTTCATCTAGTTGACAATCGCCAAAACTCTTGTAAAATAATCAACAATTGATTCAGATTCTTTTCTATGAATTACCTCGAATTCACCTCTCAACGTTTGAAGGAAAATCTTCTGAACTTTCTATTCTCCTTGACATGTGTTTTGAAGAATCTCCCATGTCTCTTTAGCAGCGATGGCGTTCAGCACCTTTTCAAATATGGAATCATCTAAGGCTTGATAGATGATTGACATGGCATGTTGATTTTTCATTCAAACCTTCCCCAAGGCATTCCTTTGGTTTTGGTTCAAGGTAGTTTCATCCTCTGGCTTATCATAGCCAGTGTTGACAAGTTCCCACATAGCGTAGGTGCCGAGTAGAGTTTTCATTCTAATAGCCCAATTACCATAATTGTCTTTGGTAAAATGAGGGTATTGAAGAGGAAACTGATTATTTGATGAGGCCATGATCATAAACCATAAGTTCTGATACCAATTTGATGAGAGAAATTTGAAACATAAATGCTTGCAACTCACTTAAAGAAAAGAATGAGATAGATAGGCTTTTCTGTTTGACTCACTTTATTTCACCTTAACAAAAATTATTACAAGACTCTCCTATTTATAGACTTATTACACAGCCTTTGTTCTTACTAATAAATATAATTAGCATTTCGGAGAAGATGAATATCTAGAAACTTACAAAATAATCACTATATCTCATAATATCTCATCATATCTCATTATATCTCTAGAAATAATTATTATACCTGAAAATATGAATAGACTCATTAAAAATAATGCAGCAATTATGACTCTTCTTTAATGTTAGTACCGAACAATCTTCGGTATCAATTCCAGGATCTTGATGTCAAAGTATCGGTAACTCGATAGTCTCCATATTGAAGTATCAACACGATAAACTTGGTTTAATTTCTAACAGGAGGGATGGACTCTGAGGTGCGCCTCTATCCGAATTTTGTTGTTACCATCTGAGGCGCTGAGATTGATTTACGAGATTCATCCATAGGGCTACATGGCGGCTTTTCATTGGGCCCGCGAGTTGACTCACTTTTTCAATGCTCATTCGTGCTTTCTCACTTGATTGAGTGAACGGATTTTCGTATGAGTACGTCCCCACTTCTTTGGCTTAAAAAAGAAGCCAAAACTTAGTTTATGCTATTTTGTCAAAATTCAAGATTTCAACAATTATGAATTTTCTTTTTTGGGGCTAATCTCCATGTCAATATACACATTCTTTTTTAAAGATTTTAACATTTCACATTAAGAATACATTAAATTTATTTTCTCGAAATCATTAAACCTCAACTTGTTCTTACATATTGGAAGCGTTTTGTATTTTTAAGTACTACGTTCCGTTTGTTTCATAGGGAAGAATGATTTGGAAGGAATTTTTCTAGGAGTTTTTCTAAAAATGATCACTTTAGTTAATGGAAAAATAGTAAATCATAGGAAAAGGAAGCCTTTAGAATCATCCCCTTGTGGCAATTTTACAAAGTACAATAATATCAATATATCCCAAACTCCCATAGCTCATAGAAAAGCCATGGGGCATGACTCTTGCATTATTGGTACTATGTACCCTTCGAATCATGTCGGTACCATCACGGTCCATCTAGAAAAATGATTCATCGATGCATGCTCTAAGGGTAGAAATGATTTTGTAAAACACCATAATTATTGTACTTTTTGTATGACATCATCCACCAATCACCCTATTGTCATAATTTTTTAATCAGTTTTTAAAGGGTCATAACTTTTCAAAAAAACATTCATCACAAGTGTCATGACTCAAGATTTTGCATTTGGAAAGGTTTTCTCTTTTAGAAGTAAATGATCGATTGAAAACTCATAACATCAAAGTAAGCATATTAAAGTTATGACATTTAATTGTGTCTCTTTCCAAATGAGTTTTAACATAGCACGTCCCATTGCATGTCTTTAAAACCAGGCTTTTTCCTTCTTTTAATGTTAAGTATGCTGCCTACAGTTAAAGATTTTAGCTTATATCAACGAGAGAAACATGTGAGGTTCACTCCTCCACGTGGCTTAGTGGTCATAATCCAATCAACTTGGACACATGGTTGACAATTTTCCTTGTTTCTTTTTATTAATTTTTGAATATTCGATCTTTACTTCAAGGCGTTACCGGACGTGGTCCATCATCAGATTTACGTTTTGTTTAAATTAGATTCGAAACGGTAAAGATCAAAAAGGTCTCAGTTTTTGCAAAATTGTTCGAATTCAATGAATCGTTTGGAAAGAATGCCATTTTTAATAAGGCCACTCTTGCGTTTTGCTTTGACTATGTGACTTCGTAGTTGTGACCACCACAACGAATAATTATTTGGCAACTCGAATATTTGCATGTCATCGATACTTAAAAAAAAATTATATGTTGTCAATTAACATCAAGAGAAATTATCCAAAAAATCAGAAATTTATTAGATGAAGGCCAATTCAATACTAAATTTTTTGGTTTTTTTTTATACAATTTGGTCTTTAATATTTTAGCAATTCACCAATATAGTCCTTTTGGCCAACTTTGATTGAAAATTGCCAACGTGAAAGCTCCATCAATGTGGCTTGGTTGACCGGCATTGACGTGGGCTATGCATCATTGATTTCGGGCCAAAATTGATTGAAATAACTAAATTTGAAGATCATCACAAGACAAAATTGAAAATTGTTGGGTTTTGAATTAATTGCCATATAATATGTTTAAGGCTTTTGGGCAATTTATCCAGCTAACATCATGTGAACATCCCACCATTAGAAAACCCAATAAAAAAAAACTTACAATTATAGGTAGAGAGAGATTATATATATATATATATATATATATATATATATATATATATATATATATATATATATATATATATATATAAAGAATATCCATAGTCAATGGACATGAAAATCAGTTAGGAGTGTGGCACATAATTTGACTAGCAGGGTGGAGGCACACACATAAAGGGTAGAACCTTTGATGCTGTATGGGAAAGTTCAACCCAAAAGCTTAAATCCTAGGTCGAGAGAGGCCATATGTGTATAAAAAACATATGAACTCTATTAACAAAGGAAGTGGGATATTTATATGCATGATGTCAATTTAGGATTCAGTTCAAATGCTATGATTGGCAGGCTCGTTTGCAAATATCCCACTGTTACTTTGGAGCAAAATGCTGCTACTTTTTGTTTAGTGATTCTAGTTTCGGGTAAATGCAAATGAGACAGCAACTTTTTGATCTAAAGCAAGATCTAAAGTAGAACAAATGCTTCGTGATCAATCACGCAGATTGAGGAGAAACTAGCGAAGCAGAAGGAAATCGATGACTGGCTTCCCATCACCGCTTCGAGGAAAGCAAAATGGTGGTACTCGGCCTTCCACAATGTCACGGCCATGGTTGGAGCCGCGTCCTCAGCCTCCCCCTATGCCATGTCCGAACTCGGATGGTATGCCAAACTTCCTAAGCTGGAAATCATTTCGGTCATTTCAAATCTATTACAGTGTGGAAGAAGTTGGTCCTGAATTAATTTAGTCCTTGGTTTATATTTCTCCTCTAGCCAGTTCAGCTGTCGAGTCTACCATCTTTTTCTTTCCCGGTGCTAATTTAGTGCAAGTAGCGTTTTGTGCAAATTTGATGACTAAATTTGCCTACCGGTTACCAGAGTCAATCCCAAGTTGCAGTGTAGTAGCTATCAGTTTGCAGATTGAACTTATGAGTCGTCCTGTCTATGTAACTTGGCTGCTTTGTGTGTTTCTTTGATGTTCTCTAGGGGGCTGGCGTAGCTGTGCTAGTCTGTCATGGGTCATCACCCTGTACATTGTGGCAAATGGTCGAGATGCATGAGATGATCCCCGGAAGGAGGTTTGATCGGTACCATGAGCTCGGGCAATACGCGTTCGGCGAGAAGCTTGGACTTTTATCGTGGTACCTCAGCAGCTGGTCGTCGAGGTCGGTGTCAACATTGTGTACATGGTCACTGGGGGAAGTCGCTGCAAGAAGTTCCACGACACCGTGTGCTCGAAATGCAAGTGAACACCCACCTACTTCATCATGATCTTTGCCTCCGTCCACTTTGTCCTCTCCCATCTCCCCAACTTCAACTCCATCTCCGGCGTCTCCCTCACTGCAGCCGTTATGTCTCTGAGGTAATATTCTTCTATTCTAGCTCTTGTGAATTCTTCCTCATAATCGGTGCAATTTAAGTCAAAAACATGATTTGGGATGACATTTCATATCTTCATTTTCAGTTACTCCACCATAGCTTGGGAGCTTCCGTAGATAAGGGCGTTCAGCAGAGAGTGAACTACGGTTATAGGTCATCGACCACGCCAGGGAAGGTCTTCGACATCTTCCAGCGCCATGGAGCGTGTGGCTTTCGCCTATGCAGGGCACAATGTGGTCCTGGAGATTCAGGCGACCATCCCCTCCACTCCTGAGAAGCCGTCCAAGGGCCCGATGTGGAAAGGAGTCATTGTCGCCTACATTGTCGTGGCTCTCTGCTACTTCCCCGTCGCTCTAATTGGTTACTGGATGTTTGGGAACTCGGTCGAGGATGATATCCTCATCTCCCTGAACAAACCGAAGTGGCTCATTGCATTGGCAAACATGTTTGTCGTCATCCATGTTATTGGAAGTTACCAGGTAATGTACAAGCTCGTCCTCGTGTCTTTCAATGTTCTTTGTGGCGACGGTGTATCTTCATGGTTTGGCGCAGGTCTACGCGATGCCGGTGTTTGACATGATAGAGACTGCGTTAGTGAAAAAATTGCGCTTCAAGCCAACTGGAACGCTTCGTTTCGTGGCTCGCAATGTCTATGTGGGTAAGTATGATGCCCGGTCTCTTGTTGCTGCTTGCTTGTATATTTTGGTCTAGTTTGCGATATTTATAAGTTCGGTCCCTGCTTTCGTGTCTGTCCATTTTGTCGATGTTATTGATGTTCCGTTGGCATCGCAGCATTCACAATGTTCGTGTTTGTTGAGGAACAACAGGAAAAGATTTGGTTAAGGAAGGGGCTCTCGTTTTTCCAGGAGTGGTGAGATTTTATGAGGCAGTCGAGAAGGAATCCCGAAATTCCCTCAAAGAAATCCAACCCGAGAATTTGCTTTCAAGTTTCATCACTTTCAATTGGCCGGAAAACGCCATTTGTGCCGGTCACCACATCTGTTCTGTTATTGGCTGATGAAATAAGAAACAAGCTTGGCTTGATTTCGGCAAGCTTGCTTCGCTTCGGCAACCCAGCCCTGTTGCCTCTCAATAACTGTCTGTTTTCCCGGCGGTCGTGTCCGAAGGGAATGGATCCGGACGACCTGTTTATCAGCTGTCTTATCCCATTGAGCCTGGTCCCGGCCCTCCTCGCGACAGGCTTCTTATAGCTATTGTGTTGGCTTGACGAAAGGGTCGCAGGAACTGGCCCGGAAGCAGTGAAGGGCGCAGGCGGCGCTGCCATATTGTTCCTCTTATCTATGACCTCATGTTTGTCCTCGCCTGGTATATCATGGACTCCATCGAGAAAAGGTCCTAGAACCGTCCGAGTTGCTCCATTCCGTGAGTTGTATGAGTCAAGGGGTTGGGTGGAATCTAGCTCTGCTAGGTTCTTCCTTTGTGTAAGCACATGTTGATTGCTGGTTATTGATTAGTTTTTCTTGCCCCATATGCGGAAACTCAGTTTCACATGTATGAATCTGACTTGTTTACAATTAGATACATAATTGGGAGACTTTTCATATCTCCCTTTGTTCTCCATTTTTTTTTTTTTTTTTTTTTTTGGGATTGTGCCTTTATTTTTTATTGTGATTGTGCATATCTCTAGTTGATTATAATGGATATTGTAATATCTTAATCGTCATGTAAATCTTATAAATAATTGTAGAAAAGGACATGTCAATTAGAGTCTGGCTTTGACTTTTAAGGCACTTTGTTTGGTTGCTAATAGAATGAATATAGCATTCGAATCTAGCAAAACATCATAGATAGCAAGATTTAGCCACGGTGTGCTGTTTGTTTGAGTTCAACTTGATCTGATATTCGAAGGCAGGATGCGCCTGGAAGTATAAGACTCGTTTGATCGGTTGATTGATTGGATTCTGAGCAGAACATGTTTGGACTTGAATTCAAGATCAAAATCTAATTTGTTAAACATTTATGGGCATCTACATTATAAATCGTGTAAAGTTTCTTGTCAGATTATATGAGCAAGAGTTGGTAGGAAAACATAACCTTGATATAACAATAATAAGAGACAGACATGTACTGAACGTGTAGACTATTATAGAAATGAAAAGAACTCTCATAGGAGTATCGAACTCCCGCTTTCAAGAGATACTTGATAGGAACACTTCCAATATAAAAGAGTGGGAAAATTAAATAAGGACCAGAAGTGGACTAATTTTCTCAATAAGGACTCGAAATGAATTTTGTGTAAATAAGGACCCAAAGTAGTTGAATCGATTCCAAATGAGGACCTAAGCTTGCTAGTCAACCAAATATTCGTCGGCTATCAAGCATGTGACATTTCTACAACTGGAGTTTGGGCAATTTTGTCCAAAATAAATCTAGGGAAAGTTAACAAATCCTAAAAAAGAAACAAAAAAACCCTAGGTTTTCTATAGTCTCCCCATTCCTTGTACCCATCTGTTGCAAAGTCAAAGACCAAAGTTTTCCCATTCCTTGTACCCATCCTTTGCAAGGTTGAAGACCCAAAATTTCCGTCGGTTGACGCCGGTTGAGGCACGAATGCAAAAACAAGAAGAAAACTAGATGCTTCTTTCTTTGTTTGTGGAGACCCAAATTCTCCGTCGGTCGAGCAAGGCGAGAAGCGACGAGAGTCGAGTCGCGACGATGACCGGGCAATGATTTAATTGAGGAGCAGCGGGGGAGAAGAAAGAAGAAAACGTAAACATCTAAATAAATAACCTAAACTTAATTAATTTAGAATTTTCCCTTTTTTTTTTCCAATCACAAATTTATGACAAAAGTGTCCCTATTTTAATTGCTAGAAAATGTCTGCCGGCAAGCTAAGGTCCTTAGTAAATATTAACTTGATCACTTCAAGTTCTTATTTGACATAAAATTCACTTCGGATTCTTATTTAAACAATAGGTTCACTTTAGGTCCTTATTTAAGAAAATAGATTCACTTCGGGTCCTTATTTGAGGAAATAAATTCACTCCGGGTCCTTATTTGAGGAAATAAATTCACTCCGGGTCCTTATTTGGAATTTTCCCTAAAAGAGTTAACGGACAGAGAATCCTCCCAACTACAAGGGAGTTCAATTTTGGGCTTGAGGATGTGTCTTTCCTTTTCTATTCCTCATCTTTTTTAGAAGCGGGGTAATGATCAACCACTCCAGAGTGGAGAGCTAACTCCCATGAAAACACAGCAAAGTGATAAAATAGCTGACGGGAAATCATAAGTAGAAGTTGTAGGAACACTAATTGCGGCACAAGCGATGATTATTTAAGGCGATAAAAATCCAGTCGGAACCAAGTGGCAGCAGCATCCCCAGCATTGCAACATTAAGATAGACTGCAACCGAAACTACCGTAAAAAATAACCCCGTGAAAACAATGTTCAAATATTAGAGGTTGGTACTACAGTCGGGAAAGAGGCTGCGGGAATTACCAATAGAGACTAATAGCAGCATAACACCAAAGATTCATAGTGGCATGTATACCACCAATGAAGATGCGCTAGTAGTAATAGAAATGGTAGAGAAAAGTTCAGCTGGAGGAGCAATTGCTTCGCCATCCCAAGTAGCTAAGAAGCAACCACAAGATAACTTTGAATTGTCTGGTAGAATATGGTATGTATATATAAACTATCCTCATATTTAGGAATTTCTTTTTTGTTGAAAAGCCTTGCTATCAATTTAGGCAGGTGTGCAAAATGTCCTCATTTGAAGACGGTTATATACTAGCTCAATGGAGAACCTACCTCGTTTTTCAGTCCATCCAGAGGTCTAAGGCAAGGAGATCCCCTGTCACCTTATTTGTTCATCCTAATCACAAACGTACTAACGTGGTTAATGAAAAAAGCAGTAGAGGAAGGCAACATACAAGGCATACAGCTTAACAAGTCTTGTCCTAAGCTCTCTCACCTTATGTTCGCAGATGATGTTATTTTCTTCTTGGATGGCACTCTAAAGGAATGTCAGAATCTGTCATTAACAATTAATCAGTACTGTTATGCAACGGGGCAAGCGGTTAACCTAAATAAGTCAGGAGTTTCTTTTAGTAAGAATTGTCCCTTACCACTTAAAAGAAACATGGCTCACGAGCTGAGAGTGCCTGTGTTTGACAAGACAGGCAAATACTTAGGCATCCCTACAGAATGGGGACAATCTAAGAAATAATTATTTGCATGGATACTAACCAGAGTAAACTCCAAGTTGGAGGGCTGGAAGGAGAAATTACTCACCAAAGCAGGAAAGGAAGTCTTGATCAAGAGTGTGGTGCAGGCTATACCAACATATGCTATGTCGATCTTCAAACTGCCAGTCTCCATCTGCAGAGCAATTGAAAGGCGAATAGCTTCATTCTGGTGGCAAAAAGGAGATACAAAACAGGGAATCCATTGGAAGAATTGGGCTGCTATGAAGAAAAGAAAGGATGAAGGAGGGATGGGATTCAAAGACTTAACTACCTTCAATTGTGCGATGCTTGGTAAACAAGTCTGGCGGTTGCACATTTCCCAGGATGCACTATGGAGTAAAGTTCTGAAGAGTATATACTTCCCTCATGGAGATATCTGGAATGCACAGAAGGGTCGGCGACCATCTTGGGGCTGGCAAAGTATGCTGATGGGGCGAGATTCTATTAAACCAGATATCAAATGGTTAGTCGGGGATGGAAAATCAATCAAAATCAGGGAGGATAAATGGTTATCACAGGAGTTAAATGGGCGACCAGTAAATCCAGCAGAACCAACTATGGTGGAAGGATTGATTAATGAAGAGTCCCGAACATGGAAGCAAACTCTTATTCATCAGTATTTTGAGGAGAAAATAGCAAGCGAGATTCTAGCTATACCCTTGAGTACAGATCCCAAACCTAACAGCAGAATATGGACAGGTAATAGTAGAGGGGAATTCACAGTAAAAAGCGGCTATAACAGAACACAGGCATTGAATACCAAACAAAACTCATAGAAAGCCTCTTGTTCTTACAGCCCCACGATCTTTATGGACACAGATTTGGAGCCTCTTCGTTCCACCGAAAATCCGCACCTTCCTATGGAGCATCTGTCAAAATGTCGTTCCCACCAGGGAGAACCTCTACAAAAAAAAGATCAGTCCAGACCCTCTCTGTCAGATGTGTCATATGGAAATTGAAACTACCGAACATCTTTTCCTATTTTGCAGATGGACTAAAGAGATCTGAAGAGATAACAGACTACAGGGAACGAGTATGATGAAACAAATCCGACGAATCGATCAATGGCTTCTGACAGCATTCGAATCAAGAAGGAAATCACCTGAGCGTGAGTTCATCGCAGGGGTGCTATGGCAGATCTGGAAAGCTTGAAACGCACGGATCTTTAGAGATAAAACTCCAAACCCAGCGGATGTTATCGACCTCGCACATACCCAAAATCTAGCCTTCAGTAGAGGAACGAAGAAAGACCCAAATCGAACTAAAAATCGGCACTTACCAGAGGAATGGACACCACCGGGAAATAGTGAGTTGAAATTGAATATGGATGCATCATGGGTACCAGGAGAATTCCTCTGTTCTGTAGTCGGCATCGCCAGAAATAAAGAGGGGTTAGTCGTTGACGGATTTGCAGCGGAGGCTAGGGTTTCTTCGGCGGAACAAGCAGAAGCAGAAGCTCTTTTACACGGGCTTCGCTTTATCTCGAACTGGCCGTCGTCTCACGTGCAAGAGTCACGAATTCAAGCAGTTCGCTTTCTCTGTGAAAGTGACAGTTTAGCGGTGGTGGACTATGTCATGGGCCGGGCCGAGATACCATGGAATTTGCGCAGCATAATACAATGATGCCAACAAGAGCTTCGTCTGGGCCGCCATGTCTCCGTAACTTATTGTCCCCGGGAGGTAAATCATGCTGCTGATTGGCTGGTACATGCACATCGCTTAAAGCAACTTCCTCTAAATTGGGTGCATAGAGCCCCTCTATCCCTTTGGAATATTTTAGTTTCAGAATGTAACGTATCGTCGTGTTCCAAGACTTCTTAAGCTAATACATCAGTAGCTCTTTTGACCAAAAAAAAGAAAAAAAAGAAGACAGTTATATACTAGACCAATACTAGACCAGATCCCAAGTAGTCCTAGTCCTAGGTGGCACCACAATATATTGGGAAAATTATCCAAAAAGTCCTAAATTTATTACTCTTTTAGTAATTTGGTTTTAAACTTTTAAATTTTGCCAATTAAATCTTAAACCTTTTCACATTTTATCAATTAAGTCTATTCGGTCAATTTTGGCCGGAATTCGTTGATATGAACATTGACCATCCTATATAGTATGAATGTTGCTAACATTGACAATTTTTAATAACATTTTAATATTTATGATTACATGCACAACAAGAACTCTAAGGGTCTGTTCGTTTTGCGAAAAATGGGTTATTTCCGGAATATATTTTCCCATAAGTCATTTTTTAGGAAAATGACAATATTTTCGATGTCCGGTTAAGACCTAAAATGTTTTAGAAAATATTTTCCGGTGTTCAAGAAGGAAAATATTTTTCGCTCACCAGATTATCGAGCGTGAGCGTCAAGCTCGAGGCTCACCGGATCGACGAGCACGAGTTTGAGATCGATGAGCTTGAGGTTCACTTAGTCCGATGACTAGCCAAGAAAGAAGAAGATGGGAAACAAAGAAAAAAAAAGAAAAAAAGAAAAAAAAAAAAAAGAAAAAAAGAAAAGAAAAAGGAAATTAAAAATAATTCGAATTAAAAATAAAAAATAATTTGAATTAAAAAAGAAAAGAAGAAGAAGAAAGAGGAGGAAGAAGTGAGGATTTGTAAAGATGTGAAATAAGAGAGATCAAGTGAGGAAAATGTTTTCCACTTTAGAAAATGTTTTCCATTTTTCAAAAATGAAAAACATTTTTCCCTACTTTAGAAGACCTTTTTCTTTTGATGAAAAACATTTTCCTCAATGAATTCTTTTTCTATGAAACGAACGTCGGAAAATTCGGAAAACGTTTTTCTGAAAATTATTTTTCGCAAAACGAACGGAGCCTAAGATCACTACGAAAATTCCAATATGTGAAACAAATCAAGAACAACTGCTTTGTCTCGCTTCAATCGAAGTAGCATGTATAAAATTCAAACGCAGAGTTAGTTCGGCACTTGTTGTTTTTGTCTCCCTTCGTTTTGGTTTTACAACAATGTGTTTCTTTCTATCGTCGAGAATGGCAAATTACATTAACGATGCCGGGCCTCGTGCGAACTCCATTTGTCCCGAGAACGTGCCAATAGAAAAACGAAAAGATCGCATCCGATATATTAAGCCATTTTAAATTTTACCTGGAAATATAATCATCAAGTAGTACGACACTAGAAGCGTTGTCTTTCGATTAGTTGAGGAGGTCTAAGCCGAAGATCCTTTAGCCTTACGGAAGGGTTAGTGCCATGGGATATTGAACATTCTAGGATGGAGCATTTTCATGATTATAGGAATAATTAAAGCTCGCCATTGCAAGCAATACGACCCGGTGTGGTTCTACGTGCACAGTGACATTCATTCCGCTGCATTTGTTGTGGGTTTGCTGGGAATAATTCGTGGGTTCCTGTTAGGAGATCAGCTAAAAAGCACAAACACTCTTCAGGAGTCTTTGTATCATGTTCGACATTCCGATATGTGTTCAACACGCTCTGACACGCGGTCAACAAGTGTTGGAAAATTTGACACGTTGTCAATTCTTCCCGACACACTTTGACACTTAAGTCCAGAATTTTGACACATGATTCCGATATGCACGGGTCAATTTAAAAAAAATTTCAATACTTGAGGGGTTAAAATGTAAATATATGAAAAAAGAGGTAGGGATCATGGTTGGGGGCTGCCACCGCCACCACTACCACTGTCGGAGGGGGTTGGCGAGGTGAGGTCCTAGGTGGCAGAGGGGGGCAGCCCTCCTTGGCCTGGGCAAGGCCACCGTCGGCTAAGCAAGGGCCGGTGAAGAGTTCACCCATATTTGGGTGATGTTGTACCCTCACTTGGGCTTAGCAAGGGTTGCCGGCTCTCGCTTGGGGCTAAGGAGGCTTCCCGGCCACAAGCGAGGATTGGTGTCGCCTAGATCTAGGCGAGCCTCGCCTGGGCTGACGAGGGCTGGCCCCCTTTGCCGCCTAGTTGCCAGCCCCTTTTGACAGTGGCAATGGCAGTGGTAGTGACAATGGCGTGCCCAATCACTACCACAATCCTACCTTTATTTTTTTTTTCTAGTTTTTTTAGAACTATTTTAGCTTTTTCCGATTTTGTTTCGTTAAATCTTATTTGAATAAAAAAGTAATAAAAAATTCCACGTAGGATAAGTAAATTAATTTAAAAATACCACAAGACTTGTAGTGCATAAATCCCCAAATTTAATAGTAAAATGTGGATTACTTGTTTTTTTCCTTCAAGTTTTATGGATTATTTTAATGGAATGTAGTTGAGTTTGTCAAATTAATGTTTAATTAATGTTTTTAGTGTAAATTAATCCAAGGTTCTTTTTGTTATTGTTGATTTATTTGTGCATTTATATATAAAAATATATTTAATATATAACGTGTCGGAATTCTCTATTTTCTGAGAAATGACGTGTCGGCGGGTCATGTCGTATCATGTCACGTGTCGCATGTTTGTGTTAGTGTCGGTGCCACATAGGTTAACATCACCAAATTCCTAAACTATACTTATCGTAATACAAATACCCTAGATTTTTTTAAATGTCATTAAAAACTCTAAATTCATTCACAAATATCTCAAATTTTTTTAGTCAATAAAAACCTTAAACTTAAAACAATGTGGCAAATATACCCTGAATGGAATTGAAATATAGGGTATATTATTATGCATGTATAAGTTTGGATTTTTTCGTGATAAAAAAGGTGGTATTTGTGCTATAGTTAAGGGTATTTATATCACAATAAATATAGATTGAGATTTTTTTTTTTGGTGATATTTGCCCTAGAAAATAAAATCAGTGCCAATAATGTCTCTATACACGAGGGCTTGGAATCATCATACTTGTCCTCGCGTCCCTCCAGATAATCTCTCTCTCTTGAATTCATTTTTTTTTTTAAATCAAGTTCAAATAGGAAAAAGTCACAAAAAATCATAAATTATATTCACTCCGACACATTTATCATAATTTTTTTTACATAAAAAATTTCAAACTATACTTACTGTGGCACAGTTACTTTAAGCTTTTATGTGTGGCATAAAAAAACCTCATATATGTACTTATATGACACATTTATCTTCTATCAAGATTCGGATAAATTTTCAGCCAAAACAACATTATAGGAGCAAGAGAAAGTGGAGACAGGATTTAGCAAGTTTCCTAGTTAGACAAATAATGGAAATGTTGTTAAGACTTGACAGCTCCGCAAAACAGAGAAAAAGCATCCTGGGTTTTCACTTAATACGGGTAAATTGAGGTGATGGTCCGCGACTACGCAAGACAGCAGAACCCTGAGAACTCTCGGGGTACAATAAAAGAGATACAAGAATAAAATAACTGTTTCTCTGGCGGTCATGTTCCAAAGGAATGAATCCGACCTTCCTCTTCGAGTGCTGTGCTGTCGCATACCTTCGCATTCCGCATGATCCCAATGGCGGTCCGACCGTCCTCTACTACCGCTATGCCGTCCCATACATCCTTGTCGCATTCTGCATGGTCCCATGCTCGCCGGCATAGACGTCGGCAAGCTATTTAATTGGCTTGCTGACAAGTTGGAAGGAAAGGGCAGGGCGGCATTCGATTGGATGGGCTGGCTTGCCTCAGTCAGCGTGCTTTTCTTCTCTATGTAACTTGTGTATGTCCTCACTATGTACATCATGGACTGCTTCGCTGAGGTTGTGGAAATCCCGGACCAGAGATGCGGGTTCGACCACGCTGTGTCTCGGAACGATCTCCGGCAGGGGATGAAACATTGGGCAGGACAAGGAGGGTCATGAAAGAACTGGAAGAAGAAAGGAAACAAATCCTACGAGACTTGTTTCCTTCCGCGAGTTACACGAATCAAAATATCGGGTCGATATCTAGGGATTGTGCCATTTGCTTGGGGGAATTCGTGGAAGATGAACTATGTTGGGTCCTCCCTTCGTGTAAGCATATGTTTCACTCTTCCTGCATTGATCGCCGGTTGATGACTCGTTTTAGTTGCCCAGTGTGCTGTGACTTTGTTTCACATGTATGAATTAACTTGTGTATTAGAGATATAACATTGAGAGGATTTCCATATCTTCCTTCATTCTTCATATCTCTTCATTATGAAGCACTCATAAATTATCCAATTTTCTTCAGCATATTTTTGATCGTATAATATTCTGGATCTCGTAATAAATAAAAAAATATGTCATTTAGAATTTGGTTTTAAGTTCTAAGGCACTTTGGTTGCTATCGCAACCTACCCTTGGGGAGGGAACAAGTTTAGGGGTATTGTTTGCAGGACGGGCGCTGGCCCATGATCGGCATGGGTCCCAAGCCCATATCTCACGTGACATTGAGATATTTTTTAGAATTTTTCACAAAATGAGTCACCACTATTATTGGGTCGGCTTTAAAAACCAAAATGATGCATGGCTAGTGTAAGTGAGGCATGGAGTGTACTTACGCAACCAAATAATCTAAGGTCAGGTACTTGATTATACTAATTGGTCAATTAGTGCCATTTCGGTATCTAATCTTGTTCATTTTAAAAGAAATGACTTTTGTCGGTAGCTTGGATTAATTTTATACATATCCACTAACATGTGAGGCAATGATGCAGGTACACAATTATCAAAATAACAATCAGCAACTAAAGTAAACATTAAATGAATTGCAAGAGAAATAAACACCTAGCATTAAGAGATAAATAAATGACAATCCTAATTAGACCAAGGGGGAACCATAATCATCACGTGGTAAGTGTGCAATTAAGGGCAATCGTATCCGAGGATAATTAGAACCCTAAGGTGAAGTCGTGCGGGCTTGTTCAATTTTGAGCACAATCTCAAGCCAATGATTTACCCACATATTTTAAGAGAAAATTGGTACAAGAATTATTTCAAAGCTTTTCAGGGAACTCTAAAACAAGTTTGGAATTTTTGGGATTTTTGTATTTTTTTAATATTTAATATTTTCGAGTTTTTTTTTTAAATTCCTAATTTTTTATAAATTTTCAGGTTTCTGAATTTTCCATGAATTTTCTGAAAATTGGAAATTTTTTTAATTATTTTTAAATATTTTATAAAAATATTTCTGAACTTTTTGGATTTTTTTTTATATATGAAAAACCATTCGGACCGGGTCGAAAGACCCAGCCTACTAAATCGGCCCGGACGCCATCGTCCTGGTCGTTTTTTTTTTCAAACAAAAATGGGCCGGCCCCAAGGCCTACTCAAAAAAGAAAAAGAAAATAAAATAAGGCCCATGAAAATCCTTTCCTAGAAACAGCCCAATCCCAATTTTTGCTCTCAACCCAACTTTTCATTTCAGCTCCTAACCTCACCAGCCCATTAACCAAACTAAAATCACAGCCCATTTTCTATTTCTATATTTTTTGCTTTTCCTTTTTATTTCTCTTTTTTTTTTTTTAATCTTTTTTTTTTTTTTTTTTTTTTAATTTTATTTCTGGTCTTCACGCAGCTCCCCACGACGTCTTCATGAACCCCTTTCCATCCGACGATTTCCCCCACCAAACCAGCGCCAACGGACGTCATCTCTTGGTAAGGTTCACCGGTGTTTGGACCATCGTCGCCCGTTGGTCATACC
Source organism: Eucalyptus grandis (assembly GCF_016545825.1). Taxonomy (NCBI): domain Eukaryota; kingdom Viridiplantae; phylum Streptophyta; class Magnoliopsida; order Myrtales; family Myrtaceae; genus Eucalyptus; species Eucalyptus grandis. The sequence continues at coordinate 33,974,590 of NC_052619.1, forward strand.
GCTCGACCGGTGGTGACCGCCGCTGACCACCTTTTTCGACGACCGATAACCCGTTCACCGGAACAAAGAAAACCCTCACTCTCCCGACGACGCATGATTATTTCACGAAGACCACACCAAAACACAATAACCATGCGAACAAGAAACATGATTCAGCAGCTACATATGCAAGCACGGATCGATTCTAAGCTGAAACACGAATTAACTTTTCGGATATCTCTGAGGCATTTTGTCGAACAGTTGGAGTGCAGTACCAAATTTCAAGGTTCTTGGCTCAACCGAGCCTTGAACGTGCCTTGGGGGTCTCGAACACAACATACAAGGAACATGAGAACGAAACGCAAGGGCGATGAGGGCCAGAGCTTGCGCGAACCGGACGGCCGCGAGCTCCGGCCCGGTGCGCCTAAAATGGAGCAAGGAGGGAGCCGAACCTACCTGGTCAGCTCGAGGATGTTGCCGGGAAGGTCTTCGAACAAGCCCGTGCGTGATTGAACCGCTCAGGGTTGCCCGTACCGCTCTCTCAGTTCGCCGGCTCTCTCCGCTTGATTCAAGCTTCTCACCCTCGGCCTTTCTCTCTCTGTGCATTCCAAAAGAAAGGTGTCGGGGGGGGGGAATCCTGTGCACAGTCAAGCTTTCATTTGGCTCGACACCCTCTCTCCAGCACCTCTCTCGCTCCAAACTCTCTCTGTGCTCGCTTCTCTCGCTCAAGCTCCCTCTCTGTTTTTGCTCTCTATTCTTCGCTTCCTCTTTTTTTTTTTAGTGCTCTCTCTCGCCTGTCTGTGGTGTCCCCTTTTTTTTTGGCGTGTCCTCTCCTTCGGTTTTATGCCCGGCCAGCAAGTGCGCATGGCCTCTGCAGTTGTCAGCTTGCTGGCCGGAATGCACCCCCGACCTGTGGATCACGCCATTCGCCTGCCATCGATCTCCCTGCTCCATCTGTTGCTGCTCTGCTGCTCCTCTGCAATTTTGCGTGAAGACCAACCGAGGGAGACGACCAGCTGGTTCGCGGGTTGGGCTGAAGGAAAAAATGGGTTGGGCCGCGCGTGGAAAGGAAAGGAAGATGGCTGGGCCACGCAAAGGAGAAAAAGAGGCAGGTCGGGCCAAGGTCAGATCTGGCCCAACCTGACCCATGAGCGTTTACCCCTTTTTTTCTTTCTTCTTTTTTGGTTTCTTTCTTCTTCTTTCTTTTTTTTTTTAGCGACTAATTCCTAATTTGATATACGATTAAATCCTAAATAAAAATGTAAAATTTAGGTGTCGACAGTTGCTAATCAAATGAATCAAACATTCTAATCGTGGCAAAACGTAGCATAGAAGTGGGCAAGATTTAGCCATGATTTACCGTTCGTTCTAGATCAAACGATTTGATCTGATTGTCGAAGGCAGGATGCGCTTATAAATATAACACTTTCTTGATCGCTCAATCTGCTGGATTCCGAGCAGAACGTGTTTGGAATTGAATTCAAGATCAGACTCTAGTTTGTTAAACATTTGTGGGCATCTACATTATAAGAAAAATGAGGTGTGGAAATTGAAAGGAGTGCACTCAAACTCATGATTATATGAGCGAGCCATTCGAAAACCGCGAGTTTGAACCTCTGGAGTGAAATGCCTTGGGGCCTACTTATGCAGCCTAAACCCTTTCTTAATTGGCAATCGATGTTTCGCTACTTCCCTTCCTAAACCTAGCATTTCATGATAGTCCCAAATGAAACAATCTTTGTATTTTCTTAGCACATCTATTAATTGGACTTGAAATTTATCATCGCGTAACTTGCTTATATGATCATTCTCTTTAATTTGTGATTCATCGAAGTCCAAAATGTTGTCAATAGCACCTATGGGCTGCTCGGCTTTTTCTGCCTAGTAGGTCACATACCTTTTAACAGCATCTTCCTATAATATAAGGTTTTCTATAAATAAGCTTATTTAGACATCTCGCTAGTTCCATCCTAGGGACCCATTCAACACTTCATTTATTGAAATGACATAACGCAATACGTGTTGTCATCTATTGCCCCCCTAGCAAATGTTCATCATGCCTGGTGCTTGAGCCCATGTAACATTTGACTCAATATTAGCCTAGACATTGTGACATACTCATTCCGACCTAGTTTTTTAGAACGGAATTATTTCGGCAAATGATTGTCGAACGAGAGTGTCTTGAGGGTCAATAGGCCATGAGGACATCACGGAAGGCCCTTTAGGAGCAAAAACTCGGTTTTTCATCGGCAAGGGCTTTTAAGTACGAAAAAGTGGAAATGGGCCATGAGTGAGGACCCATTGGGCCTAGGCACAAGTGGGCGGCCCAAGGCCCACACGCCTAAGGGGTGGGTGGCCAAGAGAGGCCCATGGGCCCTTCAAGCCCATCAAGCCCATCAAGCCCACTTGATCTTGGCATTAAATGCACAAAAATACGTGAATAGTGTATGAATAGTGTGAAATCTTGGCGAATTGACTAAAATGCCCTCCCATTGGACTAAAGACAAAAGGGCAAAAATGGAAAAAAAAAGGGCAAGGAAGGGGGTGTCACTTGATTGGGCGGCAAGGAGGAAAGGGAAAAAGGCTAAATAGCCTAGCCTTGCTTTCACCTATGTAAAATACGTTGTTGAATTGTATGGATGTTAAAAAGGCGTTGTTAGTGGAGTACCAACTTCAAGGAATGCTAGACATTAGTGGAGGGCATCAAAGGAAATGATATTCCCGAAGGTACGGAAGTGACTTGGGCTGGCTTTATTGAGTTGTTCTTTGAAAATAATGGAATTTATGCAATTAACTCATAATAATTTAACTATGGACCAGTATGAAGCAAAATTTGCAAAACTCTTTAGATTCATCTATCCATATCTTTGCCTCTAAGGGATCTCCTAACCCAGCAAACTTTGGTGGCTTCAATTTAAGGAATTGTTCAATTAATCCTTGTATTCGGCGTTCGCATTGTCTTTCCATCAAGGCTCCCACATTGGTAAGCACCTATAGGATTCCTTCCATTCGAGTGTCCATCCTTGAGGGAGATCCACTTGTGGCTGCCCTCCTTCCAATTCTTCTCATCCTTGTAGCACCAAACTTTTGCACATTAATCACTAATCAATAGGCGACCGAACATCCTTATGTGGCTAATAAGTAACAAACGTTGTTGATACCCTATGAGTAACATAAGTTACTTATTTCCTATAGAATAGCAACATAAAAAATACAATCAATACTTTAACGTGTGCATTTGTCCTACCCATTCTAACTATTAACGCACCTTATCACTCCAAGATGAAAACTTAGACTCTAATACTAAAAACATAGCTATAATGCCCCAAGCATGCCACCCTACTAACGCAATCTTGATAGCCATTATTTCTTTTTTAGCGTGGAAGCATGTATAAATGAATTATGCAAAATAGACACTATTAGAACATAACAAGTCAAGGTCGATTTCCATCTCATTGGCTTGCTTATTTAATTACATGGGCTAACACTACCAAAAGAACCATTAGTCCTAAACCCGGGTTATTCCAAAAAGAAATCTAGTCACCAATAGCACATGCACATGCCACTCCTTCCATAAGCCAACATTGCGACCAAAACTAAAAAGTGACTGTCGTAGAATTCATTGCCATATAAATCAACCCGCCTTGGCAATCTAAGCTCCTAGGCGTCATCAATGATGGCTTGCTTTTCGCTCTTCCATTGGTCCACCTATATGTCGCATTTAATAGACATTTAATTAAGTTTGAAAATAATTACGTTATAGTTGTGACTTGGCAATTTTAGAACATTCGATCATTAATAAGGGCTCGTGTAGTGCGTTCCAATTGGTCCACATATATGCCACTTTTTCTAGAACTTCCAAAGATATTTTGCTGCTATCATGACGTTTGACCTTTCAAGGGGATAACTCATCCTTTCATTAAATGATGAGATTCTAGAATTCTCTTTGTTTTGTCTTTTTCTTCATTAATGAGTAGGTCTAGAGAAGTCTATTATCCAAGTTGATTTCGCGGCCAGGAAAGGGATCATTAGGTACATTTCGAAAAATCGAATCACATACACTCGAGGTTCAACCACCATGCCCCATATTCGCCCAAACTGTTCCTTTGGATGGTCGGTTAGCCAATATGGTTGGTTGTCCTTTGATCTGTTTAAGATCAATCCTAGGGCTACCCATGGCTTAGCACTAAGCCAAGGCACTCATGGACCTTAGAATTAGTGATGGAATAGCCGGGTTTATCCCTGGGCTCATTTCGAGTTGGGGTTCATGGTCAGTGCATTACCAATCTATGATTGGACATCACTAATTCGAGATTTTGTTTTGATCACTAAGAATTAAATAGGGAATGATGTGTTGATACCTAAATTTTGGCGATTTGTTTAAGTATTTATTAATTGCATTGGAAAATTAGGGATTAATTTCTAACTCCTTAACAAAAAATTTCATTAAAATTGTATCACATATAGACATTAGGAGCATTTGCGTCACTAGTTTTAAAATTTATCAAAAAAAAAAATTTACAAAAAAATTAAATTAAAAAAATCGAAAAAAATTAAATTAAATTAAATTTAAAAATAAAATCGAAAAAAAGCGGATTGGGCTAGGCCCAGTCCTTTCCAATTCTCTTCTCCTCTGTATCTTTTGTCTCTTGGGCCCAAGCCCAGCCCCTCTTTATCCTTTCCTTCCTCGGCCCAACCTTCTTCTCTTCTTCCTCTCTCTCTCCCTCACGCTCTTTGTAGAAAGAAGGAAAAGCAAAGTATGAGCCAAAGGAGACTGGGATGGCGAGGGAGAAGAGGGGGCAGCAGATTGCGCAGCATGATCCCAGGGTCGTAGTCAGGCCGGCAAAGCAGCTGGCGGTGGCAGGGGGCCATGCGCACTTGCTGGCCGAGCATAAAAGTGAGAGGGGGAGAGGCTTTTAGGGGGGTCTCGGCCGGTTCTTTTGGTCGAGAGAAACCAAGAAAGAGGGAGCCGGCGAACTGAGAGAGCGATACAAGCAACCGAGAGCGGCTTAGTCACGCAAGGGCTTGTCCGAAGACCTTCCCGGCGACGTCCTCAAGCTGACCAGGTAGGTTCAGCTCCCTCCTTGCTCCATTTTAGGCGCACCGGGCCGGAGCTCGCGGCCGTCCGGCTCGCGCAAGCTCCGGCCCTCGTCGCTCTTGCGTTTCGTTCCCATGTTCCTCGTATGTTGTGTTCGAGACCCCCAAGGCACGTTCGAGGTTCGGTTGAGCCGGAAAGCTTTAAATTTGGTAGTGCACCCCAACTGTTCGACAAAATGCCTCAGAGAGATCCGAAAAGTCAGTTCGTGTTTTAGCTTAGAATCGATCCGTGCTTGCATACGTAGCTGCTAAATCATGTTTTTTTGTTCGCGTGGTCACTGTATTTTGGCGTGGTCTTCGCGAAATAATCGTGCGTCGTCGGGAGAGTGAGGGTTTTCTTTGTTCCGGTGAATGGATTATCGGTCGTCGGAAAAGGTGGCCGGCGGCGGTCGCCGCCGGAAGAGCGGCATGACCAACGGGCGATGGTGGTCCAAGCACTGGTAAACTTTCGCTGGTGATGACGTTCGTTGGCGCTGGTTCGGTGGAGGAAATCGTCGGACGGAAGGGGCTGTGCGAAGACGTCGTGGGGGGCTGCATGAAGACCAGAAATAAAAAAAGATTAAAAGAAAATGAAGAAAAAGAGAAACGCAAAAAGAATAAAAAAGAATAAAAAAGAAAAAGCAAAAAAATATAGAAATAGAAAATGGGCTGTGATTTTAGTTTGGTTAGTGGGCTGGCGAGGTTAGGAGCTGAAATGAAAAGTTGGGCTGAGAGCAAAAATTGGGAATGGGCTGTTTCTATGAAAGGATTTTCATGGGCCTTATTTTTTTTTCGAGTAGGCCTTGGGGCCGGCCCATTTTTTTTTTTTTTAAAATGACCAAGACCGATGGGGTCCGGGCCGATTTAGCAGGGCTGGGTCTTTTGATCCGGTCCGAATTGTATTTCATATATTTAAAAAAAAATCCAAAAAAATCAGAAAATAATAAAAAATATTAAAAAATGTCAAATTTTTTTCAAAAATCCCAAAAATTCCAAGTTTGTTTTAGAGTTCCCTGAAAAGCTTTAAAATAATTCTTAGACAATTTTCTCTTAATAGGTGTGGGGAAATCATCGACTTAAGATTGTGCTTAAAATTGAACAAGCCCGCACGGCTTCACCTTAGGGTTCTAATTATCTTTGGATACAATTGCCCTCGATTGCACGCTTATGACGTGATGATTATGGTTCCCCCTTGGTCTAATTGGATTGTCATTTATTTATCTCTTAATGCTAGGTGTTTATTTCTCTTGCAATTCATTTAATGTTTACTTTAGTTGTTGATTGTTATTTTGATGATTGCGCACGCGCATTATCACTTCATATGCTAGTGGATAGGTATAAAATCAATCTAAACTATCTGACAAAAATCATTTCTTTTAAAATGAACAAGATTGTGTGGCCATTTAGATGAACAACCTTCCAAGTCAGTGGTACTGCAAGGGCGCTAAAAGAAACATTGGCGTAAATAAGTCATTGTTCCTAGAAATCTCTGGTTGCGTAGGAATCAAAACAACAATCATGCGTCTTGATTGGTTTCTAACCAACCCCAATAGGCTAATGGCTACTCCTAGAATTACATAAGTTGTTAAGAACTAAAAATATAAAATCTAACGTCGTGTGAGGTATGGACTTGGGAGAGCCCGTGCCTAATTTAGGGCCTTTGGTCGGCCTATTTAGGCAAATACCCCTAAACCTTTTTTCTTTTCCCTTGAATGGAAAAAGAGAGGTCGCGACATGATGCATTTTTGGTCAAAAGACAGTCACATTTGATCAATTCGGATTGTCCGTGTATTGGTGCATAATTGGCTGGAATCACCGCAACTAGAAATTCTGACCGGTTGAATCGACCCATGACCATTCACCGATCCAAAATCATCCCATGACCAATTCTTATGATCAAAAAGTCATTTTATGAGCTGGTGATCCTATCCCATTGGAATGGTCGGTAGAAATTCACGGCCGACACCTAGACCAATTTATGATCGGTCGGTCGGTCAGTCGGTCAGACCATGACCGATCCGTAATTCTTTGCCGATCGAACTGATCGTTCCCTGGCGAATGGCCCATGATCGATCCTCTTAGGATCTTATGGTCCGATCCTTACGAGGTTGAAATCGAGGATGTTACAATTTTAGTGGTGGTTATCCCAAGTTCTTTCTTCTATTTGATGTGTGATTGATAGTGTGTCTGAACTAAAGATCCGACGTTTGTGAGACTCGAGTGGAAGAATATTTGAATCAAATCGTTTAAAGCACGCTACCATAGGTAATCCGTTTAAACTCCTTTGTTCTTATGCTTTTTTTATTAAAATGCATGAACAATACCTTTGGAGATACATGTATTGTAGAATTTTATCTTTGCTTCCACTACATTTATAATTTAATTTTACCTATGCATGTTCCTTAAACACCAACATGAAAAACCTATAAAAACATATTCATAAAGATAACATGAGTAAATTGTATAAACTTATCTTTAATCTAAATGAACTGAGATTTGCACTATCCGCTCTTTTTCATTTTTCTTATACATATTTGAAGAAACACACAACTTAACTTATAGGTGTGTAAAGGAGATAGGAATCGTTAGACTAAAAACCAATAATAATCTTGTGTCGGGTAAAGTTGAAAATTTTGACACATTGCTTAGGCTTTGGCTTTGGCTTGATTAAGAAATAATAAAGGCGATACATTTGACTAAATTAAATCAATAAGTTGATATCTACTAAACAAAAGAAATGTTCAATTCTTTATGGACTTGAAAGGTACGGCGCACCGTATTTTACGGGTCAGCTATATTTGTAGGTGTTCATACAGTTAGACCTCTTCTAAACCTTGCCCTCAAGTCAATTCGATGATTGCCTGGGAATAAACATGTTCAAACCAGGCCTCTCAGCATTAGCATACCAATGCGTGGAAGACATAATTCAACAACCACAGAAATAAGCATTCCGTCACACCTGACGTTTTTCACGTTAAAATTCACCAAATCATTCATTTTTCGTGAAACAAACACATCCCAAGATTCTCTTCTACATTGGAAAGATCCACTACTTCCATAAGCGCGCCGGCTGCTCATCAATGAATTATTAAGTAAGAAGAAGATTCTCTTCTGAATTGGAAAGATCCACTACTTCCATAAGCGGCCGGCTGCTCATCAATGAATTATTAAGTAAGAAACGCGTGAATTAAGGAGGCTGTAGTTTGACCAAGAAAAAGAAAAAGTAGATTGTAATTTGAGCATAAAAGCGGATGTTCCTTTCATATTATGTAAAGGTACCCAGTGGATGTAGGTGTGCACTTCTATGGGTAAGGCTCCCCGTCATCTCAAATTGATGAATAAGCTCAGTCTATCTATATAAAGCCTCATAGACTAATATAATATCTATATATATATATACACGAAGCCTTTCCACATGTCTCACCTTTGCGTTGGTATAAGCCAAAGTTTTGTTGGTGTAAGCCCAAAAAGTCTTTAACAACAATTCTAGAGACATCTGCCGATGGTGTTTGTCCGTCAGGAGCTCTTCTTTTCTTTTCTTTTCTTTCCTTTTATATTACATTGGAATTGCACCTTGTTTGTTCACGTTGGGCTCTTGGAGCTGTAAAGGTGGTAGGAAGAGAAAATGTGATGGCCTTTCTGGAATTATAATACTGAAATTGCAGTGTTTTTGTTCTCATGCATCAAGCTTGTGATTTGAACTGAGGAGTCACTCTTACAACATCAGTTTAATGTTGCTTTACCTCTGGGTTGTGATTTTGCTGATTTTCAACATTGAATATGGATAGAATATTCTAAGTTAGCACCGACAAATCAACACATGGCACTTACCTATACAGGTTTCTAATAAAGTTACGATTTTGGTCCTTATACTTTTAAGAATGGAATGGTTATTTTAGTTCATGTACTTTATTTAGTTATAAATCTTATTTGGTTATAAATCTAGTCATCAAATTGTAAGTTCATTTCTTTTGTCCCATCTTGATCAGAAATTTTTATGAAAATGTCAAATCTGAAACAACTAGTAATTGTGATTTATACATTTACAAGTGTTGATGGCCTCATTAAAATTAATTCCGTCATATGCAATAATCTTACATCCAAGTTTTCAATATAGATCAACATAGAGGTATCTATAACTACTTTTAGACAAAAGAGAAGATTTTAAAATAATTTAACCACATATTTAACTTGTTATTTATAGATAAATTATTTGACAAAGTTCATAAGAAACATTCAAATTATAGCATCATCAACATCTCCATATCATATCGATTGTAAAGACTTGCATATGATGACATTTGTCTTAATAAGACTTTCACTTAGATTAGGCACGCTTGTAATTGTCGGGTTTTTTTTTTTTTTTTTTTTGGCTGAAACCTATATCTCTTTTTGGCTTTTTCCTCTTCTTTTTCAGATTTTATTCTCAAAATTTTGGAAAATATTGTTGGATTTTTTAATGCCATGCACGATGCCACGAGGGAGGATATGTCATCAATCTTGTTTGAGTAGTTTTATAATGTCGTTGAATCTTTTATGGCCCACCCGCTTTCTAAGTTGAGGTGTTTCCGGGGTTTATTTCTATATATAACATAAAGGGTAGCAAGCATGCACGTTGTGAGAGGTTCGACGACTACAGAGGAAGGTGATTTCGACATGAATTTGGGTAATGGAGACAGGGATGCGACCGCTAGTGAGCTCCTCCAAGCTCAAGCCCACATGTGGAACCACGCATATAGCTTCATCAAACCAGTGTGCCTAAAGTGGGCCATTGAACTAGCCATACCCGACGTAATCCATCACCATGGCCGACCCATGACCCTCGGGGAACTCGTCTCCACGCTCCATGTTCAACCGACCAAAGCTCACTGCATCCGTCGCGTCATGCGCATTCTCGTCCACTCCGGCTTGTTCGAGCTGCGGGACCTTGAAGAAGCAGATGGCCAAACGGGTTATGTGCTCACCTGCGTGTCCCGGCTCCTCGTAAAGGACAACGCCTTGAGTGCAGCACCCTATTTGCTGCTCGCGCTGAGATCTTTACCCAAGGGCCAGTGGCAGGATCTGAGCGCGTGGCTGAGGGATGGAGAAGATGTCCATCCAACAACATATGAGATGGCACACGGCGTGCCCTTTTGGGACGCGTGGCGCAGTCCTGAGGAGAGCAGCTTGTTCAACGAGGCGATGGCGAGCGACTCGAGTCTAATTGCGAGGGTGGTGGTGGATACATGTGGAGGAGTGTTCGAGGGGCTGAGCTTGGTGGTCGACGTTGGAGGCGGGACCGGGACGATGGGTAAGGCCATCACGGAGGCGTTCCCGCACTTGGAGTGCACGGTGTTCGATCAGCCACACGTGGTGGATGGTTGGTGGGAAGTGAGAGGCTGAAGTTTGTCGGAGGCGACATGTTTGTGGAGATACCCCCGGCGGATGCAGTCATTCTCAAGGTAATGACTATGCCTCTATGTTGTATCTCTAATGATATAGGTTGTCCATGGTTGATAATTTGATTTTTACAATATACATATCTTGACTTTGGATTTCTTTACGTTCACTTTGAATATAAATATAGAGAGTAAAATACTTATTAATTACTTGTCAATCATCTTGTTGTTGTAAATTAGATTTTGTCTATATTGTTATGTGTTGTCCAAACACAAGTGTGCATTTCTTTCACGGAATATTTATGCAAAATTTTGAGATTAAAGTGGCCATTGAATTTGCTTAGTCAAAATTACAGAGGAAGACAACTAAATTTGGTAAGATGTTTCCATATCATGAATTTATGTATGGGCAACTCTTACATGAACTATAATCGCGACAGTACTCCATTTTAGTGCAAATCTTGGTAACCTACACAAAAGAGTGAAACTCTTCCTACGGATGTTATATTGTTTTTATAGGGAAAAGTACCAAAATAGTTCTAAACCTTTATCATTTATACCAATTCAGTCCTAAACTTTTTCAACTGGACCTATTTAGTCATAAACCTTTTTATATTAGTACTAATTTAGTCCATTCGGCTAATTTAAGCTGGAAATTGCTGACGTGGCCGCCGACGGTCTTATGTGGGTACCACATGGACAAATTTTATAATTTTTATATTTTTTTTTTCAGATTTTTAAATTATTATTATTTTTTTCATTTTTTTTTTTTCTCCTTATCGTTTGGCTAGCGAGGTCGCCGGTCGGCCGACCATCGCCAGCCACCGGCTGGTTGGGGCGAGGGGCCTGCGCCTTTGCCAGCCACCGGTGAGGGCCGCCGCCCTCCCTGGCCACAAGCGAGGGCGTCGGCCCCCGCCTAGATCTAGGTGAGGGCTGAAACCCTCGCCGGCCAACCGGCGAGGGCCTCTGTGCCCTTGTTGGCCACGGGCGAGTGCGGCAGCCCTCGCTCGTGGCGGCGGGCGTGGCGGCCTCGCCTATGGCCTTCGTCGGCAAATGGGCGAGCGCCCTCGTTGGCCACAAGCGAGGTGCGGCGGCCCTCACTTGGATCTGCAGGGGGTCGAACGCCCTCGCTTGTGGCCAATGAGGGCGCGGCAGCCCTCGCCGGTGGCCGAGGGCCGGCTGTGGTTGGCGATGGTTGGCCGGCCGCCGACCTCGCCGGCCAAGGGATAAGGAGAAAAGAAAAAGAAAAAAAAAAAGAGAAAAAAAAGTAAAAAAATAAAAAAATTAAAAATTTTGAAAAAAATATAAAAAATTATAAAATTTGTCCACGTGGCACCACATAAAACCGCTGGCAGTCAAGTCAGTAATTTTTGGCTTAAATTAGCTGGATGAATTGAATTGGTACCAATATAAAAAGATTTAGGATTAAATTGATTCAATTAAAAGTTCATGACTGAATTTGTACCAATGCAAAAGGTTTAGGACTATTTTGATACTTTTCCATGTTTTCATATTACCATTCCAATAAAAACCCTAACCTCCAATTGATTGTCCAAAACTCACGCGAATACAGTGGATATTGCACGACTGGAGCGACGAAAAATGCATCGAGATACTGAATCGATGCAGAGAAGCGGTGTCGGGTCAAGGCAAGGTCGGAAAGGTCATTATGATAGATATGGTAGTTGGCAGTCAAACAGAAGATCATGGATCCACCGAAACGCAACTCTTCTTTGATATGTCGATGATGGTGACTTTCAATGCGAAAGAAAGGGATGAAAAGGAGTGGGCAAAGCTGTTTGCTGATGCTGGCTTTAGCGGTTATGAGATTGTCTCTCACCTGGGACTTCGATCTCTTATTGAGATTTATCCTTGATTGTACTTCTGCTTATTTGATTTGCTTGGATAATCTTTGTTCTACTTTTGCTATTAATTGGCAATTGAATGTATTGGAACTTATACTAATGTAATAATTTAGTCTACGTATTTTAGTATTGAATAATTGAGTGACGTTTCCAAATTGGGTTCTTTCATCTCTTCCTTCATTGACTACAACAATACTTTATTTGTAGAATCATACCTTACTGAAAAGATTTTTTTTTTTAGGTTATCCTAGTTCAATAATTAAGATAAAATGCATGCATCATTATCAGGGTTTTGTAGTTTTATTGTGGTAGGATGTTTCCTAAGGAAAATCCATTACAGAAAAAGTAGAGAATGTTAGATTTTCATATAATTCTTAATGCGGAAATTCATAACAAATCAATGATCTTTGATCTTCATGATTTTCACAAATAGATGAAGACATACCTTTATCCATAGCGTTACTGTAGAACTTGAACTAAAAGACAAAATCCGATTTCTCTCCCTTAACCCACTATACTTTAAGAGAATACATAATTCCTTTATGTTATTGTTGTTCGTTGTGGGTAGAGAGAGGACCGGACTCTATTTATACGTTCGTTGAAAATGTGCATTCCATCAAAGCGATATACCCTTCCATTTTATTAGAGTCACAACTTCTCGTAATCAATAATTATGAAATTTTATAGCATTTCAATAATTATTAAACCATATAATAAATCATATCATGTGGGTCACAATAATTCTTACATTCTCCCACTTGGCCCATATGACATTCCTTTCATGGTTTAATAAATACTATAATGTGCACAATAACATTATGCTATAAATTTTTTTTTATTAAATTGGCAATCACATAATAACCACAATTAAGTAAAGAAAACTAATGTGAGTCATAGCGGTTGTATGTCATTAATCGACATAGTCCCTTCTATGTACTACAACTATAGCACTTAACATGATCCATAAATGAGAAGTACTATAATAGTCCAACCATAATGTTTCTTTAGAAACTATCCTGTTCAACATTAATCTATTTCCATAATGTATACTAAATAGAAAACATGAAATATTAGAAACATGTAAGTGAGCTCAAAGTGTCAAATACATAAACTTAATATAATCATAATACAAACATTAGTGACCTCCAATAATGCCCATCTTTTCAACATGCTCATTAAATGTTTTGGGCGGCAGTCTTTTTATTAAGGGATCTGCTATCATAAGATTGGTGCTAATGTACTCAATTGACACTTTTCGTTTTTGAACTTCTTCTTTAACAGACAAGTATTTGATCTCCATATACTTAGCACTTTAGAATACTTGTCGTTCTTAGAGAAGAAAACTGCTGCAGAGTTATCACAATAAATTTTCAGTGGCTTGGCAATACTGTCGACAATCACAAGCCATGAAATAAAATTCAGCAGCCATAATCCATGAATTGTGGCCTCAAAGCATGCTACAAATTCAGCTTTCATAGTGGATGCAGCAATAACTGACTACTTCACACTCTTCCATGAAATTGCCCCTCTAGCTAGAAGAAACAAGTAACCAAATGTTGATTTTCTTGTATCGACACATAAGAACTTTAGAATACTTGTTGTTCTTAGAGAAGAAAACTGCTGCACAGTTATCACAAAATTTTCAGTGGCCAATCACCAAGCCTTGAAATAAAATTCAGATAATCCATGATTGGATCTTTTATAAGTGAGCATATGATTCTTCGTTCCTTGCAAGTATCTAAGAACTTTTTTTGCAGCTTTCCAATGATCCATTCCAGAATTACTTTGATACCCGCCCAGCATTCCAACAGCAAAACTGATGTGTGGTCTGGTGCAAGTTTGTGCATACATTAAGCTCCCCACAACAGATGCATAATGAATATTTTTCATTTGTTCTCGTTCCAATTCACTTTTCGGACATTGCATAAGACTAAATTTGTCACCTTTCTGAATTGGAACTATTCCTGCTGAACATTTGCTCCCACTAATCTTCATATATATACACCGATCAACGGTGTTTTTCTTAAATCCAAATGAAGTTATGTTATCGTTAAACTTAAGATACTATTGTCAAGAAACTTGTTTAAGTCCATATATTGACTCTTTAATTTACATACCATGTGTTCCTTTCCTTTAATTGAAAAGCCTTCGGGTTGGTCCATATAAATCTCTTTTTCTAAATTCCCATTAAGAAAGGCGGTTTTTACATCCATTTGGTGTAACTGCAAGTCATAATGAGCCACCAAAGCCATAATAATTCTAAGTGAGTCCTTCTTAGAGACTGAACTTAGAGACTGGCGAAAATGTCTCTTTATAGTCAATGCTTTCTTTTTGAGTAAAACCCTTTGCAACAAGTCTGGCTTTATGTCATTCAATATTGCCTTTTGAGTCACGCTTGGTCTTAAAGACCCATTTACACTCGACTTTCTTATATCCTTTAGGCAATTCAACAATATCCTAAACTTGATTTTGATGCATGGATTTTAACTCTTCTTCCATGGCCTTAAACCATTCATTAGAATCTTCACATTCGATGGCTTGGAAAAATGAATCTGGATCATTTCCAATTCCTAAGTCAATTTCTGACTCTTGTAGATAAACCATATAGTCATCAGAAATAGCCGACCTCATTTCTCTTTAGATCTCCTTAATGCTATTTCTTGTGACTCGGCTATTGGAGGTTCATTATTAACATCTCCATTATCGAGTGTTTGTTCATTAATTTGTTATTCTCGATTATTGTTAGATTGTACTACAATATCAAGAACAACAACTTTAGATGCTTTAGGCATATGAACTTCTATCCTTACTTCTTGAATGCAAGCATCACGCATTCTTTCACTCCCACTGATGTCACTATTCTCAATGAACCTAACATTTCTAGATTCAACAATTCTTGTATTATGATTAGGATAATAAAATTTATACCCTTTGGATTTCTTTGCATAACCAATGAAATAACCATTGATCGTTCTTGAATCCAATTTCCTTTCATGTGGATTATAAATTCTTACTTCTGCTTGACAACCCCAAACATGCAGGTGTCGTAAACTAGGTTTTCTTCCCGTTCACAGTTCAAAGGGAGTCTTTGGAACTGCCTTACTAGGAACCTTGTTTAATAAGTACATAAAAGTCTTTAAAGCATACATCCACAAAGACAAGGGTAAAGATGAATGACTCATCATACTCCTAACCATTTCCATTAAAGTACGGTTACGCCTTTCTGCTACACCATTTTTTTGTGGTGTACCTGACATTGTGTATTGAGCACAAATGCCATGTCTTTCAAGGAATTTAGCAAATGACCTGGACATTGTCCCGATTCATCATACTTTCCATAATATTCACCACCTCTATCCGATCTTACTATTTTCACCTTTCTATCTAATTACCTCTCAACCTCTTTAATATACACTTCAAGTGCATTAACTGATTGAGACTTATCATGCAATAGATAAATATAACCATAACGTGAAAAATCATCAATAAAGGTTATGAAATAGCTTTTCTTACCAAAAGATGGAACATCAAAAGAACCACATATGTCAGTATGTATAATCTCAAGAAGCTCTTTACTTCTTGTGGCACCTTTCTTAGTGTGTTTTGTTTGTTTACCTTTAATACAATCAATACACACTCCAAGGTTAGTAAAATCCAAATTTGGAAGAATTTCATTTTTTACTAATCTTTGCATTCTTTCCTTTGATATATGACCCAAACGTTTATGCCACAAGTAAGCAGAATTTTCATTCACCAAACTTCATTTAGTGCCAACATTATGATGCAAGGTCATTAATGTCTCAACAAAAGTATTATCAAGTCTAAATTTGTAGAGATCATTACATAAAGTTCCAGTTCCAATAAGAGTATCACTCTTAAATAGACTGAAAGATTCATATCCAAACTTACAATAAAATCCCGCCACATCAAGTCTTGGCAAAGAAACTAAATTGCGAGAAAATGTAGGTACATAAAGGGTTTGAAACAAATCTAAATAATGTCCAGTATCTAAGATCAAATGGTAAGTGCCAATGCCTTCAACTGGAGCTTTGTTTCTGTTCCCCGTAATCACATAACTTTCATTTGGCTTTATAGTTTGGATCGTAAGAAATCCCTGCATCGTATTTGACACATGAGTGGTGGCACTATAATTGATCCACAAAGTATTATGAGGAACTTCAGTAAATTTTGATTTAAAACATACTAAAGCACAAGGCTTACCTTTCTTTTCGAACCAAGTCTTACATTTCAGACAATCTTTCTTCAAGTGTCCAATTTTGTTATAAAAATGACACTTAATAAGATTGTGTTCCTTCTTGTGGATTTGAGAAGCCTTTGAAGAGTCATTCAGGACGTGTAGTCCTTTCTTCTTGTTCCTTCCACCTTTCCTCTTGAAATTCTTTTGAACTTCTTGATGACTTGAGAGATGAACAGAATGAGCCTTTTGATTTTTTATCCTTGTTTCCTCTTGAACTAGCATAATGGCCAATTCATTTACATTCCACTTATCCTTTATAGTGTTGTAATTCATTTGAAATGGCCCATATTGCTCATGAGGCAATGAATTAAGCATAAATTGTACTAAAAAGTACTCATCCACGTTCATTCCCAAAGTCCTTAACTTTGCTGCTAAATTCGTCATCTCAAGTATATGCTCATGCATGGTATGTGAACCATCATATTTCATGGTGGTTAATGTGCTCATCAATGTACCATCAAGTGACTTATCAGCAGTTTGAGAACATTCTTCCACAAATTTCATAAATTCCTTAGCATTGTTAGTCTTGGGAAGAGAAGTCTTTAAGTTGTTTGCAACTGTCATTCGTATGAACATTAAGCTCAGTTTGTTCGATTTTTCCCAAGCTTTATGGAAAGACTTTTCATCATCGCTACTTTCATCAGTAATAGCAGCTAGTTTCTCAGCTTGAAGCGCTAAATCAAGATCCAGGACACCTAAGTGAAACTAGACTTGTTCACTCCAATCAGGAAAATTTATCCCATTAAATAAGGGAATAGATGAGGCGTGCAAATGGAGTGAAATAGGTACAGATACTGCAAATGTGCAAGAAAATACTCATACATTAATGCTTTGAGAATATAACCTAATCAGATTCAAACTAAACGACACATGTACATCATAGTTCTCCTTTTGGCGATCCTATCATATACAAATATATATATACCATAATGATGCTAATAAATTTTATTTGATAATTGTAAATATATCTTATTAAAATTTATTTGCTATCTTTGGATATACAAACAAATTTAACAAGTCATATTAATTATCAACCATCATGTTCATGAATTATAAGAAAATAATTAACATTTGGGTTAATCCTAAGTTCTTATAATAAATGAACTTCAATATACCCATAACTCCAATAATGATATAAAACATATCAATTTCATAAATAGCATCAATTAATCATGAGTAATTGAATAAAATAATTTACAATATCAAAAATTCAAAAGACTTCAAGGTTCGGCCACTTTGGTGACTAACAAACCATTCATAATATGAATTTTTAATATTGTAAAATACAAATATTTACCAAATTTGCACACAAGGACAAAACTTAATCAAAGCATAAGGGCAAAATCGTAAAATCATAATTTCATAAGGGCAGAACCATAAATTTAATATCCAGGGGCAAAATGGTAAATAATTAGCAATGGTAGAATCGTAATTGTAAATTAAACAGGGGCAGAACAATAAATAAATTGCGAGAAGGACAAAATAGGAATTTTAAAAATGGCATAGGGGCGAAAATGTAAAGGCTGCGCGGGGACATCAGGTGCGTGCTGAGCATGCGCCTTCATCCCCCCCGGGCACGTGCCCCGCATGCGCTTGCAACTGCGCGGGAAACCCTGTGCGCGTGGATCCCACGCACGCAGCGCTTGCGCGCGCGTGACGGCGTGTGGCGCGTGGGTTCCACGCGCCTGCAACTGAAGCGCGTGCGTGGAGCCCACGCGCCTTCTTCCTCACGCACAGACGCGATTTTTTCGCCGGTTTTCGCTGTTTTCAGCCACGGTTTTGCCGGCCGTTTCTTCTTCGGCAACCCATCCCAGACACATATAAATAATGAGTTTTGAAGAGCATGCCGGCATGATCACATGGGTCCAAGTTTCGGTGAAAATGACCAAGAAATTGGCCCCAAAACAAACGAAAATTTCTCCCAACACAATCCTTTAATCACCGCGACTTCTACCGCCCGATTAGCCTCCGGTGAACGCCAATATACTGGAAAACTCATGCCTAATGTTCCTCATGGCAATGCGACGGTGTGGGTCCGAAATCAAGCAGTGGGTTGCCGGATTTTACCCGGAACCGTCGGATTTCTCACTTTGCCTAAAAAAATCATAATTCCTCCATTTTCGTCCTTCTTCATTCGATTTTTTTTTTTACACTCCATCATTCGGGTTTCAACGACAGAACCTTCCAAAACATTTCAACAACAACAAATACTACAAACAGGATTATTCAACGAATCATCATGCATAAATCATAATATTTCTATAAACGGAAAAATCATGAGATCATAAACCAAATGCTCTGATACCAACGGTTAGATTTTCATATAATTCTTAATGCAGAAATTCATAACAAATCAATGATCTTTGATCTTCATGATTTTCACAAATAGATGAAGACATACCTTTATCCATAGCGTTACCGTAGAACTTGAACCAAAAGAAGAAATCCGATTTCTCTCCCTTAACCCACTATACTTTAATGTATTCAATTGATGGAGGAGAGAATACCTAATTCCTTTATATTATTGTTGTTCGTTGTGGGTGGAGAGAGGACCGGACTCTATTTAAACGTTCGTTGAAAAGGTGCCTTCCATTAAGGCAATATACCCTTTCATTTTATTAGAGTCGCAACTTCTCGTAACCAATAATTATGAAATTTTATAGCATTTCAATAATTATTAAACCATATAATAAATCATATCATGTGGGTCACAATAATTCTTACAAGGAGCTACAACAATTAACACATTAGAAAGGCTCTTTAAACTCTGAAGCATTTTCAGATGGACTTACCATTTTAGGGACGGTCGATTGAAATAGTAACCAATAAAATTAGCTTCAGCAGGGGCAATGAGTAGTCCATTTGAAAGTCTGTATTCAATCTATATTCTTCTCTTAGAGTTTTGAACGCCGATCATCGAAATCTTAATTTAATGTTGGGTACAATAAAGAGTGGCTCAACAAAAAAATTATGAATAATCAATGAGAAGATATCACAATATCACTTAATTTTATGTTCTTTTTTAATTAGTTTTTTTAGAGGATTTTTTGCTAATAATTCACTCATGCAAAAAAAGCTCGTTGGTGTAGGATTTCTTTCAAAGCTTGCACAAAATCTGAGGTGATGCGATGTGGATGTTTAAATGGGTAATTGGTGCGAATGGGTTAATCGCGTCCACGATGCCCTATGATATTATCATAAGAATTTTATACTTGCAAAAAAAATGTTTGGTTTGGAATCATAACTACTACCTAGCAAGTTCATTATTGTCGCTTCATCATGATGCTAGTGAGGGTAGAGTTGAGGTTTTCCTATGCCATGACACAATCAAACTTATCATATATGAATCTATGGAGGTATGGACATCTGGAGTATCAAAATTTGGCTTAGGGGAATATTTAAATACCAAGAGTTTGGAATTGTACACTTAAATACCAAAATTCAAGTAAAATGGATCGGTTAAATGTCAATGACGAGAAATTCTAGCCCAAAATGCCGACGTAGTATTTTGTTTTGTATGTTGATGTGCTAGTAAGTTGAAAATGACGTTGTTTTGTCTCGCATTTGAATTTTAGTCTAAAAATTAATTAAATTAAATTTTAAACTAAATTATTATTATTTTTTTTTTTAAAAGAGGAGATTGCAGAACGGCGAGGTTGTGCAAATCCTTGCCCCCACCTCCCCAACGTTGCTTTGGGAAGGGCCAATGAGGGGGTGGGGGGGTCGGCCGGGGTTGTTGGGTTGCCGAGCCTTGGCCAAGGTTGGTGACCTTGGCTGACCAACGAGAGAGGGCCCAACAAGTGGCAGCCCTTGGCCCGACTAGGCTAGGGATGGTGATTCTCACCTTAGATCTAGGCGAGGGCTTGCAAGCCCTTGCCACTAGTTGACCAGGGTCCTCGGCCCCTAGCTAGGGCCTGATGACCTCGACCAATCCTCCTCCCATTATTGTTAGCCCTTCCTAGTGACGGTAGGGAGGCGGCAACAAGGGCTTGCACAGCCCTCGCCATTATGCAATCTCTCCTTTTTTTTTCTTTTAAATTTAGTTTTAAATTTAATTTAATTAATATTTATATTAAAATTCAAATGAGTGGCAAAATAACTTCATTTTGGCTCTCTTTGCTACCTTAGTTTTCCAATGAGCCACATAGGCGACTAATATTGTTTAAAATAAGTCATGTCGGATTCTGGCACCCTTCACTATAATTGACACTTAAATGTCCAATTTTCAAAGAAAGTGACACTTAAATTTACATTTCAATATTTTTGACACTTAAATGTCTCTCGTGCCAAGCTTTGGCACTTGTGCTATACTTGTGCTTAAATCTGTGCTTCCTAAAGTCAAGGAGCAATAGGAGATTTTGAGCCTATAGCCAAGTAAGCTCTAAACTAATTTGGAGCAACCCCTACACCTTTAAACAATTATTGGTGTACGATGCTCACTTAAACCAATACAACTTGCGAAACTGGTTGGTATTTGAATTCAACGTCAACTCATTCTCGGATATGTTTGGTAATTCAGATTATTTAGCCGGGTTAAAGAAGATAATATGATACGCATAGGGTTTCTACGTCCTATACATTGTATGGTATATATAATCGTATCTGATCGATTAGTTGCCCGGTGTAATTTAGCAGTTGTGGTGCTTAGTGCATTTGTGTGTAGTCGATTGACCGCAATCAAATACTCTGAACAATTATTATGCATCAAAAAGTTCAATTGACAAATTTGATCCCATTTAAAGTTGAACTTTGAACCCACTATATAAATCCCTCGATTTGACCGTAATCTTAGATGCCAATTTAAAAGGCCCATCTAACATTAATAAAGAGGCCCAAACTTAAAGATCCATTAACCCATCTTATATCTAAAAGAAAAACAAAAATTAAAAAAGAAAAGGGTAGAAGCGAGAACTCAATTTGGTTATTTTGAGAATTGTTAGAATCGACCGCATATTGTTTGATGCTTTAATTCATGTTATCATGTTTTGATCATTTGTTTTGAGGCACCGATGGTTGTGTAATTTTTTACATTTTTTTTCAAAAATAACTTTA
This sequence comes from Eucalyptus grandis, assembly GCF_016545825.1. Taxonomy (NCBI): domain Eukaryota; kingdom Viridiplantae; phylum Streptophyta; class Magnoliopsida; order Myrtales; family Myrtaceae; genus Eucalyptus; species Eucalyptus grandis. The sequence continues at coordinate 33,996,198 of NC_052619.1, forward strand.
CTCCTTCTGCGTAGTGAATAAATAAAGTTATCTTTGATATTCACATTAGTAGATTTGCTCTTTAATTTACTGCATCCACTGACAAATTAGTTAAGCAACTTTAGGACAAGACAAGATTGAACATAAACTACCACTTGTGATTAATCGGGCAACTCCCAAGTGATGATCTCTTTGTAGACGTCAACCATCACCTATACGACTATAAGTGCGAAAGCCTTATCTCAGAGGGAGGGGGTGCTGATGGCCTGACAACCCCGACCACAGTCGAGGTGGTAGGATTGGGGAAAATCATCATACAAAATCTTACTTTAGATGTTTTTATCTGAGCTATATTTAGATTAGTCCGGATATATCGTGGTCAATATATAGGACCAACTTGATTGAGTTTTCTTAATTTATTTACAGTTTATTGCATCCACTGATCTTATATTTCTATCGCCCATGTTTGAACATTTGAATCCCAAGATAATACTGACATTTAAAACCTCCAAGTCTAATAGTATATGCCATTTATCTTTGTGCACACTTATCCGGACATGAAGATTTGAAAATTGTTGAGAAAACTACTATTGGGTTTTGAAGTTAACAAAACTTTTTTTCTTTTATTCTTACTCTTACTCTGAGGAATATTAGATTTCTATGCTATATCGTGGAATGCTGTTAAAGTCTATTTTACATCAGAAGTCTTTCTTACTCTGACAAAGATCCATATTGAACTCAAGTTAAGAACGAAGATATAATCAAACTCGGAATTATTGATCTCTCAACAAGGAGTCAGTATGAACAAGATATATCTGGCTTTTTGGTGGAGAATCTCACTTACCTTTTTCTAAATATATTGATGAAATCAATCATGGATTGATAAAATCAATTTTGAAGACAAGTTCCTTTTTGGGAAGTATTTACTTATGGAAATCTAGATTATGATTGTATGGACGACCAAGATTATCGGATTTTCACCTCAATTTTCAAACGACTACAAGATTTTCTTAATTGATTATGTTCAATGGGTTGATTGAAAGAAATTCCTCTGAAAAGTGCCAATGGTTAGAAATGCATGGAAGAGTATTTAAGGAGGTCATTCGGTCCATTTGAGAGTGCGTGAGAATTGAAATTCCAAAGTTTGAAGCCTTTCTAATTGCTTGTTCTTCATTGATAATGCTTACAATTATGCTCAAGAGAGAAAAACACAAAAGGAGTGACTTAGTGAGAGAAAAAGAAACTCTTCACTGAGTGATTGTACTCAAATCGTTGTAATTCTCTTTTGATTTCATGGTGAAATTCAGCCAGAAGTCTGTCAGTGTGGGAGAGTGGACGTAGGCTTGATCTAAGCCAAACCACTATAAATCTTGTGTTCAATTTTCATCGATAGGCTTGATCTAAGCCAAAAACGATTAAAGCCGTTATGAACTAGCGGAGACTAATAACAGTGACTGAGATTTGAAGTTTCTTGGGATTGGCAGGCTATTATTGTCACGCCTCGAACCTCAAGTACGCGAATATCCCATGATGGTTGACTAAATTGTGACATCCTAGGATGTGTTGCCAACCTATTCTTTTAATCTTTCGATCAAATGCATGCGGAAGCATACTATAAACAACACCCAGTCAATAATCATAGCAGGGATAGTAAAACACATTGAATGTTTCTGAAGGCATAACCTTTATTTATTACTTGTTAACCCTAGGAAGTTTAATAATTACGAGTCCATTGAAAAAGGTGACTTCCTACTAACCAACTTAAAAATTTACAAGGGTCAGGGTTAACCTAAACTTTACTAACGGGAAGGACAGCCACAAAGTGTTGCATCTTGTGCTCACCACAACTGTACTCAATAGTTTTTCACGCTACGACCCTAAAAATAATTAACAACAATGGAGTGAGAAAAATCTTAGTGAGTCAATTTTCTAAACCTTGATTAGGAAATTAATTCGTCTCAGGGACAACCTGAACACATATCACATACAACTTATATTGTCTTGGTGCACCCTTGCATATTAGCACATCTCACATGACAATAATAATATGCATAAATAATAATCAGAACACATTCTAAAAATTCCATGCACATTGCCAACACACGTGTTCCAATTATTATGACCCCTCAAGTTACGGCCAACACAAAAGTTGCGGTCTTCCTGCATAACCAAGTATCGTCCCGCCCCAGCGGGCACAGCATTGTCTAGAACTTCCGCCTAGACAACATTTCATAAAGGAGCATCGGTTTGACCTTAACTGCGACTTGGCATCCGGATCCTCGCCGAGCATCCGATAAAAATCGGGTATCGCCCCCAAACTCCCGTTGGGTGACGGGTTTGATTAAATGACCACTCAAACACATCAACAATCAAACCGATTCTTATTACCATTAATTAGTCAAAAACAAAAGAGTTCCTTTCAAATAATCAACTTTAACAATTTTTGTACGTGGCCTCGTATTTGAAGTCAACCTATCAAACTTTGCATGCTTCTATTTTAAAACCCCATTATTTTATTTAGCACATAAAATTTGGCGTCCAAACCCAATACCTCAAAATTCTCTATTTTCTTGCTCATAAAATCCTTTTTGAAAATAATAAATAAAATCTATAATTGAGCAATCAATAATATGACATCACACGTGCAAACGGTCGGAATTATGCACAAATTGATAAAAAAAAAGGGGCATAAAATTCTACTTAATAGCTAATCTGTCATTAATTACAATAATCACGATTAATTAAGCTAATCATGATTAATTAAGCTAATTACGATTAATTAAACTAAATTCGATTAATTAGCCTAACTATAATTAATTAAAAATTAATTGACGTTAACTAAAATACTTATGATTAATTAAATAAATAAAGATTAAATAAATAAATCACGATTAATTAAACTAAACACAATTAATTAATTTAATTGCAATTAATTAATCAAATTGTAATTACTTAAACTAATCGCACTTAAATTTAATCTAAACTATCCTTAATCGCAATTAAGGCTAAATTAAAATTTACTAATACTAAATGCCATTAATATTAAACTAATCTACCCCCTAAACGTAATTAACACCTTAATCCACGATTAGGAAGTTAATTTACGAATTTCGGCGACAGTGAGCTCGCGGTGATGGTGGCGCGACGGCATCGAGAACTTGGGTCTCGTGGCACCGATGGCGGCACGAACAGCACGGCGAAGGCGATGGCTTGGCACTTGAGCCCACGGCCTCCTTGGAGATAGGGTGTTTGGTGGTGATGGGGGCGGCTCGAGGCGATGAGGATGGTGGTGGTAACTCGAGTGGACATGCGGCGGTCAAATGGGCAACTCAATAGTGGCAAGGTGGCTGTGATGGGGGTGGTGGTGATGTGCGGGTGATGGTGGTGGAGATGGTGAGTGAGGTGGTGTGGAAATGGCCAATGATGATGGTGGCAACTAGTGGTGAAATGGCGATGGCAAGTGGGTGAAATGAAGAAGAAATGAAGTAGGAGGAAAATGATGAAAAGAGAAGAGGTGAGATGGAAGAAGGAGGCGTGAGGAGGAAGAGGAAAGGAGGAGGGTACAACGGTTTTGTAGGGGGGGGGAAGAAAATGGCGTGGGGGGGGGGGGGAAGAGAGAAGGAGAGAAGAGGGAGAAGAAAGAAAGAAGAAAAAGAAAATAAAAAGGAAAAGGTGGGGTGCGGCAGAAGGTGGCGTGAGGGAGGAGGAGAGAAGAGAGAAGGGGAGAAAGAGAAAAGAAGAAAAAAAGAGAAAAGAAAGGGAGGGGATATGGGCAGAAGGTGGTGTGAGGGGGAGGGGAAAGAGGTGAAAGAGTGAAATAATTAAAAAAGGAAGGAGAAATGGGGGAAATGGCAGAAGGAAGGGGGAACGTGAGGGAGGAGAAAAAGGTGAGAGAGAGAAGAGGAAAGGGAAATAAAATATTATTATTTTATTTTTGTTTATTTGTTTTTCCAAAATATCTTCTTTTATTTTCTCTCTTCCAACCATTTATTTCCATTTTTTTTTTTTCTCTTTATTTTTTTTTTTCTTCTTTTTTTTCTTATATTTTTTTAAAGTCAAGCTTGGCCAAAAACACAACTTTGCCACTAGGTCCATTTTTCCTTTTTGACTTTCAATTTTCCGTCCAATAATCCCTTTTTCGAAAATTTCGAACTCATCAATAATTTAACGGACGATGAGATGACATCCAATAATTTAATATTAAAACTCTTGAAAGTTCGGTACCCAAAATAGAATTAAATTTCATGATTAAAAATTGATCCAACACGAGTTTACTATGACCTAAGCTATCGGGTAGTTTTAAGGGCTCTCACATGGTTGACCCATGGTCAATAATTTTCTATCCACGTTTGTACCTCTTCAAATTGTGGACGACCCTCGGTTGTCATGCAATTGCGAAGGTTCAAGTATGTATCATGAATATAATATCAATAGAAAATCAGTTTATTGTCATTTGACATGAATATCGTAATCGTGCGGAATCACCCGCGAATCAATTACATACTGCTGTTGAATCGATTTATCCATTTGCTAATTGACTTATAACAATGTAGTATTAACCATTGTCGATCCTTATGGTCGAGCGGTCGATTATTGATATAATTCTTTGGTCTTTCACATTTTAACCATTTACGGTCTCGCCTAATAGATTAGTTAAATCGTGAGTGATTAGTTCGGAGTAAAGTAATCATAAGTGCATCGATGAAATAACTATTTTATATATTTCAAAATAGAACCAAATTTCGAGATATCACAATTATAGATGGTTCGTGAGAAGATTCTCTATGATATCCATGCCTTTGACGTGATTGTTGAAGAAAGACGAAAAGTTTGAATGGATGGATAAGTGCGAGCGTAGTTTTCAATAGCTTAAACACAAGTTGACTACTGCACCCATGTTGACCATTCCGTTCGGTCCTGGAGGATATGAGATTCATAGCGATACTTTGTATAAAGGACTGGGCTATGTGTTGATGCAACATGGAAGAGTAGTTGCGTATGCATCTCATTAGCTGAAACCTCACGAGTTGAATTATCCGACACATGATTTGGAATTGGTAGCAATCATATTTGCTCTAGAGATTTGGAGGCATTACTTGTGTGAAGAACAGTTTCAGATCTTTATGGACCATCAAAGTTTAAAGTATTTGTTCTTTCAGAAGGAGTTGGACATGAGACAACGTTGTTGGATGGAGCTTCTTAAGGATTATGACTGTGACATCTTGTATCATCTTGGAAAAGCCAACAATGTTGCGGATGCGCTAAGTCGAAAGTCATTGATTACACAGATGATGGTTCAGGAGTGGATTATACTCGAAGGAGTTCGATATTCGGATTTCAAGTTTGAGGTAAGCCATCTTTTAAGTCTCATGGCTACCCTCAGAATTGAACCAGGAGTACAGGCGAAGATTAAAACATTGTGGTCGACAGATCCTAAATCCAAAAAGTTCTGCAAGAGGATGCGGAAAGAGAAAAAATGATTTTCAAGTTACTGAGGATGGAATATTGAAGTTTCGTGAACAATTGTGCATGCCCAACAATATGGAGCTTAAGGAGGAAATTTTGTTAAAAGCCCATCGTAGCAATTATAGTATTCATCTAAGCAACACAAAAATGTAACAGAATCTGCGCCAATGCTATTGGTGGAATGGTATGAAGGAAAATTTCGCCAAGCATATTATTAAGTGTCTAACGTGCCAGCAAGTGAAGGCATAACATTGCTAACCCAACAGACTTTTGCAACCCTCGGAGATTCCTGAGTGGAAATGAGAATATATCACAATGGATTTTGTGATAGGATTACCAATGAGCCAACGATGTAATGATTCTGTCTGGGTTGTGGTTGATAGATTAATGAAGTCTACGCACTTCATCGCCGTTCGAAAAGACTTTGCATTAGACAGATATGTTGAATTGTACGTGCGACAGATAGTTTGTCTTCATGGAGTGCTAGTGACAATCATGTTGGATTAAGACCCAAAGTTTATGGCAGCTTTTTGAAAAAGTTTACAAGCTACCTTGGGAACGAAGCTTCAGTATAGCATGACCTATCATCCGCAGACAGACGGCCAGTCTAAAAAGACTATTTGGACACTCGAGGATATGCTGTGAGCTTACGTGTTGGATTTCAATGGAAGCTAGGAGGAACAACTTCATCTAGTTGAGTTCACCTACAACAATAACTATTAGCAAAGCTTCAAGATGGCACCATTTGAAGAGTTGTATGGCAAGGCCGATAGAACTCCTCTTTATTGGGACGAAGTTGGTGAACGCAAGATTATGGGTCATGAGTTAGTTCAATAATTAGTAGACACCGTTAAAATCATTCGAGAAAGGCTTAAGACCACTCAAAGCCATCAGAAAAGCTATGAAGATAAACGACGTAGGCCTTTGGAGTTTCAAGTGGGAGAGCACGTTTTCCTCAAAGTGTCACCGATGCAAGGCACTTTGTGTTTTGGCAAGAAATGGAATCTAAGCCCGAGATACATTGGTCCATTTGAGATTTTGGAGCGGATTGGGACTTTGGCCTATCGTCTTGCGTTGCCACCGGCTTGTGTTGATCATGGCATGAGGGTTCGTAATAATTGGAACACATGTGTTGGTAATGCGCTTGGAATATTTCAAATGTATTGTAATTATTATTGATGCGTGTTGCACTAATATTGCCATGTGAGATTTGCTAATATGCAAGGGCATGCCAAAGCGAGATAAGTCTGTATATTGCGAGTGTTTAGGTCACCTCTGAGATGAATTCACACCATAATTGAGGCTTAGGCTATTAATTCGCCGAGATTTTATCTTACTCCGTTGTTGTTGAATCTTTTCAGGTCCTTAGTATGGAGCATCACCCCATACGTATTAGGGTCCCTATGGACTATGATTCATATAGGACTACATTTCTTATTCTGGAGATCGGTTGTGTTGACAAGCTGGTAGTCATGACTGTGTGGGTAGACAAGGGGTTGGTTACTTGGGTTCCCCATAAGTTCAAGGCATGGTTTATTAGGGAGGTGAATGGTGATCGAACTGGTCCACTTCATGGTTTTGATGGACCACCCTCTAGGAATGCGAGAAGGCAAGTGTGGGATCTCATGGATATCGACATCCCTGATGGTGTCGTTTCGGACTTGTGACATCCTGATTTTCCAATTCTGTTTTCGGTTGAATGAGATGGGCTTTTCATCGACGCACCTATAGTTCTTTTCTTTGAGTTGATTATTCACGAGATAACTCATCTATTAGGTGAAGCCGTTAAGGAATTTAAACGTAATAGACTTGAGAATTCGACTAGAAATTGACCGCTTGACCGTGCTAATCTGCAAGGGTCAATACCACATTGTCAAAATCAATCGGAGATAGGTCGGTTCGATTGAGGTGTGTGATTAAAGTGTGAGTGATTCCACCTAATTACAAAATTCTCGTCGAATAGCACTAAATTGATTTTTATGATATTTTTATATCCTGTGTCCGTATTTGAAATCTCGAAATTTTCATGACAACTGAGAGTCGCCAATGAGTTGAAGATGCACAATGTGGCTCGAAAATAATTGACCACAAGTTAAATGAGCTAAAAATTTCTAAAAGATATTCGATAGGTTAGGTTACGCTAAAATCGCGTCTGTTGAAATTAACCGCGAAATTGAGCCCGAAAGTTTTGTCATGTCACGATTTATTTTAGGAACGTCAACTCATCCTCCTAAGATTTTTTTGCAAACCCGAGTTTTGACGAAAATTCAAAGTTGGGCTATTTTGGACCGGGAAAATTAAAGGACCCTTTTTGGTTGCACTTTTGGCTGTCAAGTTGGTTCAATTAATGAGGAAAAATGATGGATGGACATGGGAACCTTAGCTAAATTTTTGGGCACCAATTTGAGTCCAATTAAGTTAGAATTGGATGAAATTGGAGGGGGAAATGTTCAAAATTCGTAGGACCAAGGGGCTGCAACATTTTAGGCACTTTGAATAGCTTGTTGAGGAAGCTTTGGTGTGCAAATGGCTGAGGATTGAGGCATCCACGAGTGGGGGTCAAGCCATGAGTGTTTAGGATATTTGTGGCCCCCCTCTTCAACAGTTGTCTTCTTCTTATTCCTTAGGCTTGCTTGATCCATTGTTGTGCCATTTGAGAGCTTAAAACTAGAGGAAGCCAACTGAAAGCCCTTACCCATCGACTACTCCTCCGCCCGCCGTCTGAGCAACCAAGCGCCACCCAAGCTCCCACGTGCCAGCCTGCACGCTCGGGCGTCCGTCCACCTGCCCTTGCTGTCTCGAGCCCACGTCCAACAAAGCTAGGCCCATGTCGCAGTTGTCTGGAGCCGTCTCCATTGTCCAGGTCACCGTCCAGTCTCCAGAGCCATTGCCTAGGCCTACTGTAGTCACCACCGTCTCGCCTTAGCCATTCCAGCCCATCCAGTCGCTCGACCCAACCCCTTTGGTCTTTGGACAAAATCGAAGGCCAGCATTGGCTGTTGGGATTCATGGCCCGTTTTAGGTCTTTTCGGGCCTTGCTTGGTGTCGCCGCAGGCTTGTGTCCCGCTTGCCTTTGCGTCGCCATCGCTGTGAACTCACTAGCGCACTAATTTGGTGAGTTTACTCACTAAACCTTGTTTAAGAGGTTAATTATGCTTAAGGGTTGATTAGATTAGGCTAAATATGGCTTAGGTGGTTAGTTTAGATGGATTAGTGGTTTGGGTTCTTAATTATGATTGTTAGGTGGTTAGATTAGATTAGTTAATGGCTAAATATATTATACTATTTATGTGGATATGTGCATTATTTTTCTAGGCCCGTTTAGATGGTTAAATTAACGTTTCCGGTCTATGTTTGCATTTATTGGATTAAATTGTATTTATTTAATTATTTAATATTTCTGAAAATTATACCGAGATAGCCGATAATCGGAATTTCGTGTTGATTGTAGTGGTGTGCTTAGTCTATGCAATTGAGTGTTAATTTGTGCAAATTGAGTGATGATTGTGATTTTGAGTTATTATTTCAAAATTATGAAATTTTGGTATTTAAATAGAAATTACCGGGTATCGGGTTTTGACATCGAAAATGATTTTAAATATTATATCAAATAGTGGGATTTTAAAAAGGAAAGATATCAATTTTTAAAGTTCGATCTAACCGTGTACTCACACACGATTATTTTCATTGGGTGTTTTTAATACGAAGAAAATATGCCAAGTGCAATATCTTAATTGAGACATTTGAGTGCAATACATGATGTCCTTGGCCAAAATTGAATGATCATGTGATAGTTAAGAGAACCCGTCCCCGATGTACGCGGGTGGACGATGCCCCTATATGGGATGCCCTAGTAATGGATGTCGGATTGTAGTAGAGGCTGGACTGAAGCTCCTTTAAGAATGCTGTCCTCGATGTGTGTTAGGTGGACGTTGCCACGCTCAAGGGATGAGGCGAAGCCTAGCTACGCTAGAGGATTGATGTGCGTCGAGTAAAACTGCCTGTGCGAATAGTAGTCAATTGGAACGCGTGATTAATTGAGATAGATGTGTCGGATTATGAGACAAAATTGTGTAGCATGGAATGAGACGTGTCATAATAATTTGGCCCTATAATTAGGACTCTTGTGGTTGATTGAGATTGAGTGAGACGTTCCAATTGATGTGTGCATTTATTATATGCATCTGTGATATGAATTATACTAATGTGCATGAGGGAACTGAGGCGAGGTCAGCCTTTTATGATGTGTGATTAAACTACCTCTAGATGTATTTTCTTCCTAATCGGGGTTTAGGGGGTGAACTTGCTGAGACATTGTCTCACCCCGTCGTAGGCTTAACCTTTTCAGGTCCTTAGATGGTGGTCCCTCCAGTTCATTTTGGACAGCCTTGGGGGGGGGGGGTTACTGAGTGGAGTATAGACGTCCTTGTCTCTGGGAGTCATTGGATCCATGCGCTTGTTGCGACCACTATTTGGGTCGATGAGGGCCTACCTCAGAGGGTACCTCATCGATATAGGGCATGGTTTCACCATGGGCTCAATAGGTATAGGGAAGGTTCCTTCAAGGTTTTGATATCCCCGCCGTTATGGTCAACACCGCTTTAGGCGATGGTGCAACTGACCCTCTTGATGGGGTTGTGAAGGACCCGAAGCCCTTGGAGCCTGTGGTTATGGAGTTCGAAGGATTGACAAATGTGTCCGACTAGTAGGTTGTAGGACAGTTTCTTTTTAAAGGCCAATCTTTTTGTAGACTTTTGTATATAAACCCAGTAATGCTAGTGTAGTTTCCATGAGCTTAAGTAGAAGCTGACTGCTGCGCCTGTGTTGACCATACCATCTGGTCCTGGAGGGTATGAGATCTACAATAATGCGTTGTTTAGAGGACTGGGTTGCGTGTTAATGCAGCATGATGGAGTCGATACATATGTGTCCCGTCAGTTGAGATCTCATGAGCTAAATTATCCGACGCATGACTTGGAACTCGCAGCGATTATCTTTGCTCTGAAGATTTAGAGACATTATTTGTGTGGATAAAGATTCCCGATCTTTACAGACCATCAAAGTCTCAAGTACCTATTCTCTCAAAAGAGATTGAATACGAGACAGTGTCGCTGGATGGAACTTTTGAAGGACTATGATTGTGATATCTTATATCACCTCGGAAAGACGAATAAGGTCGCAGATGCACTAAGTCGGAAATCTTTAGTCGTACTGATGATGGTTAAGGAATGGGTTTTACTTGAGAGAGCTCGAGATTCAGTTTTCGAATTTGAGGTTGGCCACCTTTCAAATCTTATGGCCACCATCACCCTCAGAATTGAGCCAGAAGTGCAGATTAGGATTAAGACGCTTTAATTGACAGACTCGGATATTCAGAAAATCCTGCAAGAGGATACCAAAAAGAGAAATGCTGACTTTCAAATTTCTGAAAATGGAACACTAAGGTTCCGAGGACGATTATGTGTACTTGACAATCTAGAGCTTAAGGAGGAGATCTCGTTAGAAGTTTATTGTAGCAGTTACAACATTCATCCAGGTAGTATGAAGATGTATCAGAATCTGTGTCAACACTATTGGTGGATTAGTACGAAGGCAGATATCGCCAAGCATGTCACCAAATGTCTAACGTTTCAGCAAGTGAAGGCACAACACTTTAAGCTGAGAGGACTTCGGCAACCTCTCGAAATTCCCGAGTGGAAATGGGAACACATAATGATAAACTTTGTGATGGGCTTACCGAGGAGTCAGAGGGGTAATCATTTCATTTGAGTTGTGGTCGACAGACTGACGAAATTGGCTCACTTTATTATCGTATGGAAGGACCTTGCATTGGACATATATGTAGAATTGTATGTGCGTCAGATTGTTCGTCTGCATGGAGTGTCGGTGACGATTACATCTTATCGAGACTCGAGATTTACAGCTGCCTCTTGAAAAAGCTTGCAATCGCCTTGGGAACGAAGCTGCAATTTAGTATGGCTTACCATCTGCAGACAGATGGCCAGTCTAAGAGGACAATTCAGACTCTCGAGGACATGTTCAGAGCATGTGTGCTAGATTTCAAAGGAAGTTGGGAGGAATAGCTTCATCTTGTTAAGTTTGCCTACAACAACAATTACCAGCAGAGTATTTAGACGGCGCCTTTTGAAGTGTTGTATGGCAGAGCGTGCATAATGCTAGTTTGTTGGGATGAGGTCGGAGAACGGAAAATCACAGGCCTAGAGTTAGTCCAACAGTCCGTGGATGCAGTTGCAGTTATCGGAGATAGATTAAAGACCGCTCAAAGCCCTAGAAAAGCTATGCAGATAAGCGTTGGAGACCGTTAGAATTCCAAGTTGGTGAGCACATTTTTCTGAAGGTGTCACCAATGAGAGGTATTTCGTGCTTCGGCAAGAAAGGGAAATTAAGTCCGAGGTATGTAGGTTCCTATGAGATTTTAAAAAGGATAGGGACTCTAGCATATCATCTTGCATTATCGCTTAGACTGGCGCAAGTGCATGACGTCTTTCACGTGTCGTTGTTGAGAAAGTATGAACCTGACTCGACCCACGTGCTGAATTTTGAAGAGTTAGATGTGGGCAACATGATGTCGTACGTGGAGAGATCGGTTCAAATAGTAGATCGGAAGGAGCGGGTTCTGCGTATGAAGATAATTCCGTTGGTTAAAGTGGTCTGGCAACACCACGGCACAGAAGGAGCAATCTGGAAAAGTGAAGATTCGATGAGACGACAATACCCTCACCTTTTTGTTTAAAGACTTGTAATGGTTTCAATTTCGATGACGAAATTTTTATAAGACTGGAAGAGTTGTGACATCATGATTTTCCGATTCTGTTTTCAATTGAATGAGTTGGGCTTTTCATTGGCACGCCTATAGTTCTTTCTTTGAGCTGATCACTCACGAGATAACTAGTCTATTAGATGAAGCCATTAAGAGATTTTAACGTAATAGACTTGAGAATTCGATAAGAAATTGACTGCTTGACCGTTCTAATCTGCAAAGGTCATTACGGCACCATCAAAATCGATCAGAGATCGGAGATAGGTCGATTCAATAGAGGTATGTGATTAGTGTATGGGTGATTTTACTTGATTGCAAAATTTCTATCAAATGGCATTAGATTGATTTTTCTATCATTTTTGTACCTTGTGCCCGTATTTGAAACTTCGAGATTTTCATGACAATCAAGAGTCACCAATGAGTTGAAGATGCATAATATGGCTTGAAAATAATTGACCACGGGTCAATTGTACCAAAAATTTCTAAAAGCTACATGATAGGTTAGGTTATGCTAAAATCGCGTCCGGTTGAAATTAACTGTGAATTTGAAATCGATTTCAGAAATTAAAAGTTCTATCATGTCATAATTCATTTTAGGAATATCAACTCATCCTTCCGAAGATTTTTCTACAAAGTCGAAATTTCGGCGAAAATTCAAAGTAAGGTTATTTTGGACCGGGAAAATTAGAGGGCCGTTTTTGGTTGCATTTTTGGGATTCAAGTTTGTTCAATTGATTAGGAAAAATCATGAGATGGATGATGGAACCTTGGCTAAATTTATGGACACCAAATTGAGCTAAATTGGAGAAATCTTGAAGGGAAATTGAATCAATTTGGAGGGAAATGGTCCAAAATTCGTAGGACCAAGGGGGAGACAACCTTATGGACCATTTGGGAGACTTATTTGGGAAGCCATGGAGGGGGCTAAGGATGACAGCCAAGGGTGGTGAGGCACTAAACTCAAGTGTTTAGGATATTTGTGAAGGTTTGTGGCCCCATTTCTTTAGCAATTGGCCTCTTCTCCTTCCTTTAGCCCCCTTTCTCCATTGTTGTGGATTTTGAAGCTAAAAAATCTAGAGAGAACAACTAGCTCCCTCCCCCTGACCATCGACTACCTGCTTGAAGCAATTGGACTCGTTGTGCGCTAGCCGCTTGCTTGCTAGAGCTGCTCGATCCCGTCCATGCGTCCTCGCCGTCAAGCGTTTGTACGCCATCCTCCATCGCGCCTTGGTCACCGTCTCAAGTCGTCCAGCTATCGTTCACCACCGTTTAGCCAATCAAAACCACTGCTTGGCCTCGCAACAGCGGTTTGCCGCCCGTGTGACCATTTCAGCCCAAGCCGAGCCCCTATCCAACTTCCTTAGCCCAAGGACAGAAGTTGAACCTCAATTGTGGGCGGAGGATTTCTAGGCCTATTTTAAGGCTGTTTGGACCTTCGTTGGTGTCGCCGCAGGCTTGTTTATCATTCGCCTCCGCGTCACCGTCGCCATCGCCATGGACTCACCGGCCCGCTAAACTGGTGAGTTTATTTGCTAAACTCTGCTTAGAGAGTTAATGATGCTTAGTAGATAATTACTTTAGATTAAATATGGATTAGGTGATTAGTTAGTTTAAATTAGTGATTTAATTATTTAATTATGCATGTTAGGTAGTTAGAATAGATTGATTAGGGGCTAATTAGATAGTACTATTTATCTAGATAGGTACAATAATTTTCTAGGCTCGTTTAGGTGGTTAGATTAGCATTTCCAGCCTAAGTTTTTATTGGATTTAATTTGCATTATTTAATTAATTTTGCTATTTTTTATTTATCTTATATTTTTCGGAAATTATACCAAGATAATCGGTGATCGGAATTTTGTGCTGATTACAGTGGTGTGCTTAATTTCTGCAATTGAGTGTTAATTTGTGCAAAATTGAGTGGTGATTGGAATTTTGGTTATTTATTCCAAAATTATGAAATTTTGATATTTAATTAGAAAATCCCAGGTTTCGGGTTTTGACACCGAAAATGGTTTTAAAGACTATATCAAATAGTGGGATTTTAAAAGGGAGGATATCAGTTTTTTTGGTTCAAATTGTTTGTGTACCGACACACGATTATTTTTACCGTGTGTTTTTAATACGAAGAAAATGAGCCAAGTACATTATTTTAATTACGACATTTGAGTGCAAAGCACGATGTCTTGGCCAGGGATTGGATGGGTGCATGAATGGTATGAGAACCATCCCCAATGTGAGTCGGGTGGACGATGCCCCACATCAACGGATGCCGGTCACAATAGAGGCTGGACCGATGCTCCTATGTGGATGTCATCTAGATGTAGACATTGCCATGCTCGATGGGGCGAGATGATGCTTGGTTATGTTAGAAGATTGCCGAATGTTGAGTAGGCTCTACCCGTTGGGTCGTGATAAAAATTGGAACACATGATTGAGTGAAATTGACACGCTGGATTATGAGACAAAATTATGTGGCACGGAATGGGACGTGTTATAATGATTTGGCTCTATAATCGGGACTCCTGTGGTTGTTTGAGGTTTAAGATGTGGTGTTCCAATTGATTGAGTTTGGTCACTATTTATGTCTGTGATATGAATTGTACTGACATGCAGGGAGGATATGAGACGAGGTGAGTCTCTGTGGTTGTGTGGCTGTGTGGTTAGGACGCCCTTAGGCATATTTCATTCCTAGTTGGAGTTTAGGGGGTGAACTTACTGAGACATTGTCTCATCTCGTTGTGGACTCAATCTTTTTAGGTCATTAGATGACGGCCTCTCCAGTACGTTATGGTCAGCCTCGAAGGGTTTCTAAGCCAATTACTAACTTCCCTATTCCCAGAGACCACTGGGTCTATGAGCTCATAGTGACCACCGTCTGAGTCAATGAGAGCCTACCTTAGAGGGTATCTCATCGATTTAGGGTGTGGTTTCTACATGAACCAGTTCATTCTGAGGAGGCGAACCTTGATATGATCTAGAAGTTCTTATACTTCAATATTCACCAATAGTGGGATCCCTTAAGGGGTACTCATATCCTCTTCGGTTCTAGAGGAATCACATCTTCAATCATTTGTCTACAATAGGTATAGATGTGCGGTGGTCTATATCTTCTATCTTGGAATCTTATCGAAACCATATAAGTCATCACTAAGAAAGGATCTATGTCCACCTCCATGGGGGACTTCCTTTTATCATCAGCAAGCTTTATCTTTCCTCGGCGAGTTGCCTCATGAATATTCTTTTTTAGGATCACATAATCAGAAGTATTATAACTCCATAAGTGGTGTCATTTGTGATACTTCTTTCTTACCAATTCTTCCTTAGATGAAATATTCTATCCTACTATTAGTTTTATTTGACTGTCCGCCAGTAGTAAATCAAAAATTTCTTCGGTCCTTTTAATATGGAAGGAGTAGTGGACTGATTCCATAACCTTAGTCATAATACTTGACTTTTCTTTTGCTTTGGGTAGTTTTAGCGCCTGGCATGTGTATAGTTTTTCAATGACCATTTTGGCAACAGTTATTTCTACTAGCTCCATTTGTTCTTCATCAAAATCATTGGTCTTAACGAAGTTAATATCTCTTCTTTCACCATGTCTTTTGTCATTTTCTTAAAGCAAGCTTTCATGTTTGATTTGCAATAGTGGACATGACCTACCATTTTTTCTTAGATTTTGAACTTCAGACTATTGAAGGGTAAATCCGCAAATTTTTCTCAGGCAATGGGACCAAATGTTTGTTCTTAGCTTTTTTGTATCTTGATATGAATTTGTCAATTGTTTCATTTTCCATTTGTCTCATAATTGACAAGTCAGCAACTGATAAGTCTAAGACAGCTCGTTGAAATTAGATATGGAAAAGTCGTTCCATTTGCTCCCATGAGAAAACTGAATTGGTTGATAATGCCGTATACCACATGAAGGCTGTCTTCGATAGTGAAAGTGGAAATAAATGAAGCTTCCAATGTCACCTCGAGTAACATCACCACACAGGACTACAAAACGGGTAATGTGTTCAAAAGTTGACTAGTCATCTTCTCCATTGAGCAATGTGAATTCTGACATCTTAAATCCTCGTAGGTAAGGAACTGTGTCCATCCAGTCTTGATGAGACTTTGGATAGACATTTCCAATGTGACCATGATCACCAACATTATTCCTTAAGGTAGGTTTGATGACCATTTGGTTATGTCCCAGAATGGCAATAGATAATCTTGTGGCTACTGGGTGCCATAGTTAAGGTGCAACATTGAGTTCACATTTTGTCGAGGAGGCTATGTGACATCATAAAAATTCGATCCCGTTTCGATTAAATGAAATGGCTTTTCATTGATGCGCCTATAGCCTTTTTTTCTCTGAGTTGATCACTTACAAGATAACTAATCTATCAAGTGAAGTCGTTAAGGGATATAAACACGTCAGACCTGAGAATTCTATTAGAAATCGACTACTCGATAGTGCTAATTGGCAATGGTCAATACGGCACCTTTATAATCGATTAGAGACTAGAGATATGTTGATTTAATATAAGTACATAATTAAATTGTAGATAATTCCACATGATTGCAAAATTCATGTCAAACGACATTAAATTGATTTTTCTGACGATTATGTACCCGGTGCTCGTGATTGCAACATTGAGATTTTTACGACAACCAAGAGTCGCCTACGAGTCGGAGATGCACATTGTGGATAAAAAATAATCGACCACGAGTTAAACGCGCTACAAATTCCTAAAAGCTACTTGGTAGGTTAGGTCACGCTAAAATTGTGTCCAATCGAAATTAACTATGAAATTGAACCTGGTTTCAGGAATTGAAAGTTTGAGCGTGTCACGATTTATTTTTAGGACGTCAACTCATCCTTTGAAGAAATTTCGGCAGGTCTGAAATTTTGGCGAAAAATTAAAATTCGGCAAAATTGAATCAAGAAATTTAGAGAGGCCTCTTTGATTGGATTTTTGGGCTACTAAATTGAAGTAATTTGTGGAAATTCTATGGCAGCTTTAAGGAGATTTCTTGGTCACCAAATTGGATTGAATTTGTGAAGAACTTGAGGTGAATTGATGCAAATTCGTAGGGTTGTGGGGCTGCCATCTTTTGGCCTTCATTCTTGGCTTGTTTGAGAAGTTTGAGAGGGAAAATTGGCAATTGGTCATGGCTGAAGACTTTGGGGCTGGTACTCAAGTGTTTTAGATACTTAAACTTGACTTCTAAGGCTTCTTGTCCCCCTCCTTCCCAACAACAACTCCATCTTCTTCTTCCTCAGCCTCTTCTTCAGTTTCACCGGCTGCAAC
Organism: Eucalyptus grandis; assembly: GCF_016545825.1. NCBI lineage: Eukaryota > Viridiplantae > Streptophyta > Magnoliopsida > Myrtales > Myrtaceae > Eucalyptus > Eucalyptus grandis. Next base: position 34,013,724 of record NC_052619.1, read on the forward strand.
CTCCATTTCCAAAACAAGCAAACCATCTTAACCCCTCACCAAAGCTGCCAGTCCTCACGCCGTCGTCTAAGCTGCCTATCGACTGCCCGAGCCGACGCCAGCCCGTGTTAGATGTGCGTCCAGCTCCAACGACGCTAGCCACCTCGACCGGCTCCGTCCACTAGGCCGACGTCACCAGCTTGCCTCTGTCGTAGGCCAGCTCCCTCGATGCCACCTCTAGTCTCCTGTCCTCGTCTTAGCTCTGGCCAGCCGCTCATCCAGCTCCGCTAAGCCTCGCGACCAGCCAGCCCAACTCAAAGCAGAAGCAAAACCCATCAGCAAACCATGAGCTTTGCTTGGCTTTTTTAGCCCTTTCCTAGCCTCCTTTGGTGTCATTGTAGATTCAAGTTGTGGTCACCGTCGTGCCGTTGTCGTTGTAAACCGGTTTTCGCGCTAAACCGATGAGTTTACGTTCTAATCTCTAATTAAGAGGCTAATTATACTTAGGGTGGATTAGTTGGGTTAATTAGGGATTAGTATAGTTAGTTCCTATGACTAGTTAGTTAGGATTAGTAGTTAGGCTAACTAGATGAGCTAAGGGTTAGTTAGGTTAGTTAGTAGTTTAATTAGATTAATGTAGTTAGTTTAATTAGATTAAATTAGTTAGCTTAGTAGATTAATTTATTTAGTGCACTTAGGTGGTTAGACTAGCTTATGTTAATTTAATTAAGTGCTTTAATTTAAACATTTTACAATTTATTTAATTAAATGTAATTTATTTAATTATTTATTAATTAGCAGAAATTATACCGGGATAGCCGGTCGTCAGAATTTTACGCTGATCGTTGTGGTGTAGTTGGTTTGCGTAATTGAGTGCTAAATTATGCAATTGGATGTTGGGTGATGATTTTGAATTATTATTTCAAATATATTGAATTTTGGAATTTAATTAGAAAAATACTAAGTGTCGATTTTTTTACACCAAAAAAATATTTTAAGTACTATATTAAATCGTGGAATTTTTAAATGGGAGAGTATTACATTTTATGGTCCGATTTGACTATTTGTCCATGCACACATATTTTATTAGGTTTTTTTTAATATGAATAAAATAGGCCAAGTACATTATTTGAAATTAAGGCATTTGAGTGCAAAGCACGGTGTCCTTGGCCGAAATTGGATGTGCGTGTGATCGTTATGAGAACCCGTCACTTGATGAAAATCAAGAGCGATGCTCCTTTGGGAATGCCCCTTGTCAACGAATGCCAGTCGCAGTGGAGGCTGGACCGATGCTCCTTCGGGAATGCCGTCTCAGTGTAGATGTTGTCATGCCCGACGAAGTAGGATGACGCCCGATTATGCTGGATGACTGCCGACTGTTGAGTTGGCCATGGCCGTTGGGTCGTAATTAATTGAAACGCTTGAATGAGTGATTTGATCGCGCCTGATTATGGGAAAAAATTGTATGGCACGGAATGTGACGTGTCATAACGATTTAGCCTTATAATCGGGACCCCTGTGATTGATTGATTTATTAAAGTGAAGTGTTCCAATTATCGAGTGCATTTACTGTGTGCATATATTTATGAGTTGTACTAACGTGCATGAAGGTATTGAGGCGAGATAAGTCTTATATGATGTGTGTTTAGGCTGCCTCTAGGTGAATTATCTTCTTAATCGGGGTTTAAGGTGTAGACTTGCTGAGACATTATCTCACCCCGTCATGGTTTACAATTTTACAGGTCCCTAGATGGAAGTGTGTCATGTACGATACGAGAACTCGCAGGTGATGGACTTTGAGCACACCTACTTCCCTATTCCTGGGACCACTCTAACCCATGAGTTAGTGGAATCCACGGTATGGGTCGAGGAGGGCCTACCTTAATTGGTTTCTCATCGATTCATTAACTTTCTTCAAGGGGGTTGGGAGGGTCCCCTACAGGGTTTTGACGGGCCTCCCGTTGGGACCGGAGAGTGGGAAGTAGGGCATCCTATAGATATCGACACCCCTAACGGTGTCGGGGAGGACCCAGAGCCCATGACAGAAGAGTTTGGAGTTTAGATAGCTCAGTAGCTCTTTTTTGAGTTAGACTCTTGTGTATAGACTGATTATGTATATAAACTTGGTTTGTTTATAAAATAGGTTTTGTGTTAATTGGTTGCCCTGCTTTTGTTTGTTGTCTGGAGATTGTTTAATTCGCTTCTGCATGTGCATTAAATGAATGGGTTGATGACGCGTCTTGGGAACGTCACAATTTGATCGACCATCGAGGGATGTGTGTGCGCTTGAGGTTCGGGGTGTGACAAGCTAGTATGCCATATGCTGCAAGGATTGATAAATAGGTGGCTGTGGAGCCTAGTATACAAGTTGCTGTGGAACTTGATACACAGGTGGCTGTGGAGCTTGGTATATAAGTTGATGTAGAACCTAGTATACTGGCTGTTGTGGAACCCGATACACTTGAGGTACATTTTGGTTGGCTAATGGATTGTTTGGCTATAGGTTAAGATGTATGAGCTGAAATTTTGATTGGATATGAGTGGATTAGCATTTGGGAATATTGGTTGAAAAGGTTGGTCTTGCCCCCTAGCAAAAGGTATTGGCTTCTGCCCCCTAGCCAGAGCTAATACTGTTTTGTGATTGTCAACAGTTGTGGGTAGGCAGCACATTGAGTTGAACTGTAGACATAACACTAGGAACACTCACAGCATGTTGGGCATTTTCATTAGTAGCAAATGATGTATCTTGACGAGGTTGATGCCCACTTATGCCATTAGGATCAAAAGGCCCTTGGGGATTAGATCCACCAATTTGGGTTGTCGAAACCATGGCATACTTTGCCTTATAGTACCAAAATTTACCGGAGAAGGTAATGACAAAGAAGCATACCATGTGGTTATGGGGACATTCCCACTCTAAGACTGGGTTGTACCAATTGAAATCCCATGTTACCCTTGTGCACACTCGTGATATGTATTGATTATCAATGGCCTTACCATCAGTCATTCTTTTAACCATGTAATCAATAAAGTCATTATGAGTTTCTTCAATAGCTCACCTCATTGATGAAAGCACAATGGGGGTAATTTCTGCTGATTTCCTTGGTTCCTCCATCTATTGCCTTGGAATATCCGTGTTCTTACCTTGAGTCTGATTGAAGGTGGGTTGCATAGGTATGACTTTGCACGTGGGATATCATTTATTGCTCAAAAAGGTTCATTTGTAGCCCCATCCATATTATTGTGACTTCTTGTGCGTGGTGTAACACTCTCTTCAACTAACAACAGGTTCCACTAGGCGTGCCAAAAAGATGTTTCGTCAATTTTGGATCCCGTAACAAAATATCTTTCACCAAGTGTTATATTTTTATTTTTATTTTTATTTAAGGAGAGTCAAGTTTTGTGTTAACTTTGAATAGAGATGATCAAATGTGAATGAGACTATATACCTTATGATCTAAAAAATTAAAGAAGTCACTAGCTTATCACATGCTTAAAATTGATGATAATTAATGTCGAAACCTAATCAATAACATCATTTAAACTCACTTTAATATAATAATGAAAGCCCATTAAAATTAAAGTGGTCTATACAATATCAAAAGCACTTCGGCAATGCTAGATATGAACAAGATGCCTTATAAAGCACTACTTTCTACTAAGTTTGAAGACACAACGTCAACCTAGTAGATAGCGATCCAAGATGGATAAGAGGACACGACATTGAAAGTTGATAGTCATAACAAGAACTAGTATACACTGCTCTTAGATGCGTACATGAACACAACGTCATGATCTAATCAATGCCACTAGACAGAGGCAACACCTAATGAACACTGTCCCTAGATGAGGACAGGGATACAACATTGGAATCTAATCACTGACGTTGGACAATGGGTTAGCACTGGAATCTAATCAACAACACTTCCCAAGATATAGATACTTGCCAAAATTGAATCTACGATGGGAATGTTAAGCTATAGCTAGGCTAAACTAAGTAAGGATAAATGCAATATAAAGTAGTTTTTGTGTGTTGTTCAAGGGGCTAACTGTTGGATTGCTTGCAGTATTTATACGCCCATTTGATAATTGTCCAATAGTCCATTACTTCCTCCTCAAGAGTTGCTCCACGTTCCATGTTGAGTTGCCTTATCCATCTTTAGATTTTGACTTGTTCGATAGCATTCTCACGACTTGTCCAGCAAGTATTAGCCGCACATTCTTTGAGTTTGACGTCCTTTTAATTGTTTCACCTATCTCTATAGTCAATGTTGTGTCTTCATTAGTGACCTTTGGCTCTTCATCATGGTATTATATGTCTTTGTTCGTTTGTCTAAATTCAGCCCAAAGTTTCTTAAAGTCCTTAATTATCTTTTCTCATATGATTACTTATGGGCTGAGCCGAAGTGGATTATAGCCCATATACGGTGGTGACGGTGATTTTAACACTTTTTGCTCCTCGTGCCTAACACATGCTTGTAGGGGTATTTTTGGGGGTCAACAATGTAAAACAGCTAAAGAGAGTCATTAGTAGCAGCGGTGGGAACCAAGTGATAGAAGCAGCCACAGCATTGCAGCGGTAAGATAGAAAGCAACCAGAACTGCGGTTGAAATTATGTGGCGAGAACAATGTTCAAATAATATCGGTAGGAACTTCAGTCGGGAAAGAGGCTGCGGGAATTACCAATAGAGACTAATAGCAGCATAACACCAAAGATTCATAGTGGCATGTATACCACCAATGAAGATGCTCTGGCAGTAATAGAAATGGTAGAGAAAAGTTCCACTGGAGGAGCAATTGCTTCCCCATCCCATGTGAAATCCCGATTTTCCAATCCTATTTTCAATAAATTGAGACGAGCATTTCGTTGGCACGCATATAGTTCTTTTCCTTGAGTCGGCCACTCATGTGAAAACTAGTCTATCGAGTGAAGCTGTTAAGAGTTTCTAATGCATCAGACTCGAGAATTTGACCGGGAAGTGACTTTTCGGCCGAGCTAGTCCCGCAAGGGTCATTACGGCACAATTAAAATTGATTAGAGATCGGAGATAGGTCGACTCGACAGAGGCATGTGATCATGTGTGGGTGATTCCACCAGATCGCACAATTCGTGTCGATCGGCACTGGACCGACTTTTCTATCGATTGGGTACCCTGTGTTCGTATTTGAAACCTTGAGATTACCCCGACAACCGAAAGTCGCCAATGTTTCAAAGATGTACATTGTGGCTTGAGATGATCAACCACAGGTTAAATGCATGAAAAATTTCTAAAGGCTATCCGATAGGTTGGGCCGCGCTAGTATCATGCAAAAGTGAAATTAACCGTGGAATTGAGATCGAATTCAGAAATTGGAAGTCTGGGCGTGTCACAAATCATTTTAGGATTATTGACTCATCTTTGGAAGATTTTTCATGTAAGCTGAGTTTTTAGCAAAATAATCAGAGAATGGCTAATTCGACCCGAGAAATTAGTGAGCCCGCATTTGGTCTTGCTTTCAGGACTTAAGTTGGTTCTATGGACAAGTGAAGATGTGAATTGAAGTGTGGCGACATCGGATTAATTTTATGGACTTCAATTTGATTCAATTGGAAGAGAATCAAGTGGAATTGAAGAATTGGTTGTACAAGATCTTATGCCCCGGCGGAAAATGAAATTGGACCTATTGAAGATAGTTGTGGAGGATTTGAATTTTAGTGGAAGATGACATCACCCTATGTCATGGTGGTTGGCCAAATTGAAGAAGAATTTGACAAGTGGAGGGTGGAGATTTAATCTCCAAAAAGGGGCCATCACCATCATCTTCAACCTTGGGAAGGAGAGAGAGAGGGGGAAGGAGGGAGGATGCGTGACCGGACCAGCCAAGCCGACCGCTCGAACACCGCCCCTTCGCCGCTCGACGCCGCCAGCTTCGCCGGAAGCTCGCCGCTGCCGTCGTCCGTGCGTGTCGCCCGCGCACCGCGGCTGCTCGTCGTCGCACGGCCTCCGCCATCTCTAGCTCGTGCTCGATGTCCCAGCCCAGATCGCAAGCCGAAGGCAGCGAGGCCGTGCACCGTCGGAGCAGCTGCACGCCTCCGCCCGTCGCCGTTCATCGCCGTGGCGCCGCCCTCGCACGCGGTGCTGCCCGCGCGTCTCAGCCCCCTCACGCCGTCGCCCCTGCTTCAGCCGAGATCCAGCAGCTTCTTCGAGTAGCTCAGGCCATCACCAGAGCTCCCTTGGCCGCCGCCCGGCCCGTCCAAGCCCCGCCAGTCCTCCTCTGCCATTCCTCCGCCTGAACCGGCGTTAGATCCGCCATTCTCGGCCCCAAATCAGAGGGCTGGAAAAATGGGTATGGCAGCACCTATTTGGCCTGTTTCGGCCGCCTTCTCGAGCTCGGATGCTCAGCTCGCTTTGAGGAAAGTTGATCCTCGCGTCGTCCTCGTCGTTTTGGTCCGCTCGGCTCGCTAATCCGATGAGTTTAGCTCACTAAACCTCGCTTAGAGGGTTAATTATGCTTTAGGTGTGCTTAGCTTAGCTTAATTAAGCTTAGGTGGTTAGTTTGGTTTATTTAATTGTGAATTAGATTAAGAGGTTGGTTTAGCTTAAAGTATATTTAGTTAAGGTTAAATTGATGTTTATATTAGTATAATGGTGATTTGACATAAACGAATTACTTTTGGGATTAAATAAATATTTCGAAATTCTTTAATGATTTAATAATATTTTATTATTCGAAATTATTAAAATATTATTATTTAATTATTTTCGGAATAAATATTAATTAATTATTAAATTCTGAAAATTTTGTTAGGACCCTAAATTCTCAAAATTTCGTCTTTGTCGCTACTTGTGTAGTTAGATTTTGAAATTGATGATTGGATGTTATAAATCGAGTGTGGATTGTGAAAGATAGGGATATTATTATTTAATTAATTTTCGAAATAAATTTAATTATTAAATAAATTCCGAAAATTATTTTGGGACCCTAAATTCTCAGAATTTTGTGCCGATCGCTGCTGTGTATTCAGATTATGAATTTGATGGTTAGATATTACAAATTGAGTGATGATTTGTGCAATTGATTATTGAATTGTTGTGTCTTTGGTTGAAAGACTCGGGTCGCAGTAGTGGCTAGGCCGACTAGATCCTTATTCTGCTAGAAATGCCGTCAAGAGAATGACGTGGCTGGGTCGCAGTAGTGGCGAGACCGACTGGACCTTTATTCTTCTAGAAATGCCGTCAAGAGAATGACGTGGCTGGGTCGCAGTAGTGGCGAGGCCGACTGGATCCTTATTCTCTAGAAATGCCGTCAAGAGAATGACGTGGCTGGGTCGCAGTGGCGAGACCGATTGGACCTTTATTCTTCTAGAAATGCCGTCAAGAGAATGATGTGGCTGGGTCGCAGTAGTGGCGAGACCGACTGGACCTTTATTCTTCTAGAAATGCCGTAATGTTAATAGATAGCCGACCGCGAGTAGGCTATACCCTTGTGTGGCAGTGAATAATAATTGGAATGCGTGCTAAGTGCGATCGTGATTTATATGAAAGTGATGGCGTTCCAATTGTTTGAATTATTATTACTACCTGAGATTGTGTGATACAAATTGTGCTAACCTGCAGGAAGGAATTGAGGCGAGGTAAGTTCTTTGTGTGATGTGGCTAGGCCACCCTTGGGCGTATTTTCTTTCTAATAGGGGTTTAGGGGGTTGAACTTGCTGAGACATCATCTCATCCCGGTTGTGGGATTAAAATTTCAGGTCCCTGGTGGATGGAGCGACCGGATAGCTTTGGTTGGCCTTGAGGAGTTGCAGAGGTGAAGTCATAAGATTGGAGAACGTGTCCGACTTGTAGGTCGTAGGACAATTCATTTTTAAGAGCCGGTCTTTTGTAGACTTTTTGGCCGTAGACCTCTGTTTGTAATTCTGTTGAATTATGGAAGTGTTATGTTGTGGTTTTGCTTCCTGCTTTTCTATCCCGTATTTTATTGTCAGGGGTTTTATAATACGCTTCCGCATGTGCATTAAAGATTTGATTAGGTCGGCGACTTAACCTGGGACGTCGCATATTGAATGACCATGGTGGAATGTTGACGCGCTCGAGGTTCGGGGCGTGACATCCCAAGTAGCTGGGAAGCAACCACAAGATAACTTTATATTGTCTGGGAGAAAATAATTCTATTTTATATGGTTGCAAAACATTGCTCCCACAGCATGGACTAATCACTATGTAGATACTAGACCATATCGCAATTAGGCCTAGTCCTAGGCGGCACCACAGTATATTTGTGGTTCACATGCTCAAGAAGGACTCTAAGGTCGCAATGAAAATTTCAATATATGAAACAAATAAGGAACAACAACTCTGTCTTGCTTCAAATTGATGTATTATGCATAGAAGTCAGACGTAAAGTTAGTTCAGTTATGTTTGTTATTTGTCTCCCTTCATTTGGGTTTAACGAAGATGTGTTTCTTTTTATCGTCAAGAGTGGCAAATTACCTTAATGATGCTGGGCCTTGTGCAAACTCCATTTGTCACAAGCCAATTGAAATGCAAACAAAACGCCTCTGATAAATTAAGCCATATTAAATTTTACCATGAAATATAATCATTAAATAGTACGATACTTGAAGAGTTGTCTTTCGATTGGTTGAGGAGGTTTAATCCGAAGATCTCTTAGCCTTACGGAAGGGTTAATTCCACATGAAAGCAACACCTAAAGCAGGATGATATAGAGAAGGCATGAGAGGAGCGGGCAGTTCTCATAGACTCGAACGCCGGGTGGCAAGTGGGGAATTTCGAGTGCATATTGTGGAGAGTTTCTCAATGATCGGCTGATGATAGACTTGCCACAGGGAAACTCATCTCGCCACAATCAAGATAAGTCTCGCTGGAACAATTCCTGTCTCGCTGCGAACGAGGCTTTGTCGCCTTAACAAACTCGTCTCACTATAAGGAAGTGAAACTAGTCGTATCGAAATAAATGGTCGCACACCAAAGAGATAATCTTGCAGTGACGAAACTTGTCTCGCCGTTAAGAAGATATGGTTTTGCAACAGCGAAGCATGTCTTGCTGCGCAGCACTTTTTTTGCCACAACTGCCACAGCATATGATTGTCTCCTCGTAATAATATTCAGCTAAAGTACGTTGTGAACAATTAATACTGAATATAGAATTCTACACTTGATTCTGTGAAATTTCTCCCATTTTTAAAAGCGGAACATGGAAAGTCAATAAACAAAATGGCCGAATAAGTTACTTGTAAGACATGCCATATTATGGATGGATTAGGGTAGAATACTCGAAATATAAGTGGAATAATCACACGAATAGTCCATGAACTTTTAATTTATTCAATGTGACCTCTGAACTTTTGATACATGTTTAATGTAGTTCCTAATCTATATTGAAATATTTAAAGTAGTTCTTCCATTAATTCAAGATTGGAGACAATATTGAACATTTTCATATAATTTAGGGATTAAATTGAATATGTATAGAAGTTCAGGGATTAAATTGAATAAATTAAAAATTCATGAACCATATTGTACATTGGGTTAAAGTTTAGGAACTATTTATATTATTTTCCCAGCAAAATTCAAATAGAGACAAGGTCTTCAATTTGTACTATGTAAATAATAGGAACTAGAGAGAGTATAGACAGGATTCAGAAAACTCCCACTTAGACAAACAGTGAAAGCCTTATTAAGCCTTATTTCTTTTTTTGGTGAGACTTATTAAGCCTTTGATAGTTACTCTAAACAACGACAAATCTGGCTAGGTTTTCACTCAAAGCCAGCAAATTGACGTCAAGGTCCACGACGATGCAAGACAGAAGCATGGGATAAAAGAGATATACTCAAAATCGAGGACAAGAATAGAATGACCATCTGTTTCGCTTGTGGCCATGGTCGAAGGAATGAATACCGACAGCCTCATCAGCTTGATTGCCGACGGCATCATGATCTTCTTCTTTGTCCTCCATCTCGTCCTAGGCCTCACCGGATCTGTTTTGTTTGCCGTCACATTCGAAGGAGTGCATCTGACCGTCATCTTTATCGGCCGGATTGCAGCCTCCACCGAGCGCCTCTCCCTTTTCCTCCTCTTTTCAGGCCTTTCCCGCCTAACTCTTTCGCTTGCGACCACAGGAATGAGTGCAACCGTCCTCTGCATCTGCACGATTGCCGTCATCATTGCGCTCCCCTTCCTCGGCGTCCTCCTTGCTTTTGTCCTCGTCGAGTTCGACCAGAGGTTCCAGTTGTGGATATGAATGGTGGTCATGCAGAGGAGGCTCATAAGAGAACTGCAAGAAGAAATGAAACATCTCCAACTACTCTTGCTAAAGTTGTTTCCTTTTGTGAGTTACACGAGTCAAGGGATCAGGTTGAAATATTGGAACTATTAAATTATATCTCGAGTTTGAACGTTTGCAAAACACGATTCGCTTGGATAAAATTTTTATTATTTGATTGTGGGACTGCATGAAGGGTTACGAAAGAGGAAATAATAGAATAACGGAAAAAAAAAAAAGCAAAGGTTTTCTCTTCCTTTATCTACTGCAGAAGCCGAAAGTTATCCTCGTGGGGCCCAAAAGTCAAGACTTTGACTTTTGGGTGCACACACATTTTATATATATTAAAGAAAAGAAGAAGAAAAAAGGTGGGGTTCTTCAACTTAGCTGCAGCGTCCCAGACGTTACTGAAGAAGGAATCAAATGGTGGGGCCCAAAGTCAAAGTTTGACTCTGGGCACATATATAAGAACATAATACAAGTTTCCTTTTGTGTGTGCGTGTAGTGGCCGAAACCCTATGAGAAAAAGGAGCCACAAGTCGTCAAGTTGAAGAGGAGCCACCCACGCGATAAGAAAAAAAGAACGCAAATATGTACGTACACGAACTAGGCATAAGTAGAACAATTTTTTTTTTTTTTTTTTTGAGCTTGAACGCGCGGTAATTTTGTGCCATGAGTTTATGTCCAAGTGAGTTGTTTATTTATAAACATTTTGGGTTTGGAGTTAAATCTAGGTGTGGAAAACACTCGAGCGTGTGAGCGATTGTAAACTTTGATTCTCCAATTATAGTGGATTATTTACTGCTAGCTCTCCCCGTGGATGTAGGTACCGATACTCGAACTGAACCGCGTAAATTTCTGGTGTCCTTATTTTTCTCGTTTATTTCTCTGGCAATTTTGCGTTGACGTAAATTGCAAGATTCTGTCGTTTTCGCGTATTATATTCCAACAATTGGTATCAAAGCTTGGGATCAGATTTCTTGATTGTGATTCGGAGCTTTTGTTTGTCTGATTATTATCTAGAAATTTTGTTACTGCAATTATGTTTGAGAGCAAATCTAAAATTGAGAAGTTTAACGAGAGCAACAACTTTGTGTTATGCAGCATCAAGATGCGGGCTTTATTGACAACCCAAGGTTTGGCCAAGGCACTGGATGGTGAAGATGAGTTACCTATTATAATAAAAGCCTCTGAGAGGGTAGAGTTGATGGAAAGAGCAAAGAGCACAATTCTGTTAAATTTGTCAGATGGAGTTTTAATAGAGGTTGCTGAGGAGAAAGATGCCGTAGCATTATGGACAAAACTTCAAATACTCTATGTGAAGAAATGTTTGAACAATCGCTTGTACATGTTGAAGAAGATGTTTCAATTTAGATATATTGAATGTACGTCTATCATAATCCACCTAAATGAATTTAATAAATTCATGATGGATTTGAAGAACGTCGGTAATATACTTGATGATGAAGAATATGACATGATGTTGTTAGCCTCTTCACTAGAGTCATGGGAGCACTTTATTGATTCACTGTTGCAAGAGTGTACTATAATTACCTCAGAAAAGGTAAAGTCCGTCTTATTTTCTAAGGAGTGGTACAGAGAAAGTTGCAAGATGATGGTCTAGCGTAAGGAGTAGCACAAGCATTAACTGTTTGGGGGTAGAGAACAACATCGAGAGCCTAGTAGCCGCAGAGGTAAAAGAAAATCAAAATCACGTCATATAAAGTCCAAGGGACACGAGAGGGACACATCAAGAGAGATTGTCCAAAGCGGAGGAATAAAGTTGATAGGCAGAATGCCACAAGTAAGGTGGCAAACGTTGCCGATGGGAGCAATAGTGAGGCAGAAGCTATTTTATGTGTGACTGCTATTTTGTCAGGAGATGAATGGGTGCTAGATTCGAGGTGTTCTTATCATATGAAGTCTCATAAGAACTGGTTTACTACTTATCAGACTGTAGATGGTGGTAGAGTTCTTTTGGGGAATAATGCAGTGTGTAAGGCTATGGGGATAGGGACAATTTGGATTCGGATGCACAATGGGGTTGGTGCGTACATTGACAGATGTGAGGCACGTACTAGAGCTCAAGAAGAACCTTATTTCTTTGGAGACACTAGATAACATTGGGTGTAGGTACACCGTTGAAGGTGGAGTATTGAGAATATCTCGAGGTGCCATGATAGTGATGAAAGTGAAGAAAGTGAATATTCTCTATCATCTACTGGGAGAGACCGTGATCGGAACTGTTGCAGTTTCATCAGTTTAGTCAGATTCTAACTTGACTCAATTATGACATATGTGTTTGGGGCACATGAGCGAGACATGTATGATGATGCTGAGTGAAAGGGAGTTGTTGAAAGGTCAAAAGACAGGAAAGCTAGACTTATGTGAGCATTGCATCTTTGGGAAGCAGCACTAAGTTAAGTTTCCTACAGCTATTCATTCGACCAAATGACCAGTTGAATCTATTCATTCAGACGCCTGGGACCCGTCTTCAGTTCCTTTGAAATGAGGTGCCCAATATATGCTAACATTTATCGATGATTATTCGAGAAAGGTATGGGTATACTTTCTAAAGCACAAATATGATGTGTTCGATCGGTTCAAGAAATTTAAGGCATTGATTGAGAAGCAGTCAGATAAACAAATCAAGTGCCTGAGAACTGAAAATGGCATGGAGTTCTATGGTAAAGATTTTATCGAGTTCTGCGAGAAAGAATGTATTGTGAGACACCGCAAAATACCTGGAACACCACAGCAGAATGGTGTGGTAGAACGGAAGAACATGACTTTGCTTGACGAGCTCGATGCATGCTTTCACATGTAGGACTTGGCAAGGAATTTTGGGCCAAAGCGGTTAACATGGCATGTTACCGGGTTAATCGATCTCCATCGTCTGCTATCGAGTGGAAGACTCCTGAGGAAGTATGGTCAGGGAAACTTGTTGATTACTCTGGATTACGTATATTCGAATGTCCTGCGTATGCTCATGCGAGTGATAGTAAGCTTAAGCCGAGGGCATATAAGTGCATATTTCTAAGTTATGCACATGGGGTGAAAGGCTATCGGCTGTGGTGCATTGATCCCAGATCACCCAATTTTCTCATCAACAAAGATGTGATCTTCGACGAGACTACAATGCTTCGACAAATAAGTTTTGAGACATAACCAATAGAGAAGACAGATCATGGTGTCATTAGTAAGGTGGAGCTTCAGGTGGAGACTCCAGAGACCTCGAAGGTAACAGAAGTTGAGACTGCAGATAAGGTTGAAGTTTATGAAGTCTTTGATAGTGAACAATTAGCAAAGCCGCAGCACACTATAGCCGCAAATAGATAGAGAAGACAAATTAAATCACCGATGTGACATCCTGGTTTTTTTATTCTGTTTTCAATTGAATAAGTTGGGCTTTTCATCGATGCACCTATAATTCTTTTCTCTGAACTGATCACTTATGAGATAACCAGTCTATCAGGTGAAGCCGTTAAAGGACTTTAACACAATAAACTTGAGAATTCGACCAAAAATCGATTGCTCGACCGTGCTAATCTACAAGGGTCAATACGGCACTGTCAAAATCGATCAGAGACCGGAGATAGATCGTTTCGATAGAGGCATGTGATTAGAGTGTGGGTGATACCACCTAATTGTAAAATTCTCGTTGAACGGCACTAGACTAATTTTTTTCTGTCATTTCTATACCTTGTGCCCGTATTTGAAATCTCGAAATTTTCACGACAACCGAGAGTTGCTAATGAGTTGAAAATGTACAATGTGGCTCGAAAATAATCGACCACAGGTCAATTACACTAAAAATTTCTGAAAATTACCTGGTAGGCTCGGTCACGTTAAAATCGCATTCGGTTGAAATTAATAGCAAATTTGAACCCGATTTTAAAATTAAAAGTTCTGTCATATCACGAGTCATTTTAGAAACGTCAACTCGTCCTCCGAAGATTTTTCTATAAGTGGGGATTTTTGGCAAAAATTCAAATTAGGGATATTTTGGATTGGGAAATTTGAGGGACCATCTTTGGGTGGATTTTTGGGGTTCAAGTTGGTTCAATTGATGAGAAAAAATGTTGAATTTGATTTGCACCTTGGCTGAATTTATGGGCACCAATTTGAGTCCAATTGGAGAGAAATTGAAGTGAAATTGAAGAGGGAAATGTCCAAATTCGTATGCCATGGTAGTTAGCAACATTTGGACCATTTGGGAAGCTTGTTTAAGAAGCCATGGAAGGGAAAATTGCTGAGGATGACAGCCATGGCTGGTGGGGCAGCCACTTGATGGTTTTGGATATTTTGGTGGCCTCACTTGCAACAGCTAGCTTCTTCTTCTTCTTTGGTTCCACTTTCTCCATTGTTGTGTGTTTGAGCTCAAGAAATCCAGAGAGAAATAGCCAACCAAGCCATCCAGCCCGTCGACCGTCCCTACTCGCCATCCGACCGTCGTCCGTCTGCCTGTCGAGCGTCCGAGCCCACGTCGTCCTCCCCTCACATGCCCGCTGTCCATGAGCCTAGGCCACCATCCCGAGTAGCTCGAGCCTCTGTCCAACCGTCGAAGCCGTGCCACCATCGTCGTCCAGCTGCCAGAGTCATCACCTTGTCCTACTAATGCTGTCCGTCGCCCGTGTGGCCGTTTCTGCACCAAGCAGCCGCTCGAACCGCCCCTTTGAGCAACAAGCAAAAGCCAAATTCTCAGCTTAGAGTTGAGAGCTTGTGGCCCATTTTAAGGCCCGTTCGGACCTTTGTTGGTGTCGCTCCAAGCTTGTTTATCGCTTGCCTTCGTGTCACCATCACTGTGGACTCACCGGCCCGCTAAACTGGTGAATTTACTCACTAAACCTTGCTTAGAAGGTTAATGACGCTTAAGGGGTGATTAGATTAAGTTAAGTGTGATAAGTATAATTATTAGCTTGTTTAATTAATTTAGGTTTGTTAAACTAGTGAATTAGGTGGTTAGAAATTATTGGTTAGTTAGTTTATTGTGTGGCCTTGTAGTTAGAATGGTTAGGAAATTTAATTAGTACATTATGTGGTTATATTAGTAATTTTTAGCCTAAGTATGCATTTATGGAATTAAATTGCATTTATTTAATTATTTAATATTTTTCAGAAATTATACCGGGATAGCTGGTGACTAGAATTTCATGCTGATTGTAGTGGTATGCTTAGTTTATGCAATTGAGTGTTATTTTGTGCAAATTGAGTGGTGATTGTGATTTTGAGTATTTATTTCAAAATTACGAAATTTGGTAATTAATTAGAAATTATCACGTGTCAGGTTTTGACACTGAAAATGTTTTTAGATACTATATCAATTAGTGAGATTTGAAAAGGGAGGATATCAATTTTTTTGGATATCAATTAATTAGAATTTCATGCTGATTGTACCCACACACGATTTTTTTTTTTGATGACCCTAGAACACTCGTACAAACGGTAGCCGGTGAGGTAAACTAGGGGTAGTGCTAACCTAGGACCCACCACTAGGACGCCACACTTAAGAATCCCTAACGACAGCGCTAGGATTCAACTCCCCCTCCCAGATGAGGGTGGGAGTGCGAAGCCAGCGTTGCCACTACGGGCGGTGGTACACACACGATTATTTTTACCGTGTGTTTTTAATACGAAAAAATGGGCTAAGTACATTATTTTAATTGGGAAATTTGAGTGTAAAGCATGATGTCTTTGCCGAGATTGGATGGGTGCGTGAATGGTTATGAGAACTCATCCCCAATGTGAGTTAGGTGGATGTTGCCCCTATATGAGATGCCCTTGTCAACGGATGCCGGTCGTAGTAGATTCTAGATCAATGCTCTTTCTGGATTAATGTGCTCAATGGGGTGAGACATTGCCGTGCTCAATGGGATGAGACAATGCCTAGTTACGTCAAAAGACCGCCAAACGTTGAGTAGGTTGTGCTTGTTGGGCCGTGATAAGATTGGAACGCATGAATGAGTGGTTTAACCGCGCCTGATTATGGGAAAAAATCGTGTGGCACGGTATGGGATGTGTCATAACGATTTGGCTTTATAATCGGGACCATTGTATTGTTTGAGATATGAGTGTGGCGTTCCAATTGATTGAGTATTATTATTGCATATGGTTGAGTATATGAATTGTGCTGACATGCAAGGAGGAACTGAGGTGAGGTCAAACTCTGTGGTTGTGTGGTTGTGTGGTTAGGCCGCCCCCGGACGTATTTTCTTCATAGTTGTGGTTTAGGGGGTGAACTTGTTGAGACGTTGTCTCACCCCGTTGTGGGCTTATTCTTTTCAGGTTCTTAGATGGAGAAGCACCAAGTGTGGCATGGGGTTCCTCAGATGATGGATTTTGAGTTCACCTACATCCCCATTCCCAAGACCACCCTGACTTGGGAGCTAGTCAAATTCGTGGTATGGGTCGATGAGGGACTACCTCAGTTAGTACCTCACCAATTCGTAGCATGGTTGATTGGCTTTCGACAAGGGGGTCGGGAGGGTCCCCTGTTGGGTTTCGATGGGCCTCCTATTGGGATTGGATAATGGGAGGCAGCACATCCGATGAATCTCGACACTCTTGATGGTGTCGTGATAGACCTGGAGCCCTGAGCCCATGGATGAGGAGTCTAGTGCTTAGATAGCCTAGTAGCTCTTCTTTTTGAGTTAGCCCATTTTTGTTGTAGACATTTGTATATAAACCTAGTTTGTTTATAAAAGCATGTCTTGTTTGTGAATGTGTTATCCCATTTTTCTATCCCATGCTATTTGCTCTTAGGGTTTTTTTTTTCTTCCGCATGTGCAATAAAATGAATGGGTCAGTGACGTGTCCTGGGATGTCGCAATTTTATCGACCACTGAGGAATGTGCACGCGCTTGAGGTTCGAGGCGTGACAACTGGTACATTATGGTTATCTAGATATTGCTTATGCATTGATTATAGGTGATGAGGTGGAGACAGATGAGCCTTCGTCTTACTCTAACGCGATGGCTAGTTCGGAGTCATCGCAGTGGCTAGGGGCTATGAGTAAAGAGATAGAATCACTCCATCGAAATCAAACATGGGAGCTAGTTAAAGTACCCAAAAGCTAAAAGATTGTCAGAAGTAAATAGGTCTTTAAACGGAAAGTGTACATTCCCGGTGTCGAGGCAACAAGGTATAAGGCGAGACTTGTGGCGAAGGGATATACACAACATGAGGGCATTGACTACAATGATGTGTTATCTCCTGTGGTAAGATATATTTCAATTCATGTTTTACTTGCCTTCTTAGTTGCTTCGCGGGATCTCGAGTTAGAGCAACTAGATGTAAAAACTATGTTTCTTCACGGTGAGTTGGAGAAGCAAATTTACATGAGGCAGCTAGAGGGTAGAGGGATTTGCTATTTCAGATAAGGAAGATCATGTTTGCTTGTTGAAAAATCTTTGTATGGGCTAAAATAGTATCCTAGGCAATAGTATAAACGTTTTGATGCTTTCATGGCTAGTCAAGACTATTCGAAAAGTCAGATGAATAGCTATGTCTACTTTAGGAGATAGGAGAATGGTTCTTTGATTTATCTACTTTTATATGTTGATGATATGTTGATAGCAGCTAAGAATATGCCTGATATTGATGTGTTGAAGAGGCAATTAAATGCTGAATTTGAGATAAAAGATTTAGGTGTTGTAAAAAAAATATTGGATATGGAGATTTTGCGTGATAGGACTGCAAGAGTTTTACGTCTATCTCAGAAGAAATATATTGAGAAGATCGTGGCACGTTTTAATATGCAGTCAGCAAAATCTGCAAGTACACCTCTAGCGAAGCACTTTAAACTTTCAGATAAATTATCATTGTAGATTGAGGAGGAAGATGAGCATATATCCCGTGTTCCTTATTCTAGTGCCGTGGGTAGTATTATGTATCCTATGGTATGCACTAGGCCTGATATTTTACAAGCTGTGAGCATGGTTAGTCGCTATATAAAGTGTCCTGGTAAAGGTCATTGGGAAGCTGTGAAGTTGAGGATCCAATTTTCTTCCGCATATTCTTATCTTATGTTATCCAGTATCTAGTAATGAAAAGGATGTGTCAATTAGAGTCTGGTTTTGAGGCTAAAGGCACTTTGTTTCATCGCTGATCAAACGAATCTAGCATTCTAATTGCCGCAAAACATCCCATAGAAGTGGGTAAGATTTAGCCTGGGTTTACTGTTGGTTCGAGATTGATTTGATCTAATAATAAAAGGCATGATTCTTAAAAGTATGACACTCGCTTGATCGCTCAATCTACTGGATTATGACCAGAAAATGTTTGGAATTGATTCAAGCTCAAACTCTAGTTTATTAAACATTTGTAGGCATCTACGTAATCAAAATATAAGGTATTGAAATTGAATGTAGTCCACTCAAACTCATGAATCATGTATAGTTTCTAGTTAGATTATATGAGCAAGCCCTTTGGACACCATGAGTTGGTGAAAGAACATAACACTGACTACAAGAATCGGAGAGACAAACATGTACTGAACATATAGACGCTATTAAGAAACGAAAAAACTTCATTAAAGAAGAATTGGACTCTTGTTTTCGAGCAAAGATACTTGAAAGGAACGCTTACGATGGACCACTTTGAGAAAAGTACAAATGGAAAATAGAGAATCCCCCGGTCTAGAAGGGAGTTTAATTTTGTGATTTAAGGTGGAGATGGGGAAACTCCCCATTTGTCACGTTGGTTTTTAACGTGTCTTAGCAACACTTGTGATGGGTGGAGACGTTGGTTGGCTAACGTCTTCCAAGATTCAAAGTATATGGAAAAGCATAATGACTTCATGACAAAAGATAATATCTGCACTCGAGGATGTGTCGAAATTCCTTTCTGCTGCTCATCTCTTGCAGAAACAGGTTAATGATCAACTCCAAAATGGGGAAATGACTCCCGCGAAAACACAAGTGATGAAACAGCTCCCACAAAGTCATAAGTACCAGCGGCCAGGAACACTAACTGCAGCACGAGCAACAACTATTAGAAGCGACAAATTTCCCGTTAGAACCTAGTGACAGAAGCAGCCACAATGACGCAATAAGTGTTGGGAAAATCCCCTATGTTGTTTTAAAGATGACAAAAATAATCAAAGACTACTAATATGTATATTGATTGAGTAGGACTAGGTAATATTTGCACAAGTCGATATGGGAACAAGAAAGTATTAAAGTCCTAGGACCTAAGAAATGTAATTAAGAATTTAGTAAATAGAGAGTGCATTAATGACATGGAAACTTGAAATCTTGACTCTTCAACCTTGTAGTTCATCTTTAAAATTCGTCCACCAACCTTGACAAAAAAAATAACCATCTTAGGAGATCAACAAATATCCAATGAAATTACCTAGAATAGCCTTCCATCAATATGTTGTTGATTAGCTTTGAAATCAACAACTAGTCTTTGTGAAATGGAGCTTAATCAACAAAGAATCGATAACTTAATACTCAATAGTCTAGTTGGTAGTCTTCATGTCGATGACTTCATTCTCAACCTACCGAGCAAGTTATGATCGAAATCTTCCTTGGCTTGAATGAACATCAACCATGCTGCGTTTGTCAATGGAGTTAAGTGGATGCTCCCATATCATGTCCTAACCGGGCGATTCTAATATGAGGAGTGTTTAGCTATTGTCAAGAGTGTTATGTCGATATCAAGGGATTGCTATCAATATTGACGATGAATAAGAAAAATTGGGCGCTAAAGTGTAAACAAGCTGGAAATACCTTAAGATAAGGTGAATAGTCATAAAGACTTTGATCGAGGGTGAATAAGTCTAGAAGAATGGAGTGTTTGTGATGCCTTGTAGGTACCAAGATTTGGTGAACAATTAGATGGGCTTGGTGATGATGAAGAAGTTTAAAATGATGATATTCAGTAAATCTTGCAAGAATCATGGAAGGTGAAAGTATGGTAAAATCTTAATTGCCAATATGGGTGAAGATAGAAGATATGATTGTTATCAAGAGTAGTGGATTGTTGGCAAGAGCAACAGATTTTTGGCAAAAGCAATTGCAATGATATCAATGAAGTGGAAGATGTGTGACCTCCTCTTTCCAATCTCAATCCAATGTCTAGTGGAAGATGTGTGACCTCCTCTTTCCAACCTCAATCCAATGTCTAATGATTATCTTCATGGCTTGGAATTCAAAGAAGAGCACTAACGTTAATTAGAGCAATCGTGATCATTATGAGCAAGGATAGACTCTAACAAAAGTAAACTTACTGTTTTGAAAATATTCCCACTATTAGAGAGACATTTTGACGTTGATGAACAATAAAGGGACATTTTGCTGTTGACAAAAGTAGAAACAATAGCAACTTGAGGGATTTGAGTTGGAAATGGCCATCTAAGGTTTTATGGCTATAAATTCAATCCAAGAGAAGTAGTGGGGTTGGGTGGAAATGAACAAAACTAGTTTAGTCTGTTTTCAATTGAATGAGTTGGGCTTTTCATCAACGTGCCTATAGTTTTTTTCTTTGAGCTAATCACTCACGAGATAACTATTCTATCTGGTGAATCCGTTAAGGGATTTAAACACAATACACTTGAAAATTAAACTAGAAATCAACTGCTCGACCGTACTAATCTGCAAAGGTCAATACAGTACCGTTAAAATCGACTAGAGACCGGAAATAGGTCAGTTCGATAGAGGCATGTGATTAATGTGTGGGCGATTCCACCTAATTGCAAAATTCTCGTCGAACGGCATTAAACCGATTTTTTTGTCATTTCTATATCATGTGCCCGTATTTTGAAATCTCGAATTTTCACGTCAACCGAGAGTCACCAATGAGTCGAAGATCACAATGTAGCTAAAAAATAATTGACCACAAGTCAATTGTACTAAAAATTCCTAAACGCTACCTGATACGTTAGGTCACTCTAAAATCGTGCCCGGTTGAAATTAACCTCGAGTTTAAACCCGATTCTAGAAATTGAAAGTTCTATTATGTCACGATTCATTTTAGGAACATCGACTTATCCTTCAAAGATTTTTCTGCAAACTCGAGATTTCGGCGAAAATTCAAAGTAAGACTATTTTGGACCGGGAAAATTAGAGGGCCGTTTTTTGTTACATTTTTGGGATCAAGTTGGTTCAATTGATGAGGAAAAATCATGAGATGGACGATGGCACATTGGCTGAATTTATAGACACCAAATTGAGCTCAATTGGAAAAGTCTTGAAGGGAAATTGAATCAATTTGGGGGGAAATGGTCCAAAATTCGTAGGCCAAGGGGGGAGCAACATTTTGAGCTATTTAGGAGACTTCTTGGGGAAGCCATGGATGGGAGAATGGCTGAGGATGACAGCCAAGGGTGGTGGGGCAAGAACTCAAGTGTTCTTGATATTTTGGTGGCCCCCTCCCTCTTGCAGCAGCTTCTTCTTCTTCCCTTGGCTTCATTTATCCATTTTTGTAGGTTTAGAGAGCTTAGAAAACCAGAGAACAGCCACCTAGCCTTCCCCCTTCACCGTCGACCACCACCCAAAGTCGTCGGACCCGTTGCACACCCGTCATTGCCACCTCCAAGCCGCACGCCAACCCGCGCACACATTTGCCCGTCCTCGCCATCCTGCGCCATTGTCAGCGTGCTCCGATTGTTGTTGAAGCCTCATTGCAACTCCTCCGTCGCCGTCAAGTCACCGCCGTCACCCTCCTGGAGTCGTTGTAGCCCCCTGCCACCCGCCTAGCCCGTTCCAGCCTAACTAGCTACCTTGACCAGCCCCTTCGGCCCAAGGGCAGAGGCCGAAGGCTAGCAAGGGTTCTTGGACTTCTAGGCCCGTTTTAAGGCCCATCCGGACCCTGCTTGGTGTCGCCGTAGGCTTGTTTATTGCTCGCCTCCGCTTTGTCGTCGCTGTGGACTCACCGGCCCTCTAAACTAGTGAGTTTACTTACTAAACCTTGCTTAGGAGGTTAATATTGCTTAATGGGTGATTAGTTTAGCATAAGATGAGATTAGGTGATTAGTTAGTCTATATTTGTGATTTAATTATTTAATTATGCATGTTAGGTGGTTAGAATAGACTAATTAAGGACTAGATAGATTGTACTATTTATCTAGATAAGTGCATAAATTTTCTAGGCCCGTTTAGGTGGTTAGATTAGCGTTTTCAACCTAGGTTAATTAATTTTTTTTATTTATTTAATTATTTAATATTTTCTGGAAATTATACCGGGATAGCTAGTGACTAGAATTTCGTGTTGATTGCAGTGGTGTGATTAGTTTATACAATTGAGTGTTAATTTATGCAAATTGAGTGGTGATTGTGATTTTTAGTATTTATTTTAAAATTATGAAATTTTGGTAATTAACTAAGAAAATGGGCTAAGTACGTTATTTAATTGGGACATTTGAGTGCAAAGCACGATGTCTTGACCAGGATCGAATTGGTGCATGAATGGTTATGAGAATCCGTTTCCGATGTGAGTCAGGTGGACATTGCCCCTATATGGGATGCCCTTGTCAACGGATGCCGGTTGTAGTTGAGGCTGGACTGATGCTCCTATATGAAATGCCATCTAGGTGTAGACATTGCCGTACTTGATGAGGTGAGACGATGCCTGGTTACGCCAGAAAATTGCCGAATGTCGAGTAGGCCATGCCCGTTGGGCCGTGATAAAATTGGAACGCATGATTGAGTGAAATTGACGCGCCTAATTATGAGATAAAATCGTGTGGCAAGGTATAGGACGTGTCATAACGATTTTGCCTTATAATCGGGACCCTTGTGGCTGTGTGAAATAGGAGATGTGGTGTTCCAATTGATTGAGCTTGATTACTATTTATGTCTGTGATATGAACTGTGCTTACCTATAGGGAGGATCTAAGATGAGATGAGTCTCTATGGTTATGTGGCTATGTGGTTAGGATGCCCCTAAGCGTATTTCCTTTCTAATCGGGGTTTAAGGGGTGAACTTGCTGAGATGTTCTCTCACCCCGTCGTGGGCTCAATTCTTTTCAGGTCTGTAAATGGTGGTCCCGCTAGTGCATTTTGGGAGGCCGAGGGGGTATACGGAGCAGAGTATTAACGTCCCTGTCCTCGAAAGTCACTGACTCTATGAGCTCATGGTGACCACTATCTTGGTCAATGAGGGCCGACCATAATTGGTACCTCATCGATTTAGGGTGTGATTTCGCCATGGGATCAATGGGATCAGGGAAGGTCCCCTGCAGGGTTCCAACATCCTTGCCGTTGCAATCAACGCCGCGGCAGGTGAGGGGGTAGGGTGTCGTGGAAGACCCAGATCCCCCAGAGGTCTCAAAGGTCTCAGCTGAGGAGTCATGTGCCTAGTTAGCTGGGTGGCTCTTCTTTTTGGAGTAGACCTTTGTTTATAGTCTAGTGTTGTATATAAACTTAGCTTGTTTATGAAAAGTGTTATGTGAAAATGGTATCCTGCTTTTCTATCCTATGTTTGTGTTGTTTGGGGATTTGTTTATTCGATTCCGCATGTGCAATAAAAAGAAAGGGTTGGCGACACGTCCTAGAACGTCGCAATTTTATCGACCACCGAGGGATATGCGCGCACTCAAGGTTCAGGGCGTGACATTAGTGCTTTGAGTACTCTTATTTACTCTGTTTTTGTTGGTCGTAGTTGGTTGCTCTTAATAACATCTCTATGAGGTGCTACTATTTGTAATTGTGCTAAAAGGAAGTGTAAAAGAGTGATAGCAATATTGGTGTCATGATAGAGCAATATTATTTCATAGGAGTAATACGTGCTGATTGTAACTTATTTTGAAGATTATCAGTGGATTCCAACTTTGTTGTGGTTGTTAAGGTGAAGAAAGGATGTAAGCTTGGAGGTTAAAACCAAACAACTATAAATCTTTATGTGCTATTTTCTATATCCTCACTATTAATATTATTTGTTCATTATTATCAATATTTCTTTGATAGCATCATTTGCACCTATCACCTTTAAAATGTTCCTAATAATTGTCAAGCATATTCTTGTATCTTCCACAAAAGTGTGATAGTTCAAACATCATATTTACCCCACTCTAGGTTGCGTTGTTAGCATCAACAATTAGTATCATAGCTTTTTTCTGGCAAAAGTTCAGTCCAAGTGCCAAAACTTGGCACGGAGGGACACTTAAGTGCCAAAACTTTGAAAATGTACACTTAAGTGCCAAAATCGGAGTAAAATTGATCACTTAAGTGTCACTCCGGCCAAATTGCTGACGTGGCAATTTTCTGGCGAATTAGGTGTAAAACGACGTTGTTTTGCATGCTAACGTGACGACAAATTGCAAAAAATGACGTCATTTTGTGTTTGATGTGTAAATAATTAATATAAAAATTAATTAAATTAAATTTAAACTTAATTTTATTTAAAATATTCTAAAAATTAAAAAATAATTAAAAAGGGGGCCAAAGGGGGGTCGCGGCCCTTCCCGACAACGGCGGGGAGGCGGCAAGGGCCCGCAAGCCCTCGCCCAAATTTGGGGTGAGGGCCGCGGCCCTCACCCAGATTCAGCGAGGACTCGTAGGCCCTCGCCAGATCTGGGCGAGGTTGCGGCCCTCACCGTGATCCGACGAGGGCTCGTGAACCTCATCGTCGGTTGGCCAGCCCTCACCAAGATCCAGCGAGGACTCGTAGGCCCTCGCCCAGATCTGGGGCGAGGGTTGCGGCCCTCACCGTGATCCGACGAGGGCTCGTGGCCCTCATCGTCGGTTGGCCGGGGGCCGATGACCTCGGCCAACCTTCCCCTCTTCGTCGCCGGCCCTTCCCGGTGACGGCGGCGAGGGCTCAACCCTCGGCCGCCCCTTCGGCCCTCTCCCCCTTTTTTTTTAATTTTTAGAATATTTTAAATAAAATTAAGTTTTAATTTAATTTAATTAATTTTTATATTAATTATTTATACATCAGACACAAAATGACGTTGTTTTTGCAATTTGTTGCCACGTCGGCAAAACGACGCCATTTGCACCCAATTGGCCGGAAAGTTGCCACGTCGTGTGTAAAACGACGCCATTTTGCACCCAATTGGCCGGAAAGTTGCCACGTCAGCAATTTGATCGGATTTTGGCCAGAGTGACACTTAAGTGTACATTTCCGAAGTTTTGGCACTTAAGTGTCCATCCGTGCTAAGTTTTGGCACTACAAGTGTCTCAAACTCCTTTTTTCTTGTTATTTGAAGTGTTTTACTTTTGAGTATTGTTAACATTATTGGTTTTGGTGCTTTTGAGGCATAAGCTCCAAGCAAGCTGCCTACCAACTATGGATATTGGAAATAAAGAGTGAGAACTCATAAAGAAGCAATCGAACTTACAGTGTGGGATGTGATCGATAATGGACTAGCAAATCCTCCAAAGATGAACAACCACGGGCTCCCAAAAGATTTAGAGAATATTTGCACTAAATGCTAAAACTAAATATTTATTGTATTGTGCATCGTCTATGACAGAATTTAATTGAATTTCTTCTTGCATTGCAACAAAAGAAATGCGGGATAGACTCTTAGTTACATTTGAAGGAGCAAACGGAGTGAGAGAATCGAAGATGAATATCTAATTTGGAGATTATGAAACTTTCAAGATGGGGCCACATGAAGACATCAACGAAATGTTCAATTGCTACAACGGCATCGTGAGTAGATTTGCTGAACATTGTAAGATTTACACAAATGAGGAACATACAAGCAAGATTCTTTGAGCACTATCAATAGACTGGATCATGTGAAAACGTCAACCCGGGAAGCTCAAATACTTCAACCCTCAATCTTAGATGAGCGTATTGGAACTCTCATGCTTATGAAATAGAATCCAATAATGAGCCGAGAAAATCCAAGGGTAAAAAGTGTATTGCATATAAAGTTAACACTTTTCATGTAGATTTCGAAAGATCATCCTCTAACGACGATGTTGATGAGGATATGGCTTCATCAGTCCAAGAACTCTAAAAGCTCTTGAAGAAAGAAGAAATGCAAGAGGCTAATTGGAATGGGAAAATTCTAGAATGCGAAAATTTCAAGCAAATTGGAATGAGAATCAACTGATAGCAACATTGAACTTGGATAGCCCCAGAAGAAGGTAGATAAGAGCATTGCCCAAGATCTATTGAAGATGATGGCTGAATTTGATCCTATCCAAATCCTAATACTATCAAAAAAGGATTGAAAGTAACTATTAATAAACATTGATTTAAAGTTAGAAAATTTGTTAAACATTTACCTTGGGCAAGAGAATAAAAAATTCACTTGTGCCTTGCAAATTTCAAAATGGATTTATTATGATTCTTGATGATAAGAATTCTTGCTAATTACTAAGTTGTTGATGATTATATATGATTTATATTCATATTATTTCTTGTCATAAGTATAATTTACTCTATGCATTTATTGAACGACATGGCATTTGCAATGCTTGTATACAGTAAAAGCATATCCGTCTCATTTTGTTGATGATATTAGTGTTACATGTTATATTCTCAATGGCAATTTTTTTTGCTAAAGGAAAATCCCAATGATCCTAAAAGTAACCATTGCTTACTCTTATGTTTGGGATGCACTTGCTATGCTCTTAGATTTACATATGATATTGTTGGCAAGTTTGATCCAAGAAGTCAGAGAAATGTATGTTCCTAATATACTCAAATTTTTCCATATATTATCATGGTTTTTTTAAGAAAATGTAGGTCGTAAGAAAATCTGTCCACATGAAATTCAAGAACAGGATCTACAAATGGGTAGCAACAAATTTCGCTGATAGCAAGGGATTTCACAAATTATATCACTGCTCCTATCAAAATCTGCATAAACAAATTGTCGCCCAGCAAGAGGATAATCTCAATGCCACGAAACTTGTCTCACCGTAACGAAGACATGATTTCAGCACAATATAACTTGTCTTGTTGCACGACACTTTATTTGCCACAGCAGATCATTGTCTCGTCCCAATAAGATTCATATGAACTATTTTGTGAACAAATAAAACTGAATGTAGATTTTTGCCCTTGATTCTACGAAATTACTTTTTAAAAGCACAAAATGGAAAGTCAATAAACATGACCACATAGGAAAGCAACTCATTCTATGATATATAGAGGTGGCAAAATGAGTCTTAGACCCATATATGACCCATTTAAATCATAAATGGGTCATATATGGGTCACTTATTTTTTGACAAAAAGTAGTTAAATGGGTTTAACAATTAAAGACTTAAGGTAGGTGGGTCTTAAATGGATTTTAAATGGATTAGATTTAGAATCCACTTTTAACCAAAACCTCACAATCTCTCTCTTCCTTCTTTAACTTTACAAAAATAATTTTTTTTTTTTTTAAAAAACGAAATTATAATGATTTTTTCTTTTTTCTTTCCTTTTTTTTCTTTCTTCTTCCTCCTTCTAGTGGCCCGCACGGTGATGGCCAGCGACTGACCATGCAAGCATCGAGCTCGCCGGCATCAGGCAAGCTCGAGCTCACCGGATCTAGCGAGGCGGAGGCCTCGCCGACGTCCGGCGAGGCTTGAGCCTCTCCGATTTGGTGAGACTCGAACTCGCCAATGTTGAGCAAGGCTCGAGGCCGATCCCAGCAAGGCAAAGGCCTCGCTGATGTCCAAGAAGGCTCAAGTCTCATCGATTTGGCAAGACTCGAACTCGCCGGCGTCAGGTGAGGCTCGAGCCTCACCAAATCCGGTGAGGGGTGAGCTCGAGCTCGCCGGCGTCGGGCGAGCTCGAGGCTCGCCGTGGCCGATTGCCGGCTGTGTCGTCGTGGCCGGCGGCCAGCCAAAGAAGAAAGAAAAAAAAAAAGGAAAGAAAAAGAAAAGAGAAAAGAAAAAAGAAAAGAAAAATCATATTCTTAAAAATAAAAATAAAAATAATCAAAAATTTAATTTTTTAAAAATAATTAAAATTCGATTTTTAAAATAATTATTTTAAACCTTATAAAAATTGTCCATTAAATTTGTGTTGTATAAAACTATTTTAATAATACCATTTTTAAAAATATATATAAGAAATAAGCTTTCTTAAGTTCAGTTAAATGAGTCGAGTGTGAGTCGAGTATAAGGCGGGTCGAGTATGAGTTGAAAATTTTACATTGTAATAAATAGGTCATAAACGGGTTAAATTGATCGATTTTGGTCGGACCATTTATGGCCCGACCCAAACCCGACCCAACCCGATCCACCCGTTTAACAGGTCTAATGATATATGACCTTATTACGTTACTTGTAAAACACGCCACATTATGGATGGATCGAAGTAGAATTTTCAAAACAGAATTCAATTTGAAGCGGGTCTTCGATTTGAACGATATAAACGATAGGAACAAGAGAAAGTAAGGATGGGATTTAACAAGTTCCCCAGTTTGACAAATAATCGAACTGCCGTTAAGCCTAGACAGTTCCACAAAAGAACGACAAATCTTCCTAGGTTTTCACTCAAAGCCCGCAAATTCAAGTGAGAGTCCACGACTATGCAACACAGAACCGTGGGAACTTTGGGGGTACCATAAAAGAGACATGAGATTAGAATAACTCTCTGTTTCGCTGGCGGTCATGTTTTAAAGGAATGAATCCGATCGTCTTCTTCTACTGCTGTTATGCCGGCGTCGCATTCTGCATCATCCCTACGCTCGTCAGCCTAGGCGTCTACGAGCTATATTTTTGGCTTGTGGACAAGTTGAAAGGAACGAGTAGGGAAGCATTCTTTTGGATCGGCATGATTGCCTCCATCTGCGCGCTCTTCTTCTCTATGAAACTCATGTAAGGGACTGTTTTGCTGATGCGCCAGACAACCAGGACCACGTTTCGTCCCAGGACGATCCCCAGCAGGGGATAGAAACATTGGACAGGATAAGGAGTCTCAGAAGAGAACCTGAAGAAGAAAGGAAACAAAAGCGACAAGACTCGTTCGAGTTGTTTCCTTCTGTGAGTTACACGAGTCAAGGGACCGGTTCAGAACCTAGGGACCATGCCATTTGCTTGGGGGAATTCGTGGAAGGTGAACTCTGTTGGGTCCTTCCTTCATGTAAGCATATGTTTCACTCGTTTTGCATTGTTCGCTGGCTGATGATTGGTTGCTGTTGCCCTGTGTGCCGTAAGTCTGTTTTATCTGTATGAATCGACTTGTATATTATTAGAGATATAGTGGGGACATTTTCCATATGTCCCCATATTCTTCACATCTGAGCTCGATTTGATCCAATAATCAAAGGCATGATGCGCTTATAACACTCCCTCGATTGCTTAATCAACTGGATTCTAAGTAAAACATGTTCGGAATGGAATTCAAGTTCAAACTCTCTAGTTTGTTAAACATGAGGTATGGAAATTGAAAGTAGTCCACTCTAACTCATGAATCGCATATAGTTTCTTGTTGGGGTATATGAGCAAGCCACTAGAACACCATGAGTTGACCCCAGAACACAACACTGATATAACTAGAATCAGAGAAACATGTAACCAACATATAGATTCTATTGAGAAATGAAAAAAATCTCACAGAAGGAATATCACACTCCTGGTTTCGAATAAAGATACTTGATAGGAATTGCTTTTGATAGACCCCTTCTAGAAAAGAGTTGGCGGAAAGAGAATCCTTCCAACTACAAGGGAGTCTAATGTTGCGCTTAAAGGTGGAGATGGGTGGAGAAATTGGGTGAATCATATCTTGCAAGATTCAAATTAAAGCAGAATGGTTTCATGAGGATGTGTCTTTTCTTTTCTACTGCCCATCTTTTTCAGAAGCGTGTTAATGATCAACTCCAACATGGGGAACTAACTCCCACGAAAAAACACAAGAAATTGATAAAACAGCTGCCAGAGAGTCATAAGCAGCAACGGCAAGAACACTAACTGCAGCACGAGCAATGACTATAAGAAGCGATAAAATTCCTTTTAGAACCAAGCAACAGAAGTAGCCACACTGTCGCGGAAGTAAGATAGAAAGCAACAGGAACTGCCACCGAAACGAAAGCGATGAGAACGATGTCCAAATGATAGTGGCTGGAACTTACGGAAGAATTAGTGAGACTTATTTATAAAGAGCAACATCCATGTCTCGGTGAGATGGCATCGGAGATATACTTGAAACCTAACATTCAGCCAGGCATTGGCATGATCTTGTCCACCTTGGTCGTGGCCCACTCCCGCTCAATAAGTTTAAAACGCATTGTGTTAGTTTAAGGTTATGTATAACTTACCTTATTCTCAACAGTTTATTGTGCCCTTCATTTTGCCTCCCTCGGATATTTCTTATAAAGAAATTAAATAAAGATAAAAATCCAAATGGTAAGTTTTAATTATCTAAAATTTGGCCTTTTCGTTTCGGCTTTAGACCCTTCAACAAACAATTTCGAAATGACTAATATACAAGGAACTTGAAATTTTATTCAGCTCGATCAATTTCTAGAAAACTTCCCCGTCTTGAAGCACGCAGTGGAAGTAATTAAAGATCCAATTCCACCAATTCTACATCTTCACCTTCCACACATTAAAAAGGATGCAGAGGGAAGCATTGTAAAAGGAAGGAAAAGACTAGGAGGAAGAGCCGCTCGAAAATGAAACGAAAAGAAAGAAAAATAGGAAAAAAAAAAAAAATATGATGACCCAATTCAAAATTAGAAATTGCTGCCATGCTTACAGGCGGGAAAATTGCCAAAAAAGTCCCAAACCTTTTGGCTTTGTGCCGATTTAGTTCTAAACCTTTTTTTGGTGCCGATTTAGTCCTAAACCTTTTTACGTTGTGCCAATTCAGTCATTTCAGGCCAATTATGGCCGGATTTTGCTGACTTGGATGCCCGGCGGTGACGTGGCTTTGATCGGCGCTAACGTGTATAATTTTTAATAATATTTTAATATTTTTAAACATTTTTTAATTTTTAATTTTAATTTTATTCTTTTTATTTTTATTATTTTCTTTATTCTTTTTCTTTTTTTCTTCTCATCTTCTTCCTCCGCCCGGTCGCCGGAGCTCGGCGGCCAGGCCGACGGCGGCCGGCGAGGTCGACCTCGCTAGCCACCTCGCCGGTGGCCGCGAGGCTCGCCCTTGCCGGATTTGGCGAGGATCGAGCCTTGCCTGCTCGCCCACCCGGTGCGAGGCCGCCCTCGCGGCCCGGGTGGCGAGGCTCAAGCCTCGCCCATGGCCGGCGAGGCGAGGCTAGCTGCCTCGGAGAACCCCGGGAATCACAAAGCCCCACCCCCAACGGATCGCCGCCACGGGAGAAACAGGTGAAAATCCAAGGCCGGAGCCACGTGACCGAAGAAACCCGAGCTCCCGTAAACCCTAGAGACGACGATGACGACGAGCGGAGGAGGGAGGAAATTTCTAGGGCGAGATTGGGATCGGAGAACGGAGCCGAGGAGGAGTCCAGGCGGGCCTCGCGCCGAGCTGGCGGGGCTCGACCCTCGCCGGCCATGAGCGAGGCTCGACCTTCGCCGAGATCCGGCGAGGGCGAGCCTCGCCACCCAGGCCGCGAGGGCGGCCTCGCGCGCGGGCGGGCGAGCCTTGGCGAGGCTCGACCTCGCCGAGATCCGGCGGGCGAGCCTCGCCAGCCCGCGCGAGCCGCCCTCGCGGCCACTGGCGAGGTGGCTGGCGAGGTCGACCTCGCCGGCCGTCGCCTCTGGCCGGTCGCCGAGCTCCGGCGACCGGCTGGAGGAAGAAGATGAGAAGAAAAAGAAAAAAAGAAAAAAAAGAAAAAAGAAAAGAATAAAAATAAAAAGAATAAAAATAAAATAAAAATTTAAAAAAATTTAAAAATATTAAAATATTATTAAAATTTGTACACGTCAGCGCCGATCAGGCCACGTCAGCCGGCCGGCGTCCAGTCAGCAAAATCCGGCCAAAATTGGCCGGAAAGGACTGAATTGGCACAACGTAAAAAGTTTAGGACTAAATCGGCACCAAAAAAAAGGTTTAGGACTAAATCGGCACAAACCCAAAAGGTTTATGACTTTTTTGGCACTTTTCCCTATTGAAAAGCCTTATCACATCATGTCATGTTATTTTGTGTACCCACTTAGTCGATTCATTTAAATATACCTATGCCTATAGTTCTAAAAAAAATAAAAATCTACATGATTATCGTATCCTTATAAAAGTAGTTTCTACTAGTGTTTGCTTTGTTTAAACTAGCAGCAGTAGATTAAACAAATAAAAGAAAGCTTCTGGTAATCTCTAACAATTGATTATCGAATAAAGTCTGTTTGTTCTAGTAATGTTAAGTTATTTCTTAAAGTTCGACAACTTAAAAAAGCGATTTGAAAAGAGTTATTGTAGTACACACGTACTGTCATAAATAAGTATCAAGTCTGATGATATTTCGACATGTGTGCATAAAAAAGTTAATCAAAACTCACACATGCATATTTGTCAAGGCGATTTTTCGCATAGCATGTAGATATACAGAATGCTAACTCTTTAAAATGCTTCTCAAGCTAACTAATAGTATCTCAAGTTCATAGAAGACTACTAATTTCGATAAAAATTTCTCCTAATTCACTTCCAGTTTTTGTCATTAAATATATCTAATCTACCTAAGTAGTAAGCATAGTTTCTCTTTTGGGTAGAAAGACAGCACATAGCTGTGGCTCACATGAGGGCATGTATGCTGGTTAAACACCATGAAATGATGACAAAAAATGGCAAAGAAAATGAGCAAAAACAAAAGGAAAAAAAAAAAAAAAGAAGACAAATTTAGGTTCCAGGAAAAGTGAGATGCTGTCTTTTTACACTGACAGATTTGCAGAAACTAACACGATAGAAAACCCTTGTGTCTCTACGCAGTTCAAGAAGCAACTGCAGGCAAGATCAGATCTCAGTTTAACGTACTCCAGTTCAGCTCATTGTGATGAATTTTTATTCATTTTTTCTTGGTCGGTTCTCCTTTCTAAGACACCCCGCGACGCCCAAGGTATTTATGATAATTTTATGTCAGAAAGGCTTTATTGTTTAATCTCCGCGGGACCATTAAGATCAAGATAAAACACAGCCGAGCAAGAATAACAGAGGAGACAAGATGACATGAAAACGGTAATTAACTTCTGTGGGGTTCCTACATGAAGATACTGCCCTATTCATGGATGTCCCAGTACTGATTAAGAATACTAGAGACGAGTAGCTCAAGATCTCACTCAGATATTGTCTCATTCACAAAGTCAGATCTAGAGTACTCGCATCCTGCTTCTTCAAATCCCCGCCACCATCACCGTTATCCTCCTTCAATCTGCTGAGCTTCGAGAACAATGAACGTGAAGAAGGAGACAGAGAAAGAGACAAATCGCTGTCGACCGCATTGTTGCCATTTTCCATATATTCCTTCTTGGGTCTCGCCACTCTCAGCGACAAGTCCAAGTCCACGACGGCATTTTGGTCCAAACCCTTCCTTTTCAAGACGCTTCTTGATCTCTCTTCTTGAACTGATGACAGCCCGCACGCATCGTCGAACAAACATGCTCTGGTCGCTTTTTCTCGTCTTCTGATGTCTTCGATCGTCCTTAGGAGATCAGGTTCCTTTGCCGTTGAGCTGGGTGTTGCAACTTGAGCTTGGCTTATTTTTTGCCAAGATTTATGAAGTGTTGATGATTTTGAGTGATCTTCTCGATAATGGTCGCAGGTAGCTGCGGTAGTGGTCGTAGCAGCGTCTCCATCAAAAGATGAATGACCCACATGGATAGGATCACGATTAGGCGGTCCAAATCTTTTGTTGATCCCACAATTAATATCTCCCGCTGCAGAAGCTACAATATGTCCAATCTTGAATCTTTCAAACACTGGTGAACCTGGGAGCTGATTAGGGTTGTACATGCCTCTCCAAGAAGCATCCATGAACCTTCACAGTTTAACAGAAGGAGGCTTTGATCGGAACATAAAATTTCTCAAGAAATTCTTGTTCCTAAAAGAAAATACTTATTGAAGGGAGTACATATTACTTGCAAAATTAATTAGTACCTTAAAGAAGAAGGCCTGTGGTTGAATGTTTGTAGGAGGGGAAGTTGGCTGATTTTGTAAACATGATGATCGCCGCCATCACCAAAAAAACCGTGGTCCTTTATAGCTGTCGGAGAGAAAGGGACCAAAAAGAGGTTTTGTTAGATTCATCTCTTCAGACCATAAACAATTGCAAACCCTAACGTTTTGTTACAGCAATCAAGAAAATTGAACAATCACCTTGATTGGGGTCGTCTGTCTTCTTGCTCCTATACATCTGAAGACACGAAAACATGAAAACTCACGACCTTAATTACAGGAAAATTGATGGTAGTCGATCCAGTACTTTAACGTGAAAAAGAAGAAAAATTAAAAGATCCAGCTGAAATTAATTACCTGAAGATGGCTCTTCACATGGGCGATGCTAAGGCCCTTGACGTTCATCAATTGAAGAACCAACTTAGGAGTTGCTCCTGAGCCAACCAAATAATAATTACAATTCTTCTTCCATGACCAAGAAAAATAGACGCAAACGAAAAAACTGAAACTACAAAAAGTGCTCACTCTCATGTCCTCCAAGTCTTTCAACAGCATGGAGAAAGCAAAGATGGAGATCAGGTGTCCATCGAAGCCGAGGCATCTTCGAACGTACGTATTTGCGCACAGATCCACCAGCTTTGACCTTGCTGCCGTCGTTCTTCCCGTTCTCGTCGACCGTGCTGTTGCTCGAGCTTCTTCGGCCATCTTTGAACATCTCCACCTCTTCCTCCTCTTCTTCTTCTTCTTCATAAGAATCTTCATCTTGTTCCTGCCTGTTCTTGTTACATGGGCTTGAGATGGTGAGCTGAGTACT
This sequence comes from Eucalyptus grandis, assembly GCF_016545825.1. Lineage (NCBI taxonomy): Eukaryota > Viridiplantae > Streptophyta > Magnoliopsida > Myrtales > Myrtaceae > Eucalyptus > Eucalyptus grandis. The sequence goes on from NC_052619.1 coordinate 34,048,707, forward strand.
CTCACCGCTCCTCATCTTTTTCATTTCTCTTTTTGAAGGGGCCTTTTGGGTTTGTGTTCAGGAGATGACTCGATGGGTCTTATTCATTCTCTATTACCTCAGGCAAGAAAGACTCGAAAAGGAGACATATTCCTTTCTTAGAACACAGAGAGAGAGAGAGAGAGAGAGAGAGATTTGCAGAAATGGGTAGAGAGAAAATGTATGACAAATGAACCCTAGTCTTTGACATGTGGAAGAATATACCACTCTCCCTCCCTCTCTCTCTCTCTCTCTCTCTCTCTCTCTCTCTCGGTCTTTCTGATTTGATTAAATAAATAGCTTTTCTTTTTTTTTTGTCCGATCGGCATGAGTGGTGCAAGTTCTTTTTTTTTTTGTCCGATCGGCATGAGTGGTGCAAGTTTTGGATGCATTTATGTATGAATGAGTCCATGCATGATGAGTGGTGGAGACACATGCATGAGAAAAGAACTTAGTTTCTCTATTTTCCTATGAAAGAGTCCATGCAACAATACTTTTTGTTTCTTTTTTTTGTTTATGAACGCATAAAATGGAAGAACTTCACATGCCATTTCTAGCCCAACACATTCAGCAAGGCATATGATAAAGTGATATTTGGAAGTACATGCCAATGCATCTATAGGTTTGTGTAACCTTTTTTACCGTATTAAAATCAGCTCATGTTTTTGGAATGAATTCATGTAATAAACTCTTGCTTTTCTTATCTCTCTAGATTATTCGCAAAAAATACTTGTAAAAATGTTTTGTGCTAAATATTTCTGATTAGTCCAATTTCATTCGTAATGAGAAAAAGCTTTTAATTAGTTTTGTAACTGTATCAAGGGCAAAGGAAGAGAATCTCACACAATTTCAGTGCATACATGTTGAGATTTTTTACTTAGTTTTGAATTTTGCATATATATCGCTTTTTGTTCCCTCACGTTAATCAACTCTCTCTTTTTCTCTCAAATAAAGGTATATTTGAAAGAAAATATAGAGGTGAATCCTTCACGCTCCATTAATTTCAATACTTCATAGTTCCAAAATATTTCATAGCAATATCTTAGTCAAAAATTGGTAATGTCATAAGAAAGATCTATTAAATTTCAAAGATGAAAAAACACTTGAAATGTTAGCTTTGAGACTAAGTGCATTCTACAAACTCCATCCAGTTATACGAGATTAGACATATGAGATTAAAATAAATAAATAAATAAATAAAGTATTGGAGATATATATATATATACACATATATATTCAGATATCTACAAAAAATCAACATAAACATATACTTCTTAGTTTGACCCACAAAAAATCAACATCAACATATACTTCTTAGTTGTTTGCAATTAAAAGAAGCGGAGACTTAACCTTTCTCCACGGCTGTATGTGTTAATCAATCACAAAATCGTAAATCAATAGGAAGTTCATACTAGATAACCATTTTTCTTTTTTTCTTTTTTTCTTTTGGAGGATATCCACCAATTTTTCTTTTGACCGGAAAATAACATCCACTATTCTAATAGTTGCATTTCAATCCTTCATAAATTACTTGTCGTTTGAAATTCATTCACTCAGAATCGTTTCGCCAAAATAATCCCAGTCTTCTTCTAAACCTGTTGTCCATTAAACAATAACCCCATTGCTTCCCCTTTTAGTTTACAGGTTGCCCAGTTTACATTATCCAAGAGTTGTGCTCAGAAGAATCTGAGCACAACAGTGCCGTTATGCTAGCCAATCCCTTTCGAGAAGATCGGGATAAATTGGCGACAATCATTCAAAAAGGAAAGAAATTGCCAATCAAGTGTTCAAGAGGACCGAATTCTGTGATCATTAGGCCTAAGCCGAAGAGGGTTATCTTGGCACGGTCCTACTAAGCTTTTGCCAGCATTCTCGTCGAGAATCACGGATTTGTCATATGTGAAAGACTCCTCCTTGCCAGCATGCGCGAGGAAGCGTTCTTCATCGCTTGCGGCCATATAACTTGTAATCTCGGCAATCATCTTCGTTCTTTTTCTGGCACAAACGACGACCCGTCCATTACTCCATCCCCTTTTTGGCTACGACCTTTCGGAGGTTTCACGTGTAGAAAAACTTCTGAGGCGACGATAGTCAGCAGTGGCCCGTTTTTCATCGATTGACTATGGCGTCGCTCATCTTCTTTCGTCTGGTTTAACACCTCTTAACAAGTTCGCGATACTCGGGCTCGTGACATTCTGAGAGTATCAGGCAACCATTCCCATTTGTTTCGCTAAAAAGGAAAGTGCGACGAAATTTCCGAGATTTGTATATTTCGCGAATTTCAAACACGAGTGCTGCACAGCAGAGACAACTTAAGAGTGATGGGATACTTGGGTCCTAATTGTTGTTTTGCAAAAAATGAATGATTTTGAAACACTTCTTTAAAAAAAAAAAAATTGAAATAATTAGTTAATGAAATATACTTTCATCATCGACAACTATTTATATTTAAACATTTTCATAAATAATAAAAATATATTTTGTTCATTTGTTTTTTGAGATGAAACAAGTGATATTTTCAAAAAAATATTTATCCAAATCATTCATTTTCCACAAAACGAATGGAGGAGCCTTAATCCTTGAGGTATATAATTTACCGAAACTTACTGATGAAAAGTAGGACTTGGCGAAATCAAATCGAGTAACCAAACAAGAGAGAACCAAAGGCTAAGCAATGAGTCATTTCAGATTGCTACGTAGACAAATTCGCTTCCGCAATTGATTACGTTTATTCTTTCTTTTTTAGAGGGACCATATTAAAGTTCAAGCCTCATCATCATTGCCCAATTACATTCTCCATCTCTAAGCGGCATCCAGCAACGTCACGAATATCCTTAATTTGGTGGCAGTGGTAGTTAATTGGAATCTCTCCCTTCCAACCTTCTCGTCCAAAATCATCTCCACCACATGTATAATTATATAACTACGCATGATCATGATGTGGATTAAGGGAATTGAGCGTTCCAGCATGGTGTGCTTCAAATGGAGTTGTTGGGAAAAGTGCCAAAAAAGTCCTAAACCTTTTGGTTTGTGCCGATTTAGTCCTAAACATTTTTACATTATGCCAATTTAGTCCTTTCCGGCCAATTTTGGACGGATTTTGCTGACTGGACGCGGCCGGCTGACGTGGCCTGATCGGCGCTAACGTGTACAAATTTTAATAATATTTTAATATTTTAATTTTTTTTTTTTTTTAAAATTTTTTTTTTTTTATTCTTTTTATTTTTATTCTTTTCTTTTTCTTTTTTTCTTTTTCTTCTCATCTTCTTCCTCCAGCCGGTCGCCGGAGCTCGGCGACCGGCCAGAGGCGACGGTCGGCGAGGTCGACCTCACCGGCCACCTTGCCAGTGGCCGCGAGGGCGGCCTCGCGCCGGGTGGCGAGGCTCGCCCTCGCCGGATCTGGCGAGGTCGAGCCCCGCCAGCTCGGCGCGAGGCCAGCTGGACTCCTCCCCGGCTCCGTTCTCCGATCCCAATCTCACCCTAGAAATTTCCTCCCTCCTCCGCTCGTCGTCGTCGTCGTCTCTAGGATTTACGGGAGCTCGGTGTGACATCCCGATTTTCCAATTCGATTTTCAATAAATTGAGACGGGCATTTCGTTGGCACGCATATAGTTCTTTTCCTTGAGTCGGCCACTCATATGAAAACTAGTCTATCGGGTGAAGCTGTTAAGAGTTTCTAATGCATCAGACTTGAGAATTTGACCACGAAGCGACCTGTCGACCGAGCTAATCTGCAAGGGTCATTACGGCACGATTAAAATCGATTAGAGATCGGAGATAGGTCGACTCGACAGAGGCATGTGATCAGGTGTGGGTGATTCCACCAAATCGCACAATTCTTGTCGATCGGCACTGGACCGACTTTTCTATCGATTGGGTACCCTGTGTTCGTATTTGAAACCTTAAGATTACCCTGAAAATCGAAAGTCGCCAATGTTTCAAAGATATACATTGTGGCTTGAGATGATCAACCACAGGTCAAATGCAAGAAAATTTCTAAAGACTACTCGGTAGGTTGGGCCGCGCTAGTATCGTGCCAAAGTGAAATTAACCGTGGAATTGAGATCGAATTTAGAAATTGAAAGTCTGGGTGTGTCACAAATCATTTTAGGATCATTGACTTATCTTTGGAAGATTTTTCATGCCATCAGAATTTTTCAGCAATTAAATAAGAGAATGGCTAATTTGGCCCGAGAAATTAGTAGGCTCGTCTTTGGTCGCGCTTTTGGGACTTAAGTTGATTTTATGGACAAGTGAAGATATGAATTGAAGTGTGGTGACATTGGATTAATTTTATGGACTTCAATTTGGACTCAATTGGAAGTGGATTGATTATAATTGAAGAATTTAAATGCACAAGTTTTTGGGGCGGAAAAATAAAATGGGCCTATTGAAATGTTGTGGAGGATTGGGTGAATTGTGGAAGATGACATCACCCTAGGTCATGGTGGTTGGGCCAAAGTTAATTGGATGAGGGAAAAAGAGAAAAAGAAAAGGGAAAAGAAAATGAAATGGCTCCCCTTCTCTCTCCTTCCTTCTCTCTCCTCCCTCTCTCCTTCCTCTCCCTCGACCGCACCCCCATCTTCCTTCGGCTGCTCGGTTCCATGGAGACCGAAGACCAGAGGAAGCAGCAGCCGCCGTCGCATGCCCCCCTCCGCCGCTCGTCGCCGCCGTTTGTGCCGCCAAGCTGCTCGCCGTCCGCCCGCACCACCGTCGCCCTCTCTCCTCTCTTCTCCATCTCTGATTTCTGCTTGAAAACCCAGCAGATCTGAGGAGGCGTCGAAGCTGGAGCCGCCATGGCTGTCCCCCGCCCGCTCGTCGCCGGCCGCCCCTCCGCTCGCTCGCCGTCGCAGCCCCGCGAGCTGCTCTGCCCAGCCGTCCTCGTCGTCCCTGCTTCAGCCGAGTTCCAACAGCTTCCTCAAGCAGTTCAGGCCACCACCGGAGCTCCCTCCGCCGCCGTGAGGCCTCGCCGAGCCGCCGTCTCACCCGTCCAAGCCCCGCCGGTCCTCCTTCGCCGTCCCTCCGCCCAAATCGCCGCCGGACAACCCCATCTCCGCCTGTGAATAGCAGCAAACAAAATGGGTATTTCAGCGGATGTTAGGCCGTTTTGGCCGCCTTCCCGAGCCCGGATGCTCGGCCCGCTTTGAGGAAAGTCGATCCCCGCATTGTTCCCGTCGTTTTGGTCCGCTCGGCTCGCTAATCTGGTGAGTTTAACTCACTAAACCTTGATTAAACGGTTAATGATGCCCTAAGTGTGCTTAGTCTAAGTTAAGTAAGTTTAGGTGATTAGATTAGTTTATTTGGTTGAGGATTATATTAAGATGCTTAATTAAGTTAAAGTGTGTTTAGTTTAAAGTTAAGTATGTTTATTTTAATATAAAGCCTTGATGTGACACAATAGGGTTTTACTTTTGAATTATTTAATGATTTCGAATTCTGGAATTTATAATATTATATTATATTCCGAAATTATTAAAATATTATTATTAAAAAAATGGAAAAATTATTTTTGACCCCGATTGCTCGAATTTCGTGCCGATCGCTGCTATGCATCGGATTTTGAAATTGATGATTGGATATTATAAATTGAGTGTGGATCGTGAAAATGTGGATATTATTATTTAATTAATTTTCGGAATAAATTTAATTATTTAATAAATTCTGAAAATTATTTGGGAACCCTAAACTCTCGAATTTCGTGCCGATCACCGCTTTGTGTATTTATAATTTGAATTTGATGATTGATTGTGGCAATTGAGTGTGATTGTTATAAATAGGGATTTTTTTTTTTTTTTATAAAATCCTAAGTGTAGAAATTGATGGGAGATTGGCCGTGATTAACCACCTATTAGAGGTCGTGCCCGGTGAGGTCGGCGTGATGAACCACCTATGAAAGGTCGTGCCCAATAAGGCCGTGATTAACCACCTATTAGAGGTCGTGTCCAGTGAGGCCGTGATGTACCACCTATGAGAGGTCGTGCCCAGTGAGACCGTGATTAACCACCTATTAAAGGTCGTGCCTAGTGAGGCCATGATGGACCACCTAATTAAAGGTCGTGCCGAGTGGGGCCGTGATTGCCACTGATTGTTAAACCTTCCTATAGGGTCGGGATTGAGAGCAATGATTGATTTGCTAGAATGACATGTAATCGGCCGAGTCGATTGATCGCTGAGACGATCCAAGTGGTTGAATTGTTTTGATAATGTGATTGTGCCACGGTTATTTGGTTATCATAATTGTACGTGGTTGAATTATATAAATTGTGCTATATTGCAGGAAAGAATTTAGGCGAGGTAAGTTCTCTGTGTGATGTGGCTAGGCCACCCTTGGGCGTATTTTCTTTCTAATAAGGGTTTAGGGGTTGAACTTACTGAGACATCGTCTCAGCCCGGTTGTGGGATTAAAATTTCAGGTCCCTAGTGGACGGAGCGACCAGATAGCTTTGGTTGGCCTTGAGGAGTTGAAGAGGTGAAGTCATAAGGATTGGAGAACGTGTCCGACTTGTAGGTCGTAGGACAGTTCTTTTTTTAAGAGCCGGTCTTTTGTAGACTTTTGGCCGTAGGCTTCGTTTGTAATTCCCGTTGATTTGTGAAAGTGTCATGTGGTGATTTTGCTTCCTGCTTTCTATCCCGTATTTTATTGTCGGGGTTTTATGATACGTTCGCTTGCGCGTAATAAATGAATGGGGTCGGCGACACTACCTGGGAATGTCGCATTTGAATGACCATGGTGGGATGTTGACGCGCTCGGGGTTCGGGGCGTGACATCCCCGTTTAAGTTGTATCAGAGCATGGTCTGTGTATGGAGTGATAAGGTGCGATGAGTCATGGGATAGTTAGTAGGAAAGGCTTTTAATATGCTGATGCATGTGAATGATAGCTGATTGGTAGCTTGTTTGTGGGGTCACTCAAATTCTAACCTAATGTTGGAATCGAAAACAGGCGTCGATAAAGAGCTTGTAGGATGAGTGACCAGGAGTGGTGAACTCCTTGGAGGAGGTCGATAGGACCTATACCTCGGTAGGATGCTGACGAGAGTCGGTACCCGAGGTAGAGCGCAGGCTTAGTCCAGCGTGTGCGTGAGAGTACCGCCATAGGCTGGTACTGAGAGTGTAGTAGTACCGAATGATCCTAGGTTTGTCGGGATTGTTCAGGTGCTAGTGTTCCTTGGAAGCTTGTTGGGTTAGTAAGTTCAGGACCGTGCCGCCGCTGTTGCCGTTGTTTCTACCGCTGCCAGTGTTGTGACCGTTATTGTTGCCGCGCCTGTTGAGGCCCGATCTAGAGTTGTGATCGAGGATCAAGCCACCGTATCTGAGTCAAAGTTCAGTTTAAGCAGAAATGGAAATCGATTGGGGAGAAAGGCCGATGTTAGAAGAAAGGTGCCGTGTTTCACCCAACCGGAAGAGTAGAGTTGGAAAGTCAATGCTCAACTTGATCGATGCGTGTCTGTGTCTATAAGAAATGGCATGGATCTGTCCCGCGTTGTAAGAGGGAAAGAACTTGTTACTGTGTGTTGCCAATAAGGTCATCTGATCAAAGATGGTCCGTATAGACAGATGGAATCATAGCTGTTCTTGATACCGCCGTTGATAAGACAGAATAGAAGAAGCATGCTTCGGGACATTTAGTGAGGTACTTGGAATGGACCCCAGTGCAAGAGATGAGGCATGATGTTCCTTGATGGGAAGTAGAGGACTCACCGATTATGTGCCGAGTTTGTGGAAAAAGAGGTGAGTCGGCCTAATGTCGAGTAAAAGAGAGCATGCTTTGAATGTGGCCAGCATGGCCATCAGGTTAATAATTGTCCATGTAAGTTCAGGAGAGTGTAAGCACTATTACTGCAGATAGAACGTCACTAGGATGGCGAAAGGAATAATAATGGATTGACTATGCATTAATCAAGGGAAGAATGTTTTGAGGTGTTTTATCAGAGTAGTGCAACAGGATTTTGAGTGAAGGTTGTGGAGTTTCCGTCGTTGTAATAAGGTAATAGAAATGTGAATCTGACTATAGTTGTACTTGAAGGGGTTTGCTTAAGTATGACTTGGAAGTCATTTATGAAAAGATTTGGCTCAAGGAGCTTTTTGTTGTTTTGAATCGTGGTATTGATATAATTCAGTTTGTTCAGTTAGCGTGTGAAAGTTTTGAATTACTGAAAGTCGAAGAGGAACTTCGATCCTTGTTATTCATCACTGAAGATAACTTGGTTCTGGTTATTGGTTATCGAATCTACATGGCAACTGTAATGGATGCGTCAGTTGAGGAGCCGAATATAGAAAACTTAATCGTGGTACATAAGTTTTCTAAGGTATTTCATGAAGAATTGTCAAGTTCTTTTCGAAAGAGAAATAGAGTTCGCGATTGAATCAGCAACCGGAACAGAGCCAGTCCCTAAGGCTCTTTACCTGATGGTGTTACCCGAGTTAAAAGAACTGAAGGTGCAGATGCATGAAGTGTTGAATAAGGGATTCATACGTCCAGTGTATCACATTGGGGAGCACTTGTTCTATTCGTGAATAAGAAAGTTGGTTCGTTGTGTTTGTATGTCGATATTCCTCAAGATTGACTATAGATCAGGGTATCATCGGTTGAGGATCAGGAAGAAAGACATACCGAAGTTAGCATCTTGCGCTCGATACAATAGTTATGAGTTCATTGTAATGCTGTGTGGTTTAATGGACACCCTAGCTATTTGTTTGGGTCTTATGAGCAGAATGTTTAAGGGTACTTGAATCGGTTGTGATCGTGTTCATTGAAGTTATCTTGGTGTGTTCAAAGAGTGTCGAGGGGCACGAGAGACATTTCGGAATGGTACTTCGAACCTTGAGTACTCTTGGATTTTTCAATAAGCTTAGCAAATGCGAGTTTTGGATGACTCGTGTTGTGCTCTTAGGTCATGTGATTTTGGGAGAAGGAATTTCCGTAGATCCTGTCTAAGATTGAAGTAGTGAACAGTTGGCCGAGATTGTCTACAGTGACAGAGATCAGAAGTTCTGGGGATTAATAGGATATTACAGAAGTTTTATGGAAGGGTTTTTAGCGGCAGTGTTACCATTGATAAGACTACTAAGGAAGTAAGATAAGTTCGTGTGGACAGATGAGTGCGAGCGTAGTTTTCAAGGGCCTAAGAAGAGGCTAACTACCGCACTTGTGCTTACTAGTCCATCTGGTCCAGGAGGGTTGAGATCTACAGTGATGCATCGTTTAAAGGATGGGGTTGCGTGTTGATACATCATTATAGGGTTGTTGCATACGCGTCTCGTCAGTTGAGACCTCAAGAGTTGAATATGAGACAGCGTCACTGGATGGAACTCCTTAATGATTATGACTATGATATTTGGTATCACTCTGGAAAGGTGAGCAAAGTTGCAAATGTACTGAGTCGAGAGTCCTTAGTTGCATAGTTGGTACTCAAGGATTTGATCTTAATTGAGAAAGTTCGAAATTCGTTTTCAAATCTAAGGTAGGCCACCTTTGGAATCTTATTACTACCTTCAAAATTGAGCCGAGAGTACAGATCAGAATCAAAATGCTTCAGCGGACAGATTCAGAAATTCAGGAGATTCTATAAGAGAATGCAGATGAGAGAGAGGTTGATTTTCAGATTTCTAAAGACAGAATGCTAAGGTTCTGAGGATGATTGCGTGTAATTGATGATGTAGAGATAAAAGAAGATATCTTATGGGAAGCTAATCATAATAATTTCAGCGTGGTCCATACAGTATGAATAGACCTTGTTTTAGCGTGTGACATCCTGATTTTCAGACTCTGATTTCGATTGGTTAAATTGGGCATTTCATCGATGCGATTACAGCGTTTTTCTCTGAGTTGGCCACTTACGAGATAACTAGACTAGTTTGGTGAGTTATTAAGGACTTTAAGGCAAATAGACTTGAGAATTCGACCAGGAATCGACTTATCGACCGTGCTCATCTTTAGAGATCATTATAGCACGAAAAAAAAAAAATCGAATTAAGATCAGAGATAGGTCGGTTCGACTGAGATGAATGACCGATCGTGAGTGACTCCACTAAATTGGAAAACTCTCGTTGAATGATACTAATTTGATTTTACTGTCGTTTTGGTACCTTGTGTCTGTATTTGAATCATCGAGATTTTCACGATCCTCAAGAGTCGCTAATGTGTCAAGTGGGTTCATCGTGGCTCGAAGAAAATCGACCACGGGTCATTTGTCCTAAAAAGTTCTCCGAAAACTACATAGTAGCCTAGATCACACTAAAAGCATCGGAGTGAAATTAATCGCCAATCTAAGTTCGATTTCAGAAATTGAAGATTTTGTCTTGTCACAAAGTGGGTATACCGAAGTGTGTGTGCATAAGATAATTCATCCGCATGGAGTGCCGGGATGAATTGTATTTCAAATCTAGATCGATGTTCCAAGTTGGCAAAGCTTTCATATGGTTCTTTCTTAAGCAGTGCATAGCAGAGGGTGCCGAATTCCATTTGCTGAGATGAAGTTGGAAAAAGAAAGATCTTAGGCCGAATTTCGATTGTTGAGATAAAGTCAGGGAAAGAAGGATCACAGATTGCAATTGCTTTGAGATCGAGATGTTAGAGTTATATCGATCTTGACTAGAGGTTCCCCAGTTTCATTAGTTAGACGCAGTCAATCGATAGTTTCTTTTTAATCGGTGTTGAGTTGAGGTAAGAGATCAGACTTGCAGGTCCAGTTTCAGATAAGATAGTGATTCGAAAATCGCAAGTCCAAAGTTTGTTCAAAATCAAAGATGATTCGTGTCGAAAATCTTTGAATTTTTAGCAAAGATAGTCTTGAGACCATCTCGAATCGTTAAGAAAGGAGACCCAAACTTCGTTTAATCGGTGGAATATTTGTGTTGAAGACATTTGGAAATTAAGTAGGCAACCATTTAGTATTTTGGAACCCGAAGTGGTTTGGGCAAGATAGTTCGAATGATCTAGCGCGGTAGCCGCTTTGTGGAAAAATAAAAATAAAAAGAAAAAGAACCAAAATTTTGAGAAAGTAAATTTGATTATTTTTGGGAATCAAGAATTGGTTTGGCCAATTTGGAAATGTTTCCCCCGACAATACTTTTTGAAGAAGAATTTTAAAGGTTTAAATTTCGAGGAAGAAATTTTTATAAGAGGGAAGAGTTGTGACATCCCGATTTTCCAATTCTATTTTCAATAAATTGAGACGGGCATTTCGTTGGCACGCATATAGTTCTTTTCTTGAGTCGGCCACTCATATGAAAACTAGTCTATCGGGTGAAACTGTTAAGAGTTTCTAATGCATCGACTCGAGAATTTGACCAGAAGCGACATTTCCGAGCCGAGCTAGTCTGCAAGGGTCATTACGGCACAATTAAAATCGATTAGAGATCGGAGATAGGTCGACTCGACGAGGCATGTGATCGGTGTGGGTGATTCCATCGGATCGCACAATTCTTGTCGATCGGCACTTTGGATCGACTTTTCTATCGATTGGGTATCTGTGTTCGTATTTGAAACCTTAAGATTACCCCCGACAACCGAAAGTCGCCAATGTTTCAAAGATGTACATTGTGGCTTGAGATGATCAACCACAGTCAAATGCGTGAAAATTTCTGAAGGCTACCCGGTAGGTTGGGTCGCGCTAGTATCGTGTCAAAGTGAAATTAACCGTGGAATTGAGATCGAATTCAGAAATTGGAAGTCTGGGTGTGTCACAAATCATTTTAGGATCATTGACTTATCTTTGGAAGATTTTTCATGCCATTAAGTTTTTCAGCAATTAAATCGAGAATGGCTAATTTGGCCCGAGAAATTAGTAGGCTCGTCTTTGGTCGCGCTTTTGGGACTTAAGTTGATTTTATGGACAAGTGAAGATATGAATTGAAGTGTGGTGACATTGGATTAATTTTATGGACTTCAATTTGGACTCAATTGGAAGAGATTGATTATAATTGAAGAATTTCATGCACAAGAATTTTACCCCGGCGGAAAAATAAAATGGACCCATTGGAAGATGTTGTGGAGGGTTTGAAATTAGTGGATTGTGATGACATCCTAGGTCATGGTGGGCCACCTTGATTGGATGAGGGAAAAAGAGAAAAGTGTAAGGGAAAAGAAAATGAAATGGCTCCCATCACTTCCACCACCCCCATCTTCATGTTCAAGCTTGGGAATGGAGACCAAAGACCGGAGGGAGAAAAAGCCGTCGCACGCCCCCGCCACTCGTCACCGCCGGAGTGCCGCGTCTCACCGACCGCCCGCACCACCGCACGCCACCGTCGCCCTCTCTCCTCTCTTCTCCATCTCCGCTTGAAAACCCGCCGATCGAGGAGGCGTCGAAGCCGCCCATGGTTGTCCGCCCGCCCGCTCATCACCGGCCGCCCCTCCGCTCGCCGCGCCGCCGCGCCCCCCGCGCCTGGCCATCCCCGTCCGTCTCGAACCGTGAGGTTCCAAGAGCTCAAGCAGTCGGCCACCACCGAGCTCCCCGCCGCCGTGAGGCCTCGCCGTCGCCGCCTCACCCGTCCAAGCCCCGCCGATCCTCCTCCGCCGTCCATCCGCCCGACCGCCGCCGACAACCCCATCTCCGCCTCAACCGAAGTTGCAGAAAAAAATGGGTATTTCAGCCCTTCGATGTTAGGCCCGTTTTGGCCGCCTTCCCGAGCCCGGATGCTCGGCCCGCTTTGAGGAAAGTCGATCCTCGCGTCGTCCCCGTCGTTTTGGTCCGCTCGGCTCGCTAATCCGGTGAGTTTAGCTCACTAAACCTTGATTAGACGGTTAATGATGCCCTAAGTGTGCTTAGTCTAAGTTAAGTAAGTTTAGGTGGTTATTTTAGTTTATTTGGTTGAGGATTATATTAAGATGTTTAATTAAGTTAAAGTGTGCTTAGTTTAAAGTTATGTTTATTTTAATATAAAGCCTTGATGTGACACGATAGGGTTTTACTTTTTTAATTATTTAATGATTTCGAAATTCTGGAATTTATAATATTATATTATATTCCAAAATTATTAAAATATTATTATTAAAAAAAATGGAAAAATTATTTTTGACCCCGATTGCTTAGAATTTCGTGCCGATCGCTGCTGTGTAGTCGGATTTTGAAATTGATGATTGGATATTATAAATTGAGTGTGGATCGTGAAAGACATGGATATTATTATTTAATTAATTTTCGGAATAAATTTAATTATTTAATAAATTCTGAAAATTATTTGGGAACCCTAAACTCTCAGAATTTCGTGCCGATCACTGCTGTGTATTTATAATTTGAATTTGATGATTGATTGTGGCAATTGGAGTGTGATTGTGATAAATAGGGATTTTTTTTTTTATAAAATCCTAAGTGTAGAAATTGATGGGAGATTGGCCGTGATTAACCACCTATTAGAGGTCGTGCCCAGTGAGGCCGTGATGAACCACCTATGAAAGGTCGTGCCCAATAAGGCCGTGATTAACCACCTATTAGAGGTCGTGCCCAGTGAGGCCGTGATGTACCACCTATGAGAGGTCGTGCCCAGTGAGGCCGTGATTAACCACCTATTAAAGGTCGTGCCTAATAGGCCGTGATGAACCACCTATGAGAGGTCGTGCCCAATGGGGGCCGTGATTAACCACCTATTAGAGGTCGTGCCCAGTGAGGTCGTGATGTACTACCTATGAGAGGTCGTGCCCAGTGAGGCCGTGCTTAACCACCTATTAGAGGTCGTGCCCAGTGAGGCCGTGATGGACCACCTAATTAAAGGTCGTGCCGAGTGGGGCCGTGATTGCCACTCGATTGTTAAACCTTCCTATAGGGCGGATTGAGAGCAATGATTGATTTGCTAGAATGACATGTAATCGGCGAGTCGATTGATCGCCGAGACGATCCAAGTGGTTGAATTGTTTTGATAATGTGATTGTGCCACGGTTATTTGGTTATCATAATTGTACGTGGTTGAATTATATAAATTGTGCTATATTGCATGAAAGAATTGAGGCGAGGTAAGTTCTCTGTGTGATGTGGCTAGGCCACCCTTGGGCGTATTTTCTTTCTAATAGGGGTTTAGGGGGTTGAACTTGCTGAGACATCGTCTCATCCCGTTGTGGGATTAAAATTTCAGGTCCCCGTGGACGGAGCGACAAGATAGCTTTGGTTGGCCTTGAGGAGTTGAAAGGTGAAGTCATAAGATTGGAGAACGTGTCCGACTTGTAGGTCGTAGGACAGTTCTTTTTTTAAGAGCCGGTCTTTTGTAAACTTTTGGCTATAGGCTTCTGTTTGTAATTCTGTTGATTTGTGAAAGTGTCATGTGGTGATTTTGCTTCCTGCTTTCCTATCCCGTATTTTATTGTTAGGGGTTTTATGATACATTCCGCTTGCGCAATAATAAATGAATGGGGTCGGCGACACTACCTGGGAATGTCGCATTTGAATGACCACGGTGGGATGTTGACGCGCTCGGGGTTCGGGGCGTGACACTCGGGGTTTCTTCGGTCGCGCGGCTCCGGCCCTGGATTTTCACCCGTTTCCCCGCGATGGCGATCCGTCGAGGGTGGGGCTTTTGTGATTCCCGGGGTTCTCCGAGGCAACTGGCCTCGCCCTCGCCGGCCATGGGCGAGGCTCGAGCCTCACCAGATCCGGCGAGGGTGAGCCTCACCACCCAGGCCGCAAGGGCGGCCTCGCGTCGGCGGGCGAGCGGGCAGGCTCGATCCTCGCCAGATCCGGCGAGGGTGAGCCTCGCCCGCCGCGCGAGGCCGCCCTCGTGGCCACCGGCGAGGTGGCCGGCGAGGTCGACCTCGCCGGCCGTCACCTCGGCCGGTCGCCGAGCTCCGACGACCGGGCGGAGGAAGAAGATGAGAAGAAAAAAGAAAAAGAATAAAGAAAAGAATAAAAATAAAATTATAAATTATAAATTAAAAAATTAAAATATTATTAAAAATTGTACACGTCGGCGCCGATCAAACGTTAGCCGGCCGGCATCCGATCCAGAAAAATCTGGCCAAAATTGGCCGGAAATTACTAAATTGGCTCAACGTAAAAGGTTTAGGACTAAATCGGCACCAAGCCAAAAGGTTTAGGACTTTTTTGGCACTTTTCCCCTTACTGGCAAACCACATCGTGTGACCTAGCAATTCTCGACCCACCATCGCTTCTCAAGCAATCGTCAATGCTGGCAGGAACAAGAGGAGCCACCGCTTTTCCATAAGAGTTATAACACAAAGCCTCCCGGGAACCACCGAGCCCCGGCAACGGCTTCAACTGAATGTCCACCAAATCGACGTTGGTGCATGGGACGTCCTGGCTGCATGCGATGTGAAGGGGCTGTGCTGCGTAGGTGCCGACAAACTGATTGAATTTGACCCTGGAAATCGCGATGCCTCCCGTCTGGTTCTTGCAAAACTTTTTGTCACAGTAGTATTGATCGATCATCATCGGGACCTTCACGTTGGAGACTTGAACGTTTGAGAACGATACGTTCTTGACTGACCCGACTCCTCCCTACATTATATTGGAAATGGTTATTATAGCAAGTGTTTTGTATTATACTTAGCATTGGACAAAAAATTAATGATAAGGATTGGCTTCTCTTTTACCTGCCATGTCTTGATTCTGACACCGTATAGTGTATTCTCTAGAGAGAGGTTATCTACGATGATGTTGGAGACGCACGCCACACTTTTGTCCTTCCCTAATCCTCCTAAGCTGCCACCAATAAATTCAAAGCTCTAACTCAGCGGTTAAAATTCATTACCACGATTAAGTTGGTATGGGATCATCAATCTAACGCATCTTTGCTTTTCAACTGTCTAAATGGTTAACAACTATTTCAGGTTGTAAAATAACCTAGTAAATGTGAGTGTTTGATTAGTCGATCATAAAAATCGACATGCCGTATCTACACTATGTGTACTAGTTTCCTTATAGGAATGACGATTTTCAATCTTGCATGGTGCTTTCATTGTCGTCTTAAGACTCTCGACCAATTCTCTACTGTTTATGCATCTAAATAAGGCATGCGTCAGCAGTTGAAATATGTGGTATCGGAGCAGTACCACGTGATAGTTTTTTTCTTTTCTTTTTTTTTTTTTGGGGGGATGTAGGGATCACTTAATTCTATGTGATAGTAGAAGTGGCTTCTTGAAATATGGTGTTCTTATCTTTGCCACCAACTTTCTCTCATGGCAAGTGGGGAGGGAGGAAGGGTGGAAAGGAGGAAAGAGAGCAATTATTGTATGCATCCGGTACATATGAACCCGTTCAATCCTAATTCGTCATATCATGAGGAAGATGACATCGAATCCGACGAAGGAGCTTTGGTTCAATCTGTTGACGCTACGAGGAGCAAAATTGAAAATTCAATTTTCTTCCGAAATTTAAAACATATGCATGTATCATTGCGCTGTGCATAAGCTAAAGCCACGTTTTATGACTCTTCACAACTTTTCACAAACCATGGAAAAGGGCTTATGAAAAGCTTGACAAATCTTTTTTATTTTAGCCCAATCGTGATGACTGGAACTCCCTTTAGCACACGTATGAGTAAATGATATTCAAAATGTATGCCAGAAAATTGCTTGCTTTAAATCAGTTTTTTTTAGGTAATTGTTGCTTTTAAATTTTTCATCATATTTTGACCAATTATTTATTGCCTGGAAATCTTAAGAAGCCTATACATTGATAGTTGAGGTCATTAACGATCACGTAAATTTCTTTTCACGATTTTAAAATTTTGGCTAGAAACTAGTAGTGCATTTTTTTTTACTTAAACAAAGTACAAATGAACAAGCCCAATGCAGGACTTCATATATACTTTAGACATCATGATAGATGATCATTTCCAAACTTTATTATTGAAATCATGAAGAGGCCCACCTCAATAGGCAAGATTCATGAAATATCTTGCTAATTTCACGCATTATCTAACACGTGACACGAGTCAAAATCTTACGGGTATTCTTATAATGAAATTATTTGAACTTTGTAATGTGGATCACAATACAGCGAATTTGATGCCTAATATATCAAAACTTATTATTTATAATGAATTAAAAAAAATCGATGTGCAAACTACTATTTTGTGACACTCGAAGTCCAGTATAGATGGAGAGAAATTATGACTTCATCCATAGTTAGTACCTACTCTCAGATCATCACATTGGGAGGTCATACTTGAGTATTCTTTTTGGAAGTTTGTCTCACATGAAATGAGCTCAGTTATTATTGATGCTATTAAGGGGGAAACCCAATGGTAGATGTGTGGTTCAAGGACGCATCGGGGCCAGGTCGATGTAGTGAAGGCAAGGATTAGTGAACGAGGCAAAAAGGTTTTGATAAGGTGCAGCTTTTAGCATATGGCGGAAGGGATAGAATGTGCCAAATCATACATTGAAGCGAGGGAGCATCACTAGCTAGTGCAAGAGCTCGTGCCCCAAGTCCCACATGAGTGGCAGAGAACTAGTGACTTGATTCATAAGTGTGACTCACCCTAAAAAACATCTAAGTACTCCATTTGAAAACTGGGTCCACGTAAAGCAGACTAGAATGTTGCGCACTTGATATTGGATTATATGTATCACCATACCTTATACCGTGTCCAGGGCCGCAATTAATATGATGGATGTAAACATCAGAGCAGCCCGTCTGTACAGAAATGCAGTCATCTCCTGCATGACTAGAAATTAATACTAGGGTGTGTTTGATAACCACGTTAGGTATTGATTAAACTTTTCAAAACCAAATCATTAAGTGCATTTGATAACCTCTGACTACACGCTATTTAATTAACTTTTTAAAGTCAAGTATCACTTGGGTCATTTTGATAACTCTGATAAGTGCTGAAAACGAATATATTACACTTAAGAAAATGAAGCACGCTTGTTGACCATAACTAGTTTTGACTTAAAAGATTTAATTAAGTAAAAAATCAATTGATTCGCTAGAAAATGCGTCTAGATAGGAAATAAAAACTTGCGTCTTACATAGACAAAAAGCTAAACCTTGCCAACAATATTCATAGGTAGACAAGAAAAAAATAATCGATACCAAATATTTAGCTATTCTGAAAATGAATCAACAATTAAATTTCAGCAACTAAATTTTCAGCACTTAATGTTAAGTTTTACCAAATTGGTGGTAAGGAATAAATTACTTAATGGAAATTAAAATTTTACCAATTATACAATTTAAACTCCAATAGTGCTCTTTCTCCAAGTTAGGTAAGAAAATAATGGAATTCATTATTTAATTTTCATCTACTATTATACAACTTTTCTTTTTTCAATTTTAGTACTTAAAGACTCTAGCACTTAATATTAGAGCTTATACTATCAGCACTAACTTTTCATCAAACGGGTGCTGACATTATCTTGATTCGGCCGAAAATAAAAACAGAAGATAATCTTAATTAGGACGATAATGAAATATGGTATTAATAGTGTCAGTAAGTGCTCTCAAGACTGTCTACTTTCTATAATGCACTTCCAACGTCAGTGCTTGCTGGATATAAAGGGGAAAAAACAGAGTCCATTCTCTTAACTCAGTATAATGCAGACAAAAATATTAGGTTAGCGTGATGCTTTTTGAAAAGCTAACAGGTGACCTTTTACTAAGATATAATTCCTGCAAGCATGTGCTCCATCAAGAGTAAGCAAGGGATTATGAATATAGTGTTTATTTGCCCAAATGAGAGAAGAACAGGCAAGAAATTGGTCATCTAGGAATTATGTCCATACCGCAACCGATATTCGAGTGTTCGATTTCTACATGCTGGCTGTTCTGCAGGTGAATGCCGTCAGTGTTTGGGCTGTCCTTGGGCGAGGAAATGGCAATGTTGCTAATCTTGATCCCTCTGGAATTGTCGAACTTCAGATGGCAGAGAGGACTATTGACGATGCTGATGCCACGGACGCTCACGTTACAGCTAGAATAAAACCTTAAAGCCTGCACAGATAGAAACCGATAGAATAATTAAATATTATTCTATCAGAAACAACTAAACCTTCAAGAACAAACTTAGCATTCATGTTAATCTATGTTGGAATGCAAGAATCCTTACAGTTGGTTTCATGCCCAGAACGTGTTTTGACGTGCTCTGCAAGAAAAAGGAAACACAAGAAGCACAATTAGCACCCAGCTCATTTTCTGCATTAACTGGAAATCTGTTATGTTCCATGAAATTTAGGATCATTGAGAACAAATTTCATGTATAGACATTGAAGAGAAGAAGATCGATCTTATTAATTCTGGTGACCTGCACATTGTAGGGCAGCATCTGGGAGAGACTCCACCACTTGGACCCTTGACCATCAACAGTCCCAGTGCCTTGGACTGTAAAGTTCTGGACCCATTTGAAATTCAGCCACTGGAATAAACTGGATTTTTTCCAAGAGCCTACTTTTGGAGGAGCTTGCACAATTCCATCTATCTGGAAAAAAAAAATGGTAATGACAATCACGAAAATGGTGATTCCAAATAAATTCCAACATATTTCTTCCAAATTAAGAAGAATGTAAACACAAGTACATAATTTGAACCAGAAAAAAGGTTGTGATATGATGGAACCTGAAGAACAAGGTTAGGCATGCAAGGGCCTTTGAAAGAGATGGGCTTGACCAGGAACTTGAGTCCTTGCGGGATTACCAAAGTGGCCGATGGTACCTGGCAAGCCGCTTTCCATGCTGCTGAAAATGCCTGTTCATTTGAACTGGTTTCAGTATTCAGACTCGGACACTGGACAAGAATTTGTCACACCGAACTTCGGTGCAGCTTACTGTGTAAACTAAGCCAATCACGACTCAGAAAGCCATCATCCAATCGAGAAAATGGAAGTCCTCGCAAAATTTTAGGTACCGTGTGAATTAGAGCCTACACGGTAAATGTATCAATTAACATGCTGCCTTCTACGCCACTCAACTTTTGCTTTCCCTTAAGTTAAAAGAGTGCATCAAAATAACTAAACAATGAAGAGATTCATAAGTTGGAGTTAAAGCATTGCACTGAGATGGCAGACTAATTTTATCCTAAAGTTTTCCACTAGTGACTGATGCACAACGACCATCGCTTCACACAAGCACTTACAAGCAGACTAAAGATGCCAACACATGCCTTCGAATCGTCGGAGACTCCATCTCCTTTGGCTCCAAAAGAGAGCACATTGAACATGCTTGACTCAGCTGGAAGATCACCATAATGTGGAGCTGGTGCAGGAGCATATTGATGTTTGTGGCCGTGATGCTTGCTCATGTGACTACTCTTGGCCTCGACTTGACAGGTGCAAAGCACGATGACGATGAACATTAGTGTTAGGACGGCTATAATTATCGGACGAGTAAATTGGAGACATGAAGTATTGTTGTTCTGCTTCATTTCACAGCCTCTCTGAGTTTTATTTTGGAGAAGGAATGAGAGAGTATGAGGCATTTTCTGTTCAGAGCGGCTGGTAGGAGGTAGTTATAGACAGTTGAGGCTGGTGTTAAATTATGAAAATAGCCTTCTACAGTTGTACCTAACTAGAAAGATGGGCACGAACTTATGCATCTGTAGATTTGCTTTCTAATATCTTTTTGGCTCTATATGCGATCCATTGTCCGCAATCTTTTACATCTAATTTTTTGGTTTTTTTAATAGCTCTGGGACACGAAAGGTGGACATCCAGCCACATCAATTTTGGACAGAAAAACAGTTTATGCATTCAATGTGAAGTAGTGTTAATTTTTTACCCAAAAAAAAAAGTAGTGTTAATTTGAATTATAAATGTTGATTTTCGTAGTCGATTAACAGTTATGTTCAAGATTGTTTGATGGTTTATTCTATGGTTTCGGATAATCAAATCGACGTTTTATTGGTAAAAGGGGCAGAAGGGGTAACTAGTACTAGCCACCTTCTCTAAGCCTTATTATGAGGAACCACCCACGCTACAAAATATCCAAACTAATTTGGATTGAATCATGACCCAAATTTTTCGAGGTTAGTTAGCGCATCATTGTAGTCCCACCAAGATGTTAGAAGTGAAAAAATTTTGCACAGAAGATATGACGTGTATAGTTAGGCAACGTTATAACGAACTATTTAAAGATTTGCTGGTGGTGTAAATCAAACTCGTAATTTCGTTAAGAAAAGCTGATAGAACTGAGGTAGTAGGCAGTCCATAATGTAGGAGTACCATCAAAAGCAGAGCATTGACAATACATTACTAAATTGATAATAGGCTTATTTAAGCTCCGGGCGCGCCTAAACATGTTAATGATCCGACAAACACCAATTAAAGTAATAAACCACAGGCATAGCAGTTAGGCTAGCCTAAGATCTGATCTAGTATATTTTATTTGGGGGAGTGGGGGAGTTTTCCTTTCTTTTAGAAATTTTTGCTGTTACTTTTGAGGAAGATATTACTTGATTATTACATATCATTCCATCAGAGAATGTAAAATATATTTTATAATATTTTTCATTCATATAACTTTTTAATTATCTAAGAGTATAGGAGAAGAGCTCTGACTATGTGAATGTCCATGAAACATCCTTTTAAATTTCTTGAACCTGTTAAGCTTATATCTTGGGTCCAAGCATGTGTCGTATACTCAAAGTAGTTTACACGCAATGAGTAGGATTTAAGTAGGTAATTTTTAATTCCTGAAGAAAAATCTCCTGACGTGCCAACCAGCTTCTCCTTTCCTAAGCAGTTGTTTATCGTGTATTTGGCGAAGCTCTCGGCGATGAAGGCCCGTAATTACTATAGATCGAACATTGTTATTGATTGTTAAAGACTATGTTCTTAAGTAATGGAATGTGCAATAATCACCCCAACATTTTGTCACTCCGTTGAATAACACAAGAAACCCTCGAGCTGATTTTATCCGACGGATTATGCACGCAAACTAACCCGTCCAAATGCTTCTTATGTCACTCCACTTGCAAGGTGCGAACTTAGCCCTTATTATTACTCTAAATTGAGATGCTGTGATTCATAAACGAAAAATGTTACATTAAAATCAAACGCCTAACCATTTAGCATTTGTTGATTTATGGTGGTTATGTTATCAGCGAGGCAATCCAGCACTTAGCAATTTTTTCAGATTATCCTCTTAAAGTATCATGTTTTAGGTACCTCCACTAAAGAGCAAGCAACTTATCCCTTTGCTGAACCTTATCTAGCTTATTCACCACATGGAGAGAAACCGCTCTTCATTTTTAATAGCTAGAAAACGGACCAATATGAAGAAAGAAGCGTCCACCTCATCCCCAGCATTAGTTGCACCTCACTCAATGCACTCACCGGTCCAAAATAAAAACCCCTAAAGTGGGAAGGTAGGTGGTCCTAGACATATTAAGGTGTTGGCCAACGAAGATGAGCACCCATCTTTGTATTCACCTCGCATATTTAATTCCTATATGGTTCTCAAAACAGTGAAATGTCCGTCGCCGACCCTCTGAAAAAAAGCTTGCCGGAAAGGTCACTAAGCCAAAAAGGGGCTTTGGTTAGCTAGCCTTGAGAATTTTCTAGGAACGAGATGAGGGTACCCATAAGATTCCTTATTTTAGGTATAGCTTTTTTAAACATAGAGGAAAGTGGTTCGCATGTTACTCTCATATTAAGTGTGGAGATAAAAAACATAAAAAAGAAAAAAAAAGGTGAAGAAAGTTTACTTTTGATGGAAATGGGCAAGCCAATAAATGTTTCTTTTCCTGTCTTTTGGTCCTTAGCATGCCGTGGGCCAAGTGGGACAGCTCTTGGCCTCCCATGCAATCGGTGGCCATTCGCACGTGTCTTGGATAATATTCATAGCTCGAGTTCTAAGGTCCGTTGGACCAGTTCCCATCTTGCTTTTGAATACAAGTCTATTATATGTGATGTCTCTTTAAGGTGAAGGGACCTTAGTGTTGTAGCATTTTCCATGTTCTCCCATGCCCATTTATGAATTTTCGCAAATGACATTATCGTTTTATTATAAAATAGGAGGTATGTAGGCTACTCCCCACTCTTTCGGTAAGGAATATTTGTGCCATTTTCGCCACCGCACTCATGTTGAGGCTTGACACGGCACCTATGTTGGAGACTTTGCAGGGATATCTCCACGGATAGCAACGTATGTCACAATATAATCCCACAATGCTTGATTATTATTTTGGAATAAGTCTTATATACTTATGTTCTTAGTTTAGTTTGTACGGGTGGTGGTATATTGTAATTGTGCTAATTTATTCCTAAATATTTTAATTTACCAATTTAGTTCTAAATCTTTTGACAACCTGTCAATTCAGTCTATTCGATTAATTTTGGCTGGAAAACGTTGACATGATGTTACCGAAGCTAACATGGACAATTTTTATAATTTTTAAGAATTTATGAATTTTTTTATTTTTTTCTCTTTTTTTATTTTTAATTTATGTCTCTTCATTTGGCAGGCAAGGTCGCCGATAACCCTCGTCATTTGGCAAGCTTAATCTCACCAATGGCTAGGTTGTTGAGAGTCGAGCTCGCTAACCATAGGCAAGGCCTGATCTTGAGGCCTTTGGTGAGGGTTGGCCTCACCAAATCCAAGCAAGGGCTTGAGCCTCACCAATGACCAGACGAGCACAACCTTGTTGGATCTAGCTAGGTCAGGCTTCACGAGGTTGACCTAGGCTTCACAAGGTTGACCTAACCTAGCAACAAGAAAGGCAAGCCTCCACACTAGTGGCTAAGCGAGCCTCCACACTAGTGGCTAAGCGAGGCACAACCTCACCGGATCTTTCAAGGTTGGACCTTGCCCATGGTTGATGAGGCTCAACCCTCACTAGCCCAATTACTGGCAAGGTCGACCTTGCCAAACAATGGCGAGGGTCGTTGGCTACCATGAAGAAACATAAATTAGAAAGGAAAGAAAAGGGGAAAAATAAAATAAAAATTCATAAATTTTAAAAAAAAAAAAAAAAATCTAAAAATTGTCCATGTCCTTGCAATGTGACGCCTCATAAGCGATTTTCGGCTAAAATTGACAAATTGTCAAATTGTTTAGAACTAAATTGGCCAAATTAAAAAATTTAGAACTGAATTGACACTATTGCAATATGTTTAGTACTTTTTTAATCCCGTTAAAAATTAGTAAGATAAGTATATTGAAAGTCCTAAAACTTGCCATTGAAGTACGATTGAGTCCTAAAACCTATCGAATTGGTGCAATCAAACTTTTATGTTAAGTCTTATCAATTTGGCAACATAAAATGTTGATGTGCCGTTTTTAAATTTTTTTTTCTCTCTTACAGGTTTTTTTTATTATTTATTTATCATTTTCTTCGTCAAATCTTACTTAAATTTGATTTAGAAAAATGATTATTTTTTTGAAAAACCCAAGCTGAAAAAAGAAGTTACAAGCCCTCGCTAGTGGGCCAACATTGCCGCCCATCGCCAGAGAGGGTTGGCGGAGTTCACCGAGGCCTTGTTGATGGCCAATGCAGAAGTATAATAGATAAGAAATATGTCGGATAGAAAATTGTGGCATTTCTATGTATTAATTTTATTTAATGAAAAGTACAAAAGTCTATTCATAAGTTTTATTATATGACTATCTAAGACAATGAAATCGAGTTACGAACAGTCAAAATTAGCATATTTGAGAATATAGAGAATCTCCCAGATATATGCACAATCACGATAGATATAGGAAAAATCATAAATATCTCTAGATATATGCACAATCACGATAGATATAGGAAAAATCATAAATATCTCTAGGAAATATCCTAAACATCTTTAACAATAATTAGATACCGAAAGAGATAAAAATCCCAACGCCAAGAAGGTGGGCATCGTAATTTTCAAGTTGTTTATGCAACTATTCTTCGGTTTGACAATCATCGTATAGCTCTGCTCCATTGGTGGTTCAGCTACTTAACAGAATTTGATCCATAATGGTTTGCAGCCTAAGGATTGGGATGACGAGGAGGATGGGAAATGGACATTCCCAGCTATTGCTACCCCCGAGTACAAGGGACCATGCAAGCGAAAAGGTACGAGGATGTTCTTGATCGCGTTGAATGGCATCGTTGGATCACGCGGTTCTTAAGATTCCCTCTGTTATTGTAGAAAATTAGAAATCCCACCTCCAAGGGTAAGTGGAAGGCACCGATGATTGACAACTTAGGTTTGTTTGTTCAGTAACGTTGTTTACTTGCTTTGTTCTTGTGATCTTTATTATAACTCATATTCAAACATTCAACACATTTCAGAGAAGACTCTGAACTATCTATCTACCCAACTTGAATTATGTTGGCGTAGAACCAGGCTGGTTGTTTTGATGATGATCATGTAAAAAAGTGAGATTAAACAAGAGAAGAGGGACAATGGTTAACGTGGTGCAGATGACCAATAGTACAATCCCTTGAAATTTTACATCCACAGTGGTAAATCCCCAATTCATCTTATTTTTCTCAGGGGAGGATTCATTATCCTTTAATATAGAGCAATACAATAAGTCACAGTCATTGATTTGGCAAGTACAACTGTTGCACAACCAGCTAGATCTCCTACTATATTGGGATTAGGACGATCTAGCATCTTTATTGTTTTGACACTCCCCCTCCAAGCTAGAGTGAAGATGTCCTCGAAGGTCAGCTTGGATACCATATTTCGAAAGACACGTTCAGAGAGAACCTTGGTGAATACGTATGCAAGATGCTCATCACTACAAATATAGGGAGTTTCAAATGTCTTTTCTTGAACTTGCTCACAAATAAAATGACAATTAACTTCTATATGGTTCATCCATTCATGGAAAAATTGATTTGTAGCATTATGGATTACAGCATGATTGTCACAAAATAACTTTATAGGAGACTTAAGGATCCCAAACCCCAATTCTTGTACAAGCAATCAATGCCAAACCATTTCACTTGTAATTGTAGCCATGGCTCTATATTCAGCCTCTACAGTGGCCCTTGCCGAAACAATCTATTTTTTTACTTTTCTAAGTGACTAAGTTGCCGCCTACGAAGGTGCAGAAGCCTGTACTTGATTTTTTGTCTGCAAGGCTCCCGGCCCAATCCGCATTAGTGCACCTTATAAAACCAGTATGACCATGTTTCTTCACCAAAATACTCCAACCTGGATTAGACTTTAGGTATCGAAGTATGCAATCCAAAAACGCCATGTGTCCTTCAGTAAGAGCATGCATGAATTGGCTTACATAACAAGTCGAGTATATATCGTTTAAGAGATAAATAATCCTTTACTGGAGTAAGCTACCCCTAATACCAAGAAAATAGTGCAGGTGTCCCAAGTCCTTGACATCAAACTTCACATTCAAGTGTTGCTTGAGAGCCTAAATTTCATAAAGATTATCGCCAATAATAACCATATCATCCACGTAGACAAAGACAGTCACCATTCCTTTGGCACTCTGCCTCTCAAATAAGGAGGAATTTGAATCACACTTTTTAAAATCTACACTTTTAAGATTGGAACTTAATTTTCCATACCAAGCATGTGGCAACTGTTTGAGATAGTAGAGGGCTTTATTAAACTTACATTCTGCATTGGATTGATTTTCTAAAGGATATCCAAGAGGAATGTTCATATTAAATTCTTCCAGTTCACCTTGTAAGACACACTTTTAACATCCATTTAAAAAGTTGGCAATCACAATTTACTGCTATGGACATCAATACTCTCACTGTGTTCATTTTTGCTACAGGAGCAAGCATTTCTTTGTAGTCTTCACCATAAGTCTAAGTGTAGCCCTTAGCAACAAGTCTTGCCTTGCGATCCTAAATAAGCAGAAACTAAAAACAAAATTGACTTTAGGCGGGAATGATCATGGGGCTAGTTTAGTTGCTAGACAAAGGTTTGTTGAAAGAAGTAATGGTGGTAGATCCAAATCAAAATCAAAGTATAGGGATTTGATTTACAACTATTGTAAGTCTAGGGGGCATATCAAGATAAATTATTTAAAACTGAAGGCAAAATAGCAAAGAGAAATAACATGAATTAGCAAAATCAAGGGAACGCAAATCGGCAAAATCAAGGAACTAAAAACCCCACTCAAGTTGGTATTGCTAAAAAAGAAAACGAAGATTGGTTATTGGTTGTAGATGTTAAAGAAAAATTCAGTGATAACTGGATTCTTGATTCAGGTTGCTCGTACCACATGTACCTCAATCATGATTGGTTCTCCACATACAAAGAATTTAACATTGGAGTTATTCTAATTGGAAACTATGCTAAATGCAAAGTAAGATGTACGACAGCATCATTAAGATGCACGATAGCATCATTAGGACTTTGGATAATGTTAGACACATTCCTAATTTAAAGAAAAACTCCGTCTCTTTGGGTACTCTTGATGCTAATAGTTGTAAGTTTATAGCTGAAGTTGGAGTTTTGAATATTATGAGAGGTTCACTTCCATTGATGAAAGGACTAAAAACTGGCACCTTGTATCAGCTGCAAAGCATTATAGTTAGTGGTTCAGCTATAGTCTCATTTGCTATGATAGAATCAGACAACACTAAATTATGGCATATGAGATTAGGCCGTATGAGTATTGGAGAAATGGAGGAGCTGAGGAAGAGAGGTATTATGTGTGGTCAAAAAATTGGAAAACTAGATTTTTGTGAGTACTACGTTTTTGGAAAATAAAAAAGGATCAGTTTCAAGATAAGAATTCACACAACAAATGGCATTTTGTATTATATTCACTTTGATCTTCAGGGGCCTGCGAAAGTTCCTTCAAAAGACCTTTGGTTCGAGGTATTCACTCACTTTCATTGATGATTTTTCAAGAAAGGTTTGGGTTTATTTTCTAAAACAGAAAAGTGATGTTTTTGTTACATTTAAATAATGGAAAACATTAATTGAGAAGTAAATTGATAAAAAGATTAAATGGTTGAGAACAGACAATGGGTTGCAATTTTTGGAGGTGAGTTTAATGAGTTTTGCAATGTTGAAGGTATTATGAGGCACCATACTATACTAAATACACCATAGCAAAATGGTATTGTAGAATGCATGAACAAAACCTTCTTAGAAAGGACTAGGAGCCTATTGTCTAATGTTAGTTTAGGCAAGGAGTTTTGGGCTAAAGCAATTAATACAATTGCTTGGTTGATAAATCGTTCTCCCTACACATATATTAAGTGCAAGACACCTAAGGAGGTATGGTTAGGTAAACCTACTGATTATTCTTTGCTTCACATATTTGAATGTCCAACATATGCACATATTAGTGAAGGCAAATTAAAGCCTAGACTGAAAAAAAAAATGCATCTTTCTTGGTTATGCTTTTGGTGTTAAAGGTTATAGACTTTGGTGTGCTAATTCATCTAAGATTATAATATTATTATTAGTAGAGATGTTACTTTTGATGAGTCTGCTATGCTTCATCTTAAGAAAGAATTATATATTTCTTGCGATAAAAATCAAGAAAGTCTTGTAGAGAAAATAGAGTTTGAAATAATTTATTTGTAACCAATTCAATCGTCTTTTGATAATATTGAGTTTAAAGAACCTGAAGATGAACAATATTCTATTGCCAAAGATGGACCAAGAAGGACAGTGAAGCCTCCGCAAAAATATGGATTCTCATATTTGGTTATTTATGATCTTTCAGTTGCATAGTCAATAGGGTATAATAAGCCTAAAACCTACAAAGAAGCTATTTCTTCAAAAGATTCAACAAAGTGATTAGTTGCCACGAATGAAGAGATGGAATACCTTGAAAAGAACCAAACTTAGGAGCTTGTCAAACCACCAATAGGAAAGAAAATCTTTGGCTATAAATAGGTTTTCAAAAGAGAGGAAGATGTTCCTAGAGTTGACAACATTAGGTTCAAAGCTCGTATAGTTGTTAAAGGCTATAGTCGGATTGAGGAGTTGATTTTAATGATATTTTTTCACCTATTGTTAAACACAACTCTATTCGGTTTTTCTTGCATTAGTTGCCATGCATGTTTAGAGTTAGAGCAACTCAATGTGAAAACAACTTTTTTGCATGGTGCACTTGAAGAGAAAATCTATATGGATCATCATATTTGTCAATAAAATAAAAATCCATATGTGGCATAAATCAATCACCTAGACAATGGTATAAAAGATTTTATCCGTTTATGGTGCATCTTGGCTATTGTAGGGGCAAATATGATAGTTGTGTATATATGCACAAACTTCGTAATGGCACTTTCATTTATGTTTCATCTTATATACAAAATTTGAAGGCACAGTTGAGTGTTGAATTTGAGATGAGTATTTAGGTATAACGAAAAAAATCCTAGGCACGAAAATTCTGCGAGATCATAAAAGGGGAAAATTATATCTCTCCTAGAAAAGCTACATTGAAAAGGTATCAGATCATTTTGGCATGAAAGATGCCAAATTAGTAACTACTTCTCTTGCTGGTCATTTTAAATTATCAGCTAATTTATGTCCACAAATAGATAAGGACATAAAATATATATTGCATACTCCATATTCTAGTGTAGTTGATAGTCTTATGTATGTCAGTATTTGTACTCAACCTGATATTTCACGTGCTATTAGCGTGGTAAGTAAATATTTATCATGCCCAGGAAAAGTTCATTGGTAAGTTGTGAAGTGGATTTTGAGATATTTGAAAAGTACTTATGATTTTTGTTTAAAGTTGAGGAATATTGGTGACATTCTGACAAAATATATTGATTTTGATTATGTTGATGACCTTTATAAGAAGAGGTCTTTGACTAGGTATATCTTTACTATTGAAGGTTGTGCAATCAATGAAAAAGCTACTTTACAACAAACATTAGCTTTGTCTGCTACAAAAGCAGATTATATAGCTATTGTAGAAGCAGTTAAAGAGGCTATATGATTAAGAGGCTTATTTAGAGAGCTCAATGTGGATCTTGCTATGATTGTTGTCCATTGCAACAATGAGAGTGCTATACACTTAGTTAAGATCAGATGTATCATGAGAGGACAAGACACATTGATGTGCAATATCATTTTATTTGAGACATTCTTGCTTATGGCTATATTAAGGTATTGAAGATTAGTACAAAAAACAATCTAGCCGATATGTCAATGAAGACTTTGCCTATTGTCTAATTCAAGCGTTGCTTGGATTTGGTTAGTATTTGCTGCAAATGAGTTTTACTCTAATGAAAGGAGAAGATTGTTTGTTGCTTATGTAAAATTCAAGCCAAGTGATTGTAACTTGACTTAAATGTCGAACCAAGGTGGTGATTGTTAGATATGTCTCAAGTTTGAACTTGAAAAAGAAAGTTTTTTTTAATTCAAGTAGGTTTTCTATTTTGAATGGGTTTCCTGATTTAATGGTTTTCCTAGTTGTTGAAGGTTTCTTAAAAGGAGGTTTCCTACTTTGAATTTGATTCTTGCCTATATACAAAAAGTTAGGACAGAAAGAGTCTTTTCAAAACCACCTTTTATAATCCTTGATTTCTATAGTCATTGACCGTCACTACCCCCAAAAAGAGAAATTTTGTATTGTTATCAAACGAAATTCTATTCCATAAGTAAAAATTTTGTGTCGTTATCAAATACAAATTTTTACTCAGAAACTCATTCGAAAATAAAAATAGGAAAATCTATTCCTCTTTCAAAAATTAATTTCAAGTCAGAATGATTATCATTTACGCCTCAAGTGTTCACCCTCTTCCCCCGAGATGCTGGCTCGACGTACTCACGGAGACCTCCAAAAACAAATTGAGAATCTCAAGTATGAGAGGGGACGAAGCACAAGCCAATGCTTCCAATTTGGCCCTTCTAGAGCAAGCGGCTTCGGTAAACCTTTAGATTGTGTTAGCATGCCTAGATTGCAATTCTCTTTCAAAGCAGGACGTATGAACTTCTCATAAAAGATGACTTTCGTTGAAGGATTTCATGATGTTGTTGGATTCCCTTCCGCCCTAAGATCAATTTTGGTGGCAATGGAGTTAATTGTGCATTTTTCTTGCCCTAATCTCTTCATTTTGGGGTTGACGTGGGGCAAGGTTTTTAAACTCATTCCACGTGATGCTGGGGTGAGGCATCTTCGTCGCGCGAGTCACTTAAAATAAGCGTACATCATCGGCGGTCAGCATTTTGAATGTACGGTTAGATTTGGGGTACTTTGAGACATCCAGCGCAGTATAGGGGACAATTTAGGGGGGAAAAAGGGTACGGAGGGAACTTTGAAAATCGACATGCAATCCAGGGGGAAAATTCGAGATTTTTAGTAGAGTTTTCCCCAAACGACCTCAATTTTGAAAAGGTTTGTTGCAGTTAGTACAAAGCAATTTGAAAGCACTTCATGATTACAGTGCCTTCAAAGCTATACTATCTCTCACAATTTATGGTGCTATAACTTTAGAACATGTACTACTGAAGTTTAAAAGTCCAAACGCTTCAGCTAGAGTTTAGTCACGGTTCAATCGAGCAGGCTTTCAAGATAAATTGAAAATGCTAATTACAGCTGCTGTTAAAGAAATTATTACGCCTAAAGTTGACTTGCGGAAAAGTGGTTGGATGATGGTGATGGCTGAACTCCCTCTGAATTGGGTAGTTCCATTGGGTTTAGTAGCTTAAATCAATTAAAATCCTAACATATAATCGGGTTTTTGCAAACATTGGGTTAAATTCATAAAGTAACTTATATGAGAGGCTCCTTTGTGTGGGGATCTAAAAGTCCTAAACCTATTGTACAATCGTCAATTCAGTCTTAAACTTTTCAATTATACCAATTTAATTCTAAACATATTGTATGATGGTCAATTTAATTACAAATCTTATAACTATCACAATTTAGTCCTAAACATGTTTAATGATTTGTCAACGTAGTCATTCCTAATCATTTTAGCCAGAAATCGCCAAAGGAATACAATGGCAAATCGTGAAATGATTTAGAACTAAATTAGCACAATTGAAACACTTAATACTAAATTGGCCACTATACAATAGATTTAAAAAATTTGAACAATTTTCCCTTACTTTATGATATTTTTAGAATAGTTCTGAAATTTTCTTCTTGAAGAAATCATCATGATTGAATTGGTCACTTGACTCACTTCGCAAAGGAGGTGCGTTTAATTGTGAAACTTGAATTAGCAGGTGTAATCATTGATGGAAATTTTGACATAACTGAGGTGGGGCTTGAACAAAATGTCAGCTTAATCATGGAACTAAAGAAAATTGGAATTCTGGACATGATTGCTAAAAATTAAAATAAATATATCAACTTTGGAAAATACTTGAATTGGAGAACTAAAACCTATGGCGAAACCTTACTTTATCAAGAGAAAATATATATCTGTATTATAAGAAAACTCTACATTTGGGAAACCTAAGTATGAAGAATCGAGATTAACGCCCTAAGTTGCGGTGGCGATGTACAACCCCTATAAAAGTTTCTTGAACAGCTGGCAAAACGTTAAAAGTCAACACCCTGAAAATTCTACCCAAATATATATAGTGATAAGAAACTATTCATTTGTTTTGCGAAAAACGGGCTATTTGGAAAATGTTTTCATAAAATTGATCATTTATATTACTTGCATGTTTTCATTATATCTAAATATTTTTTGAGCGATGAAAAATATTTTTCGCTCATTCGTCTTTATACATTTTATTTATTTTTTATAAAATAAATGGATTATAAAATTAGCAATTCTCGCCCATTTGCACTTGCACAGTGTTTGCTAGTGCAGACAGGATGTTCACCGAGAGGTGTCTGGACCTTCTAGAACAAGACCGGTGCAGTGACTATCTGACCGGCTGCCGTCTGGATCCCACGGAAGTCTAGGCACGCGCTCTTTCGTATTCAACTATTGCATCGATTGATTTTTTTCCACCCCTTGACTTTGACTTTGAGTGCCGGGTGACGAACGTCATAGAGAAGTTTCATTCGTGATCTGTCCGGTACTGATGCACATGGGGATTGTGAGGGCTGTCTTTTACTTACAAACTTCGGTTATGCACCGTATTAAAGGAAGGAAAAACAGCAATTCAAGTAGGAAAGTCTTCCGCTCCTGGGAAAAAATGAAGAGCTCATTAGCTGACAAGTCAAGCTTTTTATGCGATATTCATGTCAATCATTCGTATCATATCATATCATTACAAAGATATTTTAATGTGATTACAAAGCATGGCGTTTCAATTTAAATTGGTGAAAACATGTCAATTTGAATTAAGCTGAGTTATATAAATATATATATATATATGTATATGGTATATGTATATGAGAAACCCTACTCCTCTAGATTGATGTTTCTAGAGCCAATACAATAATCTCTAGGTCTATTAATTGGAACCAAATAGTTCTACAAGAACAATGGGAACTATAAAACCAAATTCCCCTACAAGTTGTCTAGAATACAGACCCACCAACATCATACAACACCCAGAAGGGAGA
The DNA here is from genome assembly GCF_016545825.1 of Eucalyptus grandis. Classification (NCBI taxonomy): domain Eukaryota; kingdom Viridiplantae; phylum Streptophyta; class Magnoliopsida; order Myrtales; family Myrtaceae; genus Eucalyptus; species Eucalyptus grandis. The sequence continues at coordinate 34,082,028 of NC_052619.1, forward strand.
GTAGCCATACGATTCCCTGGGAGATCATTTGATCTCAGAACAACTCCCAGGCTATATTATATATATGTGTGTGTGTGACAATTTCAAGTTTCTTTATATATTTGTATAGTATTATTGTGTTGTCTTAGGAATCATCATTCCTCTTAATATTGTAATGGGTATAGAATACAAAGGAGCGAGCATTAGGTCCAGTTCAAGTCAAGAACCATTGAAATTTTCCTAGTGGGTGCAAATTGTGCTAGTCCCAAGAGAACCTACTCGGTTCTATGGTTTTGAGAACCTAGAATTGGCCTAGACTAGCTCTGTTCTTAGTTCTAACGGGAATGATCTCGACTAAGCCAATTCCAATTTTAAACTAGCTTTTAAAGCCTCACATATCAATAAAATGTTCTAAATTCACCAAGTAGTCCGATTCCCAATTCCTATTGGGGGCTAACAATACAACCTACATGGGGTGAATAAATTGTTATAGAAAACTTAACAATCTTTTGTAGAAATTAGCTAACACTAAGTAAAGATCGGATTAAGATGATCTTTCAAAGCTCGTGATCGTAATGTACACTTGTGAGAGTAAAGAGAGTAAAATAGTGGCACACAATGATGTATATTGATTCAGCTTTATTCCCAAGTTTACATTCACTTTTCAAATTAACAACTACAAGTTGGGCTAGATTGCACTAGTAATCTGGTCGGACCGTTACAGTAGGCAAGCATTAATCCTATTACAAGATAGATCACACTATTAGGACTTAGTTGCTGCTCTTACTCTTGTACATTTAATCTAAAACATAATTACTCAAACAGCACGAATGCAATATTCAATGAAACACTTGAATGAGAACAAATCGCTAGGACCATAGTTGAATGCCAATTTTTAGATAATGTTGTTCTCACTCTCTACTTGGCTTCTTAGGTCTTCTCTTCTAATCCATCTTTAATCTACCTGTTGGAGGAGGGAGGAGGATTGGAGAAGTAAGGAGTTGTTGGAGTGAGTTGTTGCCCAAAGATGGAACTATCTATACAGTCATTTTTCTCGAATATTTATAGTCTACCTAAGAATAGCATTTGCTATTGTCCATTTGCTGCAATCTCTAACAAACCTATCAAACGATCTAGCTTCTCCATTACTAGTTTCAACTGGATTTTGCTACTTTGCGGATCTTTAGCCACAACGGCTAGTTTGCTGACCCAACAAACTTCACCAATTATTCATGGTTGGAACAGCACCAATGACCGGATATTTACAGCTATGATATAGATATCGTCATCAGCTGACCTTTAAGTCCGCTGCAACTATTTACGCACAAAAAAAAAAAACCATTTTTGGACTTGTTACGCATTTTCATCCTCTAGATCACACTATAGATATTACATGGTCCTTTCTATCAAAAAATCTGCATACACCATAGTAAACATTATATTAAGAATAGTTTGGACATCGTCAAAATCACTTGCAGATGTTCTTTCAACAATCTCCCCATTTTCTATGATGACAGAACTATCCTATAGATATGTATATATATATCATTGATAAATTTGTGGTAAATGTAAGTAAGATCTCCATAAGATATTGGGTGGAATTGGAGATATAATCTAGTTGATCTTTTTGAGTTAAAGTGAATAACTGAAGATCTACTATATAAGAACATCATCAAAGATTATGATGTTCATAGACAATGTCAGTTTAAGTTTCCTCCTGTTTTGATAATTTCTTAAATGAAAAGAGTAAAACCCTTAAGGCCCCCCTATTTTGGTGAACATATGCATAAAGTAAGTATATATTTCACATGCATTTCACATCAAGTCAACTCTCTCCCTTTTTGTCATCAGCAAAAAAAAATATAAAAAAGATCATAGCTTCATTGATAACGGGGCATGTTAGCACGTACGGCTAAAGGAGAAACAGGACATGATCAGCAAAAATCAAAAGGTGAGCACATGAAAACTTGAAGATTTTTATGTACGAGGGCGTTTGCATTGTTGAGAAGAGGTAAAGGGTTTTTGCAGGGTTTGCTATTGGTCAAGGCGAACCGGATTATAGCAGTCTAGACTAATGAGCATGCGTTCGATCTTGACGAGATATCAAGTCAGGGATGAGAGGGTGGTCTTGATCTCCTAGAAATCTGCTTGAAGTTGGGCAAGTTCGACGGTAGGAGCTACAGCTGTTTCCGTTGGAGATGTAGATCTTTTTGGCCTTGGTGTTCGCGGTGCCTGCTTTTGTGCTTATGCCTTGGCTTTTTTTTTTTCCTTTCTTGTTCCGCCATTCCAGCGAGTCTCTCCTTGATCTTAGCAATTGCCCTTTCATTATCGCCATGTCCTATGGGGATGATTTCAACTTTCTGATTGACCCTTCCATCGGGAGTCATTTTTTAGCATCATCTTGTCCAGCGTATTCTTCCTAATGTCCACATTAATCATACTTTGAGGAGCAGCATCAGAGAAGTTGATATTCAGGTGCTTCAATATGCAAGTGACGAGAGCACTGCAAGGCAGCTTGCGTATCTTTCTCTCTGTCATTCGGTACATGTGGTTGAAGATGACCTAGGGAAAGGAGAATTCATCAAATTTGTTAAGGATGGCCTAGAGAAATTAGGAATTTTCAACACAAAGCCGTAGAGCCTGATTTCCTTGAAAACGTTGTACTTCGCCTAAATGATTTTAGCAAGTTCATCCAATGTAACAACATAGCTCTATTTTCGAAATGTGAAAACGGATGAGTCCCTATTTGGAAAATGGATATTCAAATAAAACAAGGCCACGAGGCCAGTATGGACTTCCTCTTTCATGGAGCAAAAGAATTTCAATTCTAGAGATTAAAAAAGATCAGAGAAAAAGATGCCACGTGCATAAAAAAATCAAAGTCAACAAATCTATGTGGAATTGTTCCTCTTTCATCAAAAGCATGATTTCCATTCCCATGGTCTTAAGATAAAAACATTTCAGAGTTAAAGGAAGAATCGAGTTCAAAATTGACAGTAGATTCAAAGTTTTGGGATACCTAGTCATCATCATCTTGTTAACGCATGTCACCGGATCCTTCCTCGGCTTCAGTACGTGCTTCGCTTCCTTCTAGTTGAACAATGACTGGTTTAGGGAGTGCTTCAAGCTGCTCCGTCCTTGACAATCTCTAGAGCAAGAGGCAAATCCTCTTTGGTAGAGGACTTTTGAGGTGACGTTTGAACGGCCGGTTGAGAGGGCTTTCCATCTTGAGATTCCATCATTTTTTGAAGTTATTGTGCTTGAGATTCATTCATACCTGATTTTACGAGTCGAAATACTACTGGCCAATGAACCTACATCAATGCAACGATTCCCTTAAGAAAATTGTTAGGTTGAATAGGTGCTAAGGGACATGGAGCATTTAACTTGAGAGGTGAGATATGAAGTACTGCCACTATCTCCTTTCCAAAAGGCATCTTAGATTCAGGAGTTTTTGTTAGAGGAGTCACCCCTTTAGTGAACGATGGCAATGCTGCACTTTCTATCATCGATCCTCCAGCTCATTGAGATTGGGCAACACTTTGGCTTTGTGTTGCTTTAGTTGAATCTTCTTGTTGAGCAGTGAGGTTGATAAGTGAACATTATTCTTTAGAGGACGTAGCCATCATTGCGGCAGTACAAGAAGACTTTCTAGTGGGTTTTTGTGACGGGCAAACTTTGGGAGCCATGGATTTTTCTAGTGGTCGAAGCAAGATGATAAGAGTGTTTAGAGAATGAAATGACTAGAGGGATTCAAGAAAGGCGGGTAGTGGTTTTAGTGAGAAAGAACATAAGCACTATCTCCTTATATATAAGAGCAGTTTAGTTATGTTGAGGAAGCTAGCCGTTGCACAAAAATAGTAACTTTCTTATTCAAATTTTGCTTAGTATTTGTTTTACAACCAACAAATGCTATAAATTAGAGAAATGAATACTAAAAATCCGGAGAGAATCATAGTACAAACAGTTAGGAACATTGAGAGCTAGGAATGTAGCTAAAAGGAGACAGATTGTATTGTGGTGCTACAATGGCGACATTTTTTAAATACTATAAACCTGTATTTGATGACGATCTTGATCTTTATATGAAAAGAGACTGAAGTAAACATTACTTGGGAGATCCTTAATCTAGTGCATTGCAAATTCCCAATTCTCCTCTAATGTATTAAAACACTTTTTTGTCCAGCGGCTTGGTGAAAATATCTGCTAGTTGATGTTTTGATTCTATGAATTGTATATAAACATCTCTATTGCTAATTTGCTACTATGATCTCTGACAAAATGATATTTTTCCTTGATGTGCTTTGCTCTTAATTGTAATATTGGATTCTTCGTAAGGTCAATAGCACTTGTGTTGTCACAAAGTGTTGGAATGCTTTCCCTTTTTTTACCAAAATCATTTAGTTGTTATTTCATTCCGATGAGTTGAGCGCAACAGCTTCCGAGAGCAATATATTCAGCCTTAGTAGTAGATAGGGCGACTAAGTTTTGCTTATTTGAGAACCAAGAGATTAACATACTTCCCAATAATTGATAAGTACCTAATGTACTCTTTCTATCGATCTTGCAACCTGCAAAGTTAGTGTCCAAATATCCAAGTAGCATAAAATCTATATTTTTAGGATACCAAATTCCTAGTTTTGGAAATAATCCAATGTATTGAATGATTCATTTAATAGCAAAAAGATGCGATTCTTTTGGATCAGATTGAAAACGAGCACACAAACATGTGTTGAATAAAATATCAAGTCTAGATGCTATCAAATATAACAAAGAGCCTATCTTCCTTCTTTTTTTTGGTAAGAAAGAGCCTATCTTCCTTTTGTATAGCTTGGAGTCAACAAATTTACTTTTTTCATCTTTGTTCAGCTTGATAGAAGATGACATAGGTGTATCTTTTTGCAATCTTCTAGACCAAATTTCTTCACTATCTCTTTAGCATACTTTTCTTGATGTATGAAGATGCCTTCAGGAGTTTACTTGATTTGAAGTCCAAGAAAGAAGTTGAGTTCACCAATCAAGCACATCTCGCACTTACTTTTCATAATGTTTACAAAATCCTTGCACAAGACATCATCAGTGGCTTCAATAATAGTTCCATCTACATATATTTGAATGATGAGCATACCTTTACCTTTCTTCTTGATAAAGAGTGTAGTGTCTATCTTACCTTTCTCAAAATCATGGTCGATTAAGGATGTACTTAATCTTTCATACCAGACTCTTCATGCTTGCTTTAGCCCGTATAATGCCTTTTTGAGTTGATAGACGCCCTCCGGTCTGCTTGGATCTTCAAATCCTAGGGGTTGCTCAACACAAATTTTTTCTTTAATATAACCATTCAGAAATATACATTTGACATCCATTTGATATAGCATGAAGTTGTGAAAGCAAGCATATGTTAGTAATAAGCGTATGGCTTCTAGTCTAGTAACAAGAGCATAAATTTTATCGAAATCAATACCTTCCTCTTGTGAGTATCCTTTCACGACTAACCTTACTTTATTGCGAATTACATTACACTTCTCCTTGAATTTGTTTTAAAATACCCATTCCATTCATATGACTGAATGATTGTTGGGTCTTGTGACTAAGATGTAGCTTGTCTTGCATGGCTTCAATCCAATTTTCATCAATGATGACTTCTTCATTTTCTTTTGGTTTTAGCGAAGATATAAGAGCCAGGGAGTTTAGCATGTTCTTGTGGGATGATCTAGTCTTGATTCTTTCATCTACTTTCCAAATGATTTATTCCTTTGGGTGTTCTATCTTGAATCTCCAATCCTTAGGGGTTTGCTTATGGTTTGAAGGATTTGTTGAAGATTGAGGCAGTGACTATTTGTTTATGATTGGTACAGAGTGGTTAATGGCTATGAAGCATGAACATGTTGCTCATGCTTTCGTGACGTGTCCAACACGCTCAGACACGGTCGAACACGTAATCAACTTTTCTCGACACGTGTGTCCAAGAGAGAGATTGTTGAAGAAGACGATGGAGGGTGGAGGTGAGGCCGCAACGGTGAGGGAGGACCAGAGGAAGAGCATAAACTGAGGCGACGCTGTGATGGAGGGCTGGCAGCAAGGTGGCAGCTGCGAAGGAGGAAGGATCTAGAGGTGTGGCGGCGAGTGACTGCGATGAGGCGACCAAGAGAGAGGATCATGCGACGAGGAGGAAGAAGAGGTCGTCATTAGAATTTTAGCAAGAAGAGAGGGAGGGTGGTGGGGGATGACGGAAAGAAACCAGGGGCGAAGAGGGGGGGATGAGGTGGGGTGGGGGAGAGAAACTGATGGGGCAAAGAAGATACTAAGGGGGTGGGGAAGAAACTGAGGGGGGGGTAGCTAGTGGTGGAGGGAAGAAACTGGAAAGGGGAGGGGGTGGAGCAGGTGGTGGCATGAGGGAAGGGGAGAGGGAGAGAGAGCAGGGGAAGAATAGGGATGGAGGGGAAGAGAAAGGGAGAGAGAGAGAGGAGAGAAGGGGAAAAACTTAGTAACGGGGACTAGGATGGGGTGATTGATGGGGGCAGGGAGCAAGTGGTGGCGTGGGGCAAGGGGAGGGGGAGAGAGAGTAGGGGAAGAAATCATGGGGGATTTTGGGGTGGCGTGGGGAACGGGGAGAGAGAAATGAGGAGATGGTAAAGTTATTTTTGTTAAAAAAAATAAATAAACGAATTAAAAAGTGATTTCAAAAAATAAAAATATTGAATGTTAAATAATGATAAATTTTAATTATTATAGAAAATCATAGATTTATTTAAATAAAGTTGATTCTATTATTTTTGTTAGTCATTAATTTTAAACATAATTTTTGTTAAAATTAAAAACATATTCCCAAATATGGGTGCTCATTAATTATGAATATGTCTTTCAAATTTTCTACGAATAGATTTATTAATATTATTAGCGTAAATTTATTGTAAGTTTTTTTTATTATTTATTTATTTTTGAATTTAAATCAAATTAATTAAAAATAAAAATATTTATTTAATATATAACGTATTCTTAATGTGTATTCGAAATTTTATTTTGGAGAAATGACGTGTCGGCGTGTTGTGTCGTAATCATGTCACGTGTGCATGTCACGTGCTCGTGCTACTTAGATTAATGGAGGGTAAGATCTCAAACTGATATACCCATCAATCACCACATATCATCAAATTCAATGATTTGATGATAAAATTTAATAAAAATTATCAAATGGTAAATTCGTTATGAATATGCCAGTTTAGAATTTTTGGTGGTTTAAAAATTAATTTATAATAAATTTTTCATATCAGTTTTATATTTTCATGATATTAACCCCAATAAAAAACATAGTTCACGAATACGTGACAGCGATCGGACCAGAAAATAGACCTTTTGTTCGACCATCAACATATCCAGTTGAAAAATCCCCCGAGAGAAAGAGTCGCCGGCAAATGGCAATCTCCTAAGTGTACATACGGACATCAATCAGCAAATATTTTTAGTATATATTAGTACGTCAGTATTTTGAACGTACGAGGCAACGTTTCTGGCACGAAGAAAACTTCATTGTATATTAATACCAAGAGGTTTGGGTCGTCGGTCGTTCATCGGCCCCACAGCGGTTCGGACAGAAATGCGTCATACGGGGCGGAAAAAATTTCCAGGTGGAAACCGTGTGGGGGTGGGATTGTTTGTTTGACTCGAGCTCGCTCCGCATTTTTCCTCGCTTTCTCACTGCCCCGTCTTCTCCACGAGCCTTCGCCGTCGTTGCGGGTTGGTCGTCCCCCCGTCAATTCTGTACGCCCACCTCTCTCTCTCTCTCTCTCTTTCTCCATCCATCATCCCCACGTTTGACTTCCCTGTCCCTCACAGTATCTTCTTGCTCTTCCTTTTATCACCCCCATTTCTCCATCTCTCTTGGGCCGACGGGAAGCGCAGGACCGGGCAGCGACGCGCGAAGAAGGTCGAGCTTCAGCCCCTATCCGAGGTACGTACCGCCGCCGCCGCCACTGATCTGGCCTCTCCCTCTCTCTTTTTTCTCTCCAGAATCGAGCTTCGGTGGATTTCTAGTGAATTCTCTGTTTTGCTTTGAGGCTAGAGTCTCGTCAGTCTGATCAGGTTAGCCCGATTGGCCTCTCTCTCTCTCTCTCTCTCTCTCGATTCGAAATTCGTCCGCGACTGCGCTTGAGATCGAGAGCTGAGCGGTGTCGATCGCGTCTTCGCTTCGGATTCGAAATTCACCGACTGCTTCGTGGGTTGTTGACTTCGGATTGAGCTTTCTTCTTTTCTTCTCCGTTCGTTCGAGCAGAGTTCTTCGTTCCTCCATGTGATTCAGGGCTTCTGAGAAATCGTGAAATTGGCGTGATTGGCGTTATCCCATATACAAGTAGTAGCAGATTGTTCTGGGCAGAGTTCAGTTCTCACCGTTTTTCTCGATTTTCGAAGTGATCTGACTAATAAGCTTTGTCTGTTGTCATGTCGGAAATCGAGAAAATCATAAAATTCTGGTTTGGTTCATTCCTTTTTTCGAGTGAAGCCCTTTCTTTTCCTATTTTTAGAACTTATCTTCTGCTGTTTTAAACATGTGTGGTCACCCTTGCCAAGTTTCCAACATCTAACAGTAGTGTTGAATTTTGGGTAACAAGGAAAAGATACATTAGTATTGGGGTTAGGTCATGCTTTTTTTCCCCCTTTTCCGTCCGAGGATCAGAGGAATCTGATTGGTGGATCGCGAATTTGACCATCCATCCGTGTTCATATCGGGTAAGATTCGCATATGACTAAAATACATAACTTTAGAAGAATTGAGGATGGAGCAAAATATAGTGGGATCTTGCCTTAAAGAAAATTCGATTTTTATTTTTATTTTTTTTATGTGATTTGTCTTGATGATCAACCACAACAACCACCCTTAAGTTTACAGGCCTTTGTTAGTCTACCACACACAACCCTTTCAATAAATTACAAGTTAGGTGGATCCCACCTAATCTGACGGCCTATATGGAGAGGTCACAGAAATATCCAACAGAAATATCCAAGAAAGTTTCCAAGTAGGGCTCCAAATGTGTCCCAAAAAAAAATTTTATTTTAAAGTTATTTTATTTTAAAGTATATATATATATATATACACACACACAAAATTGGTTATTTGAAAAGCGCCATGTCTCTTCTATCTAAAATTGCGTTTCTTAATTCAATGAAGGAACACAGCTTTTGGAAACTTCTCATTTAAAACGAAAGCTACAGAGTTCCACTTGAACAAAAGTGCCCGGTAAAATGTTTTATCAGTTTTAATTTTCTCTGAAAATTTTCTCAAGATTGTTTTCTCCTTCACGAATTAGTAGTTATTTTTCTTTTTTCTTTCTTTTTAATAAATCTGTAGCTCATCTTTATAAATTTAATCTCTGATACGTTATATTCCAGTAGCATTTTGGGCATTTAATGTATTGAATTTAATGAGAGGAGCCTTTCTTTTTCTTTTTCTTTTTCTTTTTCTTTTTCTGCATGAGAGTTTGAAGGATTTGCGAGTAGCAAAAGAGACTTTAGCACATGTATTATATTCAACAGAGTTTTTCTTCTATAAACATAAGTTTAAAATTTTGGCAAAATGAAAGCCAAACATTAAGATACATCTTTAAAATCTCAATTTAATTGTAATCACCTCATTGTATCACACATTCTCTTATTGTAAAATGAATCCAATTATCTGATAGAGAAAAATATTGCAAAATATATGTAAATTAGTTAAGATTCTTGATATGTGCTTAGAAAGTTTCTCCGACATTAAAATAATAATAATAATACCTATATTATTTTCACTCAAGTGAAATATGTAATTATATAAAAGAAAACCTTTTTTTCTTGTGCATAAAATATTCGGAATTTTTAATGTCGTGCGGGTCCACGGGCACGAGAAACACAAAAACCAGGATTCGCTCTGGCAATTCAATGCCACCTCCGTGGTGGGGCTGGAGCATGACATGTCCTGGCCCTCTCCGTTCAAAGGCGATCGACCAAGACAAGCCCACATGCTGCCTAGAATCATCCTACCCCTGTCGAGAAGATGGCGTACGTAGAGCTGAAACGATTAGATCCGCATTGAATTCGCAAGCAAAGAGGGTGACGATGCGCGCGATCGTTTTCGAACCGTGTAAGGACGCGTGCCATGGATCGCCCTTACTGGGCGAGGAGCTTGCGCTCCGACTTATGCGTTCATTTGGGTGTGAAAGCCCGAGCGAAAATGGGATCCGTACGCCGCCCGAGCCAGTCCAAGACCAACCTTTTTGACTTTAAGATATTGGGCGGTACCAAACCCATCTTAGAATGCTTGCTGTATGCAACTTTACGCCTCATTCTTTTGCTTCCTTATGTCAAACCCTTTAGTCCATATGGTAAAAAAGAGTAGAGATTGCATGTTTGAATTGGATTGTTGTTCTTGATAGTTTCCTTTCTTTTTAGCTCAGGTCTTTCCAGTTTTCACACCAGGAGCTTTATGTCAGCAGCTGGCTGTGGCCTTTAAATTTCCATTTGCATTCTACATCAGCTGCATATGTTGTCCGGCCCTAGAGATTTACTGACCAGCATCTCCTTTCTCTTTGATGAACAGCAGCCTCGTTAGGAGAACCGGCAGCTCTGTTTTCTCGAAGAAATGGCGGGGACGACCCCATGGGTGACCGCTCGGCATCTCTTGCTCATCGCTGCTTTGATTGTGCTTCTAGAAATGGCCGTTGGAGATCCGAGAACCCATAATGTCAAGGATGACGTGCTCGGTTGAGCGTGAGCACAACTCCACCCTCTTTGTGCCCAACTTTGTGGCTACCATGGAGAACATCAGCGAGCAGATGAGGACGTCTGGCTTCGGCATGGCGGTGATAGGATCAGGGCCCGACGCAAACTACGGCCTCTCTCAGTGCTACGGAGACCTCTCTTTGCTCGACTGTGTCTTGTGCTATGCGGAGGCACGTTCCTTGCTTCCGCAGTGCTACCCTTTCAACGGCGGCCGCATATACCTCGACGGCTGCTTCATGAGAGCGCAGAACTACAGCTTCTTTGAGGAGTACACGGGGCCTCAGGATGGTGCGGTGTGGGAATGTGACGCGGAAGGACACAACATTTCAAGATTCAGCAAGAAAGGCCGTGGCAAGTGCCGTGGCGAGGGCACCAAACAACAATGGCTACGCGCGCGCTGAGGAGGTTGTGTCAGGGACGGCAAATGAATCGGCTTACGTGCTGGCTGACTGCTGGAGGACGTTGAACGCCACTTCTTGCACGGCATGCTTGAGGAACGCGTCGGCGTCCATACTGAAGTGCTTGCCGTGGTCAGAGGGGAGGGCGCTAAACACAGGTTGCTTCATGAGGTACTCCGACACAAATTTCCTAAACAACCAACCAGGAAATGGGAGTAACAAAGGTAAAACTGCTTCTTTAAGCGTTCTCATTTCCCTTTTGAGGATATCTGTGCTTCTTTGACAAGCCAAAAGACAATAATTTAACCATGGCTTTTCATTTCCAGGAACCATAATAGTGATAACAGTTTCAGTTGTCAGTGGCCTGGTTGTCTTGGCAGTTGGAATAACAATAGCGTACTTTGTCTGGAAGCACAAATACATTCAAAAGAAAAGAAAAGGTAAGGAGCCTCTCTGTTCGTGAATGATGACATTATAGTTAAGTGTGCAAATGTCCCACAAAATGGAGGAAATGAAAAGGGACAGCACAAACCTGGTATTAAGAGAACATTCTGAAGGTTTAGTTTGCTCTACTTAATGATATTTTCCTTAAGAGTCACGTTGATTACATTTGTAAGTAGGAATTTGGAATCAGGACTAGTATGGTACTAACTGGTAAAAGGTATAGGCTATATGGATACCTGATGCACCTATTGGTCTGTCTAGGCTCTAACCATGCGGAGAAGTTTGTCAAGATACTTCACGACAGTAGCTTGAATTTCAAGTACTCTACCCTTGAGAAGGCCACGGGATCTTTTGACAGCGCCAATAAGCTCGGCCAAGGTGGATTTGGCACTGTCTATAAGGTGATTTAGCTACCTTCTCTATCTCATACTCATAGCAGTTCTTATAAGGTTCACCTAGCTGAACAGAATCAGAAAATGTTGCCAGGGAGTTCTTCCTGATGGAAGGGAGATAGCTGTGAAAAGGCTCTTCTTCAACAATAGGCATAGAGCAGCTGACTTCTACAATGAAGTGAACATTATAAGCAGTGTGGAGCACAAAAATCTGGTCAGATTGTTGGGATGTAGTTGCTCGGGACCTGAAAGCCTTCTTGTCTATGAGTTCCTCCCCAACAGGAGTCTCGACCGTTTCATTTTCGGTAATTCATCGCTACTCATACATGGAAGTGTACATAGTGACCCTTTCGGTTAAAAGGAGATTTGAGTTGATGATTTTCTTCTGCCAGCACTAATCTATCCTTCTTACCCCTGAACTGACAGATGCAAACAAAGGAAAGGCATTAAACTGGGAAAAGAGAGTGGATATTATGGTTGGGACTGCAGAGGGTTTGGTATATCTTCATGAAAACTTCAAGAACAAGATAATTCACAGGGACATAAAAGCGAGTAATATCTTGTTAGACTCAAAACTCCGCGCTAAAATAGCTGATTTTGGGTTGGCCAGATCTTTCCAGGAAGATAAGAGTCACATAAGCACAGCCATTGCTGGAACATTGTAAGCACTCAGCTTTCTTTGCTACTATTAAGATGATAAACCAAGCTCCTTTAGATGTCACATATTTTAGTGTTGATGAGTCACAGCATGTTGGTTTATGCTTGTAGAGACTAATCAGGACAAGATGATTGATGATAAGGTCTCAATATTGAAGTCTAAGCATGTATCCAAATTACTGATAAATAATTGTCTATCTTATTATGGTAGGGGATATATGGCTCCAGAGTACCTAGCACATGGTCAGCTTACAGAGAAAGCAGACGTCTACAGCTATGGTGTTCTCTTGCTGGAGACAGTTACAGGAAGACAGAACAACAGAAGCAAAAACTTAGAATACTCAGAGAGCCTCATCACAATTGTGAGTTCTAAAAGCTTAATGGGTTCTTAAGGCACCATTCATAAACTTGTGCCTAAACCCTTCTCATCTTAATTCTCTTCTGTGTTTGGGTGACAGGCATGGAACCATTTCCAAGCAAACAGAGTGGAGGAGCTTTTCGACCCGAGCTTGATGTTACATAACCACCACAATAGAAACATCAAGAATGAGGTCTTGAGAGTCATCCATATAGGACTATTGTGCACACAAGAGGCTCCTTCTTTGCGGCCAACAATGTCCGAGGCATTGCAGATGCTAACAAAGAAGAATGAAGAACTCCCACCACCCACCAATCCCCCTTTTATAGATGAAAGGACAATGGAGCTCAATGATGCGTGTGACGACCCATCTTTTCCACTGAACCCTAAAACATCAGATTCAATTGCCACCATATCAAACAGTTCCTTCCAGCCTAGGTGAATTGTGGATATCTATTAGTGGCCAGTACCTCACCTGACTAATAAAGATACACTATGGAGAGCAGGGGCTGGCCCTATTTGGCCTAATGACGCAAGCATCCAGATAGGGAACATAGTGGTGACCATCAGAGAAAGGGCAAGTCAACAAGCAGTTGAAGCGAGAAGATCAGCACCATCTAAGTCATTTGTAGAATATCACCACTTGAAGTTGAAGGATAGCTTAAATTGAAAAGAGTGCATTAAGGCAGCTTCTGCAATTTTAAAGGAAATAAAGGGTGTATATTAACATTAAATAGCTAAACTATGCAGTGTAATGTTTTGATTGCTTTGTATTGAGTCACAGACTGTACAAACCATTTCTTTCCTAGAGCTTCACCGTCATTCACTGATACCAACATATCGTCTTTCTATTCAGACTGGGCCAGGGCCACGATATAAACAGAATATAAGTACACAACCATTTACTGCAGAAATATACATTAATGAAAAAACAATAGCACACTTTTGAAGGTTGAAGAATAGATTCAAATTTAATAACATGTCCAAAAAAAAATGCAAAAAGAAAATCTTTGTGTAAAATTTTCAGGAGCTCTCCAAAGGACATTTGACAGTACATATCGCTTGCCCTAACGTGTTGCAACTAAGATCCCCATGAGGCCTCCGCTGATTTCATAATGCTTGCCATTAGAAAATCCAGATTCTAAAGCAAGTTTCTCCAACTCCTTACCTGAATCAGAATGCCAATCTTAATAAACCAAAGAACTATTGAGTGCCCTCCACTTTAAAAGAAGAAAAATAAAAACATTCCTTCCATCCATCTCCAAAAAATCTTCTCAATGCATGCATCAGCTGACTTATATGCTCATGAAAATGAAGCCAAAAAGAAAAAAGAAGAAAAAGAAAAAGGTTCTCCCCTAAGGGGTCTTACACGAAAGCAACTTCTTTTTGGATAACAAAGAAAAGTATTGTTCAAGTATGATTTCCCAAAAACATGACAAGAGAACTGGATAAAGTTTCACTAACTCAAAATATGAATCTATTTGTAAAGCAGTATTAAGAAAAGAACTTGATAAGCTTAATAAGCCATATGAAGTAGTGGGATAAAATAGATACAAAATAAAATCCCAACGCAGAACTAACCTGTCAAAAATTCGTTAATCGAGCTCTTCAAGTACTCATAGTCCTTTCCCAGCCCATAGCCAGTTGCCACGGGGACAACAATGTTGTCAATCATCCATTCCTTGTATAGCAACATTTAACAAGCAATAAGCACTTTACTGCCTGCAGCATTGGCATTAATCTGCTAAACTTTAATGAAGAAACCCATGCCAAACAGAGAAGAACTGACTTCAGTAAGAACTACATAGAGAGGGCAGAAGTTACTGTAGGCAAGTTGATATTGGCAGTAAATTAACAATGAATTCTATTCTCTTTTCACCATAGCCAACTTAAAGTTTCACTTTCTAAACCAAACTGCACAAAATTATTGCCAGCTGTGCATACCTGAAATGAGGTTGTCGATGGTTGAGTACTTTTATTGAAGTCAAGAACACATATGCTACACCCTGAAGACCCACAACGAAAAAGACAGAAAATTCAGACATGGTTCCATCACATTTCACTTTTCCAAAGACCTAAAGTATGAGACCTCGTTTCACAACTCGACACATCTCGCGCATAGCTTTGGGTTTATCTACCACATTCCTTAGCCCATAACCAATTGTGATTGCATCAAAGTAACTCCCAGGAAATGGCAATTCGAGTGCATTGCCTTCCACCCACCTGCATGGCAGTTGATAAAAGGGTTATTTAAAGAACTTACAGTATCAATAAAGTTAAGAGTCTCCAATAATATTAATCATGACTCCTTGATCATCACGAATCATCTTCTGAGTAGTAGTTTCAGCATTTATGGGATTAAAACAACTTAGCATTCCATCCCCCCCCCAAAAAAAAAAAAAAAAAAAAAGACAAAGCATCTTAGCATTTAAATAATTTTGTGCCATTCATGTCCCATACATCACAAAACAATGAGCACAACATTTACCAATGCTCACTCTATGTTCTTATAGCAAGCCTTCGCCCTCGAACGTTGCCGGGATGAAGCAACAGATAACTGCTCCTTGGAGAAATCAAGACCAGTGACCTACAAATAGCGAAAAGTATGCAACATGATGAAAGATTCTACTGTTGGTAATATAAACATACTGCCTTATAATTTATAGGAGCTTTTTGCACATTTCATTGCCACATATAGGTCCATCTGCAAAAGCAAGAAGAACAGTACTTTTATGCCACACAACATGGTTTAACAGCAAACAAACATGTCTATGGAAAGAAGAAATACCATCTGCAGACCAATAGATATTCTTGACAAGCAAAACATGTGATACTCCTGAGAACAACTTTGAATGTGAAATTTTTACAACACAACAACAGTGACCACTAGTTTGCTAGATGATGACTACCCCATTTACCAAAATATTTTCCAGACTGAACGCCTTCTTGTGGAGCAAGATTTCATAAAGGTAAGTCTAGCTGATGCTGCTAAAGAATCATAGTCGATGATAAATTGAAGATTCTCTATTTTTTCAATACTATTAAGGGACACAACGAGAGTTGTAATGATCTCCCTTCAAGATTCCCACTTTCTCAACATAATAATCCCCGTAACAGATGGTTAAGATCCAGCATAAAAGCTAAAGGTGCATCACACATAGAAGACCAGCCAAAACTACAATTTTGCAGACACCATTTTCACTCAACCAAAACCTTTTTGACTCGATAAAGCTTGGACAATAAAGCTAATGGCCCATCTCCAAATTCTCAATCATGCCACCAAGTTACTCACAAGCTAGAAAAATGGCATCTGCCTGTCTCACTGACCAATTCTATCTCAGGATATTCTAAGAAAAATCAGTGCTATAACTGGTTTTGGAACTCCTCAGAAGATAACAAATGAAATACAAGAACTTCCACGCGACACTATCGTCAATTTTGAAACTCTACTCAGTGTTTAGCACATAATTGTCAAATCCATACACGTCAATCATGGTGAACAGATAAATTTCTACTAGACAAGAATTTTCACATTAACACAACCACTCAAGGAAAACAAAGAGCTGGTCTTGCAAACTGAAAGGCGGAGATGGAGAGGAAGGGCCGACCCTGCCATGGGGACCAACTTTCTCGGACAAGAGGAACGCCAAATCGCCACTCCCACAGCACAAATCCAACACACAATCGCCCATCTTCGCCCTGCTCCACAAGCTTAAATATGTCAATAAAGATCCTCTAACTCAAGAACCCAAAAAAAAAAGAAAAAAAATCACTCGACCCATCTGAAAGAACAAATTACCCGCTCCACGACACGGCCATGCGCTTCCAAATCCGATGCTGACCCAAGCTCAACAGGTCATTCAACTGCATTTCGAACCAGAAGAGAGAGAAGAAAAAAAGTTACGTGCTTTATAATAGGAAAGAAAAAGGGAAACGAGAACGGAGGGAGTGGAGGGCGAGGGCAATGCGGATGAGCACGTTATCGTAGACCGGAGCAATCCGGCCGAACAGGGCCTGGCGTTCGCTTGAGCACCGGGTTGCGCCGCGAGTGCGCCGGTCGCGGTTCAGGCAACCGCCGTGAAGACAGAGAACGGGGAAATGAAGAGATGAAGCCATTTCTCCTCCCTAGGCTGCTCCGAAGGGGAAATCATCCTGGCCCAGGCGACTGATATTTATATATTATATTAGGAACCTTATATTTAAAAAAAAAAATCAAATTCTTACTAAAAAAAGACCCATATCTATAATATCGAAAAAACTAATGCAATTTAAGGTAGTTATTTTCAAATCTTTAAGTAATCAGTTAATTCATTAGGAAAAAACTAGACCTATCTTTTGAACAATTATGCAAGTTATGATGAAACAATTATCGTTTTTGTTGACACATAAATTTTAACTCATTAACTTATCATTCATTTCATAAGAAAAATTAGAAATCGAACTCAACTGCTACACAAAAATATCAATTCTGCATTTGCATTTAGGTACTAATAGCATTTAGGACAACCGCATCAAGCATGTTGCAAGAGGCTAGATTTGGACTCATCAAGTGGCTCGAAATGAGAAACAAGCTTTAATTTTTAAGTTTGGCATGAGCGATGAACTTAAAATCAAGTTTCCCACTTTCATTAAACATCAAAATTGTTAGACTAGCAAGACCATAAGAACTACGATATTATGGGAGCTCCCAGATGATGGGAGCATGTCTTAAATCTAGGAAGAGTATATCCTATTTCCAGACTTATTTTTTGAACTTCCTCTTAATTTCAAGATGATGGGAGCTCGTTTTCCAACATCTTTGGAATCTTATCCAAATCTAACATTCCTAGGACTATGTCTTAATCCTAATTTCAACATCCTAGGATCATGTATCAAATTTGACATATTTTGTCCTAGTTCTCACATCCTTAGACTACATCCTAATTATGACATCGTTGTCTTAAACCAACTTTTTTGTCCTAATTCCAACATCCTTAGGTATATCATAATTTTAATATATTTATCTTTGTTGACACTTGATTTTTAGTCAACCCATCATTAAAAGATAAAAAAAATTGAAAATTTAGATTTCTGATCATGACGGAGCCCCATCTCTCGATCAAAAAGTGTCGTTTTTCATTTATTTCTTTTGCATTGTCGTTTTTAAGCAATTTCTAGCTCATTTTCAAAAAAAAAAAAAATCGAAAAAGTCGAATGGTTGATTTTTAGGTTGACTTTTTTATCAACCCTTTAACTAAAAGTCAACTCTAGTCAACCCCAAGTCAAATTGACTTTTTACCCAAAAAAATTCATTTAGCTTTAATTTCACTTTTGTCAAATCAATTTCTTGAAAATTCAAAAATTTAACCAAAAAATCGACCTTTTAGGAAAGGTCAACTAAATTATTAACTTTTTGTCAAACCTTTGACCCAAAAAAAAAATAATAAAAATGCACAAATACATTTCTTTTAATGCTAATTTGACTTTTGTATCAAAAATTTTACAAAATTCGATTCGAACCTTGATTTCTGAATTTTTCAGTTTTAAGTTCTAAATCGACCAAAAATAAATTTACTTTTATTCTAGTAATAATTAGGTGTAATTCCTTCTTTGACATTTGGTTTAGGGACTATCTGAAATTTGTTTGAGCATTTAATTTCACAATTTATCAAGTCAAAATACGAATTGCCGTTTTGAGCTCTAATTAGAGGACCAAAATTGATCATTCATAACTTACAAATGAACGATTATTTCTCACTCATTTTCTTAAGATAAGTTCAAATTCAAAATTGATTTTGTAAAATTCATACAAGAACTCATCAATTTGAAGAATTTTATCCTCTTAGGCATTAGAAAATCAAACAATCAAGCTTCAATCGAAAAAATTCAAATTGACCCATTCATGGCTGTGGTTTGATTTGATGAATCTAGGTCAAATTTTAATATTAGGCTTAGATCCATTTTTGGCCTAAGCTCGAACGCTTCAATTCAAGGTTAATTTGAATATGATAAGTGATCTTACATATGGATAGCTCATTAGGTAGGCCAATTGTGATAGGAATTGAGTTTAATTTTAGTTAATTTGTAATTTTGCCCATTTAATTGCAAAATTTACCATTTTAGCCCTTTAGGCCCAATTCTAAGCACCCATGGTTTCGACTCATTTTTTTCCACGATAATCATTCAATTAGGTCAATAAAATACCCTTAAATCACGTTCATAAGGTTTGATTAGCTTAATTGTATCTTAATTGGCCAATTTCTTCTTAAAATGACAAAATTTCATTTCAATTTGGTCCTTTGGGGGCCAAATTGCATAAATTTTTGAACCACAGGAGTCTCAAGTGGACAAAATAGTCGGAACCGGACCAAACCGATCAAGAAATAGTCAAAATGCGGTTGAACCGGTCTGGCCGATTGGACCAGCCGTCGGTGGGATCGGCCGATTCAAGCCCTTACCGGCCAATTCTTGGCCTTCGACCACCGGTTCTAAAACCCTCTCAATGCTAATTTCACTTCTACACCTTCAATTTCCCAAAATTTTACAAATTGATCCTCAAATTTCATCAAATTACAAATTAACACCTAATTAGGCATTTTGATGCAATTCCCAATTTTGGCCTGATTTTTTGCAAATCAAACCCACTAGATCAATTACCCGACACCTCAAAATCATGATGGAGCCTTCAAAATGAATTTTTTACTGTTGGATCGAAATTTTGACTGTCAAGTCAAACTGACGGCTGAAATCGCTTAAAATAAAGAACTACGATATTATGGGAGATGAGCTTAAAATAAAGTTTCCCACTTTCATTGAACATCAAAAATGTTAGACTAGCAAGATCATAGGAACTACGATATTATGGGAGCTCCCAGATGATGGGAGCATGTCTTAAATCTAGGAAGAGTATATCCTATTTCTAGACTTATTTTTTGAACTTTATCTTAATTTCAAGATGATGGGAGCTCGTTTTCCAACATCTTTGGAATCTTATCCAAATCTAACATTCCTAGGACTATGTCTTAATCATAATTTTTTTTAATCCTAATCTCAACATCCTAGGATCATGTATCAAATTTGACATATTTTGTCCTAGTTCTCACATCCTTAGACTACGTCCTAATTCTGACATCGTTGTCTTAATCCAACTCTTTTGTCCCAATTCCAACATCTTTAGGCTATGTCCTGATTCTAATATCTTTATCTTTGTTGACACTTGATTTTTAATCAACACATCATTAAAAGGTAAAAAATTGAAATTTAGATTTATGATCGCGATGGAGCCCCATTTCTCATCAAAAAGTGTCGTTTTTAATTTATTTCTTTTGCATTGTCATTTTTAAGCAATTTCTAGCTCATTTTCAAAAAAAAAAAAAAATCGAAAAATTCAAATAGTTGATTTTCAAGTTGACTTTTGATGAACCTTTTAACCAAAAGTCAACCCTAGTCAACCTTGGGTCAAAAAAATGACTTTTTACCCAAAATTTTTTATTTAGCTTTAATTTCACTTTTGTCAAATCAATTTTTGAAAATTCAAAAATTTGACAAAAAAATCGACATTTTAGGAAAAGTCAACTAAATAATTGACTTTTCATCAAACCTTTGACCCAAAAAAATAAATAAATAATAAAAATGCATAAATACATTTCTTTTAATGCCAATTTGACTTTTGTGTCAAAAATTTTACAAAATTCGATTAAGAACCTTGATTTATGAATTTTTCAATTTTAGGTTCTAAATCTACCAAAAATAAACTTAGTTTTATTCTAGTAATAATTAGGTGTAATTCCTTCTTTGACATTTGGTTTAGGGATGATCTAAAATCTACTTGAGCATTCAATTTCGCATTTTGTTGAGTCAAAATACGAATTGCTGTTTTGAGCCTTAATTAGAGGATCAAAATCGATCATTCATAACTTACGAACGAACAATTGTTTTTTTTTTTTTGGTAAAAGGTAAGAAATTATAATAGAGCTTTGGAACATTTTTGAGCTCTAATTAACAAGAAACAGGCAAAAAGCAAGAGAACCAAAGCTAAACAGCAAAAAAGGCCAAGCGCCAAACAACAAACCCAGCAACCCTCAATCATTCATAAAAAACTTTCTGGAGTCTCTTGTTCTATGAACGAACAATTGTTTCTCACTCATTTTCTTAAGATAAGTTCAAATTCAAAATTGATTTTGTAAAATTCACACTAGAATTCATTAATTTGAAGAATTTTACCATTTTAGGCATTAGAAAATCAAGCAATCAAGCTTCAATTGACAAAATTCAAATTGACCCATTCATGACTATGGTTTGATTTGATGAATCTAGGTCCAATTTTAATATTAGGCTTACATCCATTTTTGGCCTAAGCTCGAACGCTTCAATTCAAGGTTAATTTGAATATGATAAGTGATCTTACATATGGGTAGCTCATTAGATAGGGCAATTGTGATAGGAATTGAGTTTAATTTTAGTTAATTTGTAATTTTGCCCATTGAATTGCAAAATTTACCATTTTAGCCATTTAGGCCCAATTCTAAGCACCCATGGTTTTGACTCATTTTTCCACGATAATTATTCAATTAGGTCAATAAAAGACACCTATATCATATTCATAAGGTTTGATTAACTTAATTGTATCTTAATTGGCCAATTTCTTCTTAAAAATGACAAAATTTCGTTTCAATTTGGTCCTTTGGGGGCCAAATTGAATAAATTTTTTAACCATGGGAATCTCAAGTGGACAAAATAGTAGGGACTAGACCAAACTGGTCAAGAAATAGTCAAAATGCGGTAGAACCAGTCTGGCCGGTTTGACACGCTGTCCGTGGGATTATCCGGTTCAGGCCCTTACCGGTCGGTTCTTAGCCTCTAGCCACCAATTCTAAAACCCTTTCAATGCTAATTTCACTTCTACACCTTCAATTTCTCAAAATTTTACAAATTGATCCTCGAATTTCATCAAATTGCAAGTTAACCCCTAATTGGGCATTTTGATGCAATTCCCAATTTTGGCCTAGTTTTTTGCAAATCAAACCCACTAGATCAATTACCCGACACCTCAAAATCATGATGGAGCCTTCAAAATGAATTTTTGACCGTTGGATTGAAATTTCAACCGTCGGTGATCGTTGGATCAAAATTTCAACCGTCAAGTCGAACTGACGGCCAAAATCGCTTACTGTGAGGAGTATATACATGAAATGTCTTCCATTTTTAGAGGGGGGCTTCATTAGGGCACGAAAATTCCTCTCTCCAGCTCTCTCTCTCTCTCTCTCTCTCTCTCTCTCTCTCTCTCCTCTTTGTTTTTTTTTTTTTTTTTGCGCCAAGAGTCTCGTTTCTCTGTCTCTTCTTGGATTTGGTAGGTTTCCTCTTCCAGCAACTAGATCGTCCCCTGTTCAACCCCCGCCATCTTCATCGACGATCATCTCCCTTGCTATCGAGATCTAATGCTTGCTGGTTCATGGAGATTAGATTGAAGATCCGGCAAAAACTTTGATCGATTTCGATCAAAATCAGCGAAAATCGCGACGAAGATAACAATTCGAAACTCGAATCCGATGAAGTGATATCAAGTTAGTCGATCAAGGCTAGGATTTAAGATTAGGAGCTTTTACATGCTTAAGATCAACGATTATGAATGCTACAATAATTTGTTGATGATTTGAATGATGATTGTGTTCTTGAGTTGAATCTGTGATTTTCGTAGGTCTATACCTAAGTCACTGTTTTGATCAAAACGAGATCCGAAACAACCTTATTTCAGCTCAAGTCCTCTTAGGATTAGATAATAGACATCCCGAGCTTCGAAAAATAGGTCGCATCCCCTAATCGAGCGTCATTTGATCCTCAAAAAACACCTCCGAAGATTAACGATTCTGCAATAGTTTAGATCTTTTTCGTTTTTGATTCTTTTCCACCTTCTGGCTTTGTTATTTTTGCACCAACTTTCGTGATCATTTTTTTT
The DNA here is from genome assembly GCF_016545825.1 of Eucalyptus grandis. NCBI lineage: Eukaryota > Viridiplantae > Streptophyta > Magnoliopsida > Myrtales > Myrtaceae > Eucalyptus > Eucalyptus grandis. The sequence goes on from NC_052619.1 coordinate 34,104,942, forward strand.
TGACAAAATTGATTTCATGAGTTTTATTCCAAATCGTCTCATGCATCTTATGTAATTTCTTCATGATTTTTGGATGTCTTCAACTAGGTCCGATCTATTCAGATTTAAGCCTAAGTCAATCTATTCCATTTTTTTTTTTTGGGTAAAATAATCTGTTCCATATTGATATCTTATTTAGCCATTTTTATACTGATTTTTGTGTTGAGTTATGAAATAACTTTCCCCATCAAAGTTTCTCGTACAAGTATTGTGCATATCATGTATTTTTTTTTCAAATTTTTTAGACATGCTTAGTTAGTTCAAAATCACTTAGATTTGAAGATAGGTCATTCTATCTTACATTGGTTTGAAATTTGTTTTGATAAAATTGAGTTCATAAATGCACATATTTGGTCTTAAATCCTTCATAAGAGTTGAAATACGTGATACATATGTTCTATTGATGGATGCTTTGCAAGATTTTCATATTGGCAAAGTGAGTTAGTTGCATGCATTAGAGTAAAAAGTATTGCATTAACATATGCTGGACATATAGTTTGTCTGTTTTGTCATTTTTGCCACAACTCATATGATCTTAATTAAGTTTCAAACTCTTAACAAGAAATCTTCATCATCGCATGCTTTACATGTGAGATTTTTGGTAGGATTTATGCATGTCTTAAGGATGGCTGAAATCATGCTTGTTTTGTAAACTTAATATTGAATCGAAACATTGTCATATGTGAACATTTCCATACTTGTTTGAGTCATTTAGGGATCAAATCTTACAATCATGTCTTCTTGATTATTGAATCGCATGTTGTAAGATTTGCATATATGTTTAGGTTATGTCATTTGAGTATCATCTTGCACATTAAATTTGTCTCACAAAAAATGTTCATCATACTTAGGATTCTCAAGCATACCATTAGAAATCATGAATCATTTCATAATGTCATTTAAATTGTATGACATTTTGCATGCCGACTTAGGATTAGATGACTATCCAAACTTTCCGCCGCATCTAATCCTGAGTCCCGTGTGATTTTTTCATATCGTTTGTGCATTCTTTGAGTGATTTTAAGGTTTTCTAATGAATTCTTATGTTATGTTTTCTTAATTTTTGATGCACACACTATTAGAGATCTCAATCTTAGAATACTAAATTGACCTAATTTGGACTCGAGCTCTTCTAGGAAGACATAATGCACACTTAGAAGTTTCTAATGCCACTAATTTCATACCAACCACTCATCGTTTAGACCACTTTTTCATTTTTTTTCAAAACTATATTAGAATCTGGACAATGAATCAAATTCAAACCCATGTTCTAACCCCTGTTTGGATAGGTTTTTGATATTTTTGTTCCATTTTTTTTCTATTTCGAATCTACACTCATCCTCTTCATGAAACTTATTTTTCATCATGTTGGCTATTTTGTGTGTTGATTTGATGATTTTTAGACATGTTTTGATAGGACAAATCTTCGTAATATTAGCTTAATGTTATGTTGTTTTGACAAATTTATGATGTATTGTTGCTTGTTGTTTGATTTTTGTAAAATCATGTATTTAAGAAAATTTTCTTCATGAAAGTTGTTCATCATCATGTCATGCATATTAAAAAAATTTTTCATTACCAAATTGTCATTAGCTATTGTTCAATTTTGCTGTTCTTACACATTTGTTCTGAAATTTTCTGATTAAATATGATTGTAATTGTTTAGTTATACTTTTTAAGCTAGTTTGTGTATGAAACTAGGCCATGCCATTTTCATGGAAATTGTTCTAAATTCTTTGATCTTTAAACAATCAGCATTTTCAAATTGCATCTTTCAAAAAATACTTTAGTACATATAATGTTTCTCAAAAACTATTTCTAAAAAACTTTTCTCAAAACTTGATTTGGCTTAAGAAAAAATCGTGGTTTAGACCATATTCAAAATGTCTGCGACACTTGTGAGTGCATTTATGCGAGCCCCGGGCTAATCTTGACAATTGAGTATGTTCCATAGCCTAGATATCCCTTAATCATAAATATTTCCAAATATTTTTAAATCCTGATTTGATATTGTGAAAGTCATGGTTTGAATTGTATTCAAAATGTCTGTGATACTTGTGAGTGCATTTATGCAAGTCTCGGATTAGCCTTTGTAATTGAATGATCTTTATAGCTGAGACATCACTTTGTCTCAAAACTTTTCATGAATGATTTTGAAATATGTTTGACATGTACCCCTCATACATATAATCCCATGTACCCCTCATACATATAATCCCATCATGCACTAAAAATTGCTTCTGTTTGTGATTAGCGCATGCCCTTAGTAATAAGTGACCCACTAACGGTTCTCTTTCTTACTTGATTGGTTGAGAAATAAAGTTCAAAAGACCTACATGCATATTTAAATTTTTGCAATGCATGTGACTTGTAAATGAATAGTAGATTCGATGCATGATATCGAAGAAAAATCCTAGGATCACATAGATCGCTTAATTAAAAGACTTATAAGCATTGTTGGCCATACGAGAATACGATTGGTCAACAATTGTTATAAGTCACAAAAAATGGATTTGGTAGGTGTCTTAGTGGGACCCTCGCATGAAAGACAAAGGTCAACCTCGAAGCCCCAAAATTTGACTTTCGTATTAATTTTTTTTAAATGATTGATCTTGACATGATGTCTTTTTTTTTTATTATTGTTTTGATGTGTAAGTTTGTTTCTTTCCATTATATGCACCTAATTATATTTTTCTTAGATTATTTTTAGATTAGAACCCCGAAAATGGATAAAGCGTGAAGATGGTGGATGTCGATATCCATTTCGATCATTATCATATATTATTCATTGTCCCGACATATGTCTCAAGTTCCATTTGTTGTGTAAAGCCCGACGAGTTGCAAGTTTTTTCTCTTTCTCTCATTTTTTTTTTTTTTTTCAATTGTTTTTCTCTTTTATATTCTCTAGGATTGCATGGTAGATTTACTATTTTCCTTGATTGTTTACTTACTATATCATAATTTCAATTCCATTTATTGTTTTCTTCTTTGTTTTTCTAGAAATAGAATTAATGAAAATGACCAACCACGCATGATCGCTTAATTTATGACTAATGATCCTGAAAATATAAAAAGAAATGCATGGACATATTAGGAAAACACAAAATACTGTTTAAGTACCGAAAGACGCTAATAGAAATATTAGCATAACCCAAGTCCTCGAACCTAGATATTTGGTTGGATAGGAATCGAGGGAATACTCTTGACCCTTGATTGAATTTTCTAGCTGATCTCTAAAATGAGGTTAGTGGCGATTCTTGTCTTATTTTTAAGTTGTCATAAAAAAAACTAGACCGTATAAATAAACCCATCGTGTGAGGTACGAGTTTCGATAAAACTCACTATGATTTAGTATACTCGATATGGGAGTACCCCAAAGAATGAAGTGATGTCATCTTTATGGGCGAAACGTATTATTAAAAGGGCTACCATGGTGAAGGTACCCTTAAATCTAATATTCACACCCAATCCTTTATTCTAAGGTGTGTTGCCCGTGTGGGTATGGATCGTGACACTCCGCTATCACGCAGGGTACAAGCTTGGGAGAACTCGTGATCTCGTAGAGGGAACTTACAATAGGCTTGATCCGAAGGCGAGGTGATGACGTCTTTTGGAACGCGAGCTGTGATCAAATACTCCTAAACCCAACCTTTCTCATTTTTCTCTCCTCGTGATGATGAGGGACCAAGGGTAGCGAGATCGGGTCATGACAATCTTAATCCAACATTTTGACTTAACTCCAACATTCGAAGATCATGTATCACTTCTAACATATTTTGTCATGATTCCAACATTCTTAAAATATTCCTTAATTCTAATATCTTTGTCTTAATCCAACTTTTTATCCTAATTCTAACATCCTAAGACCATGTATCAATTTTGCAAAAAAAAAAATTTATCATAATTCCAACATCCTTGAATTACATCCTAATTCTAACATCTTCATCTTAATCTAACATTTTTGTCCAAATTCCAGCATCTTAAGACCTTGTATCAATTATGATATATTTTGTCATAATTCCAACATTCATAGACTATATTCTAATTCTAACAGTTTTGTCTTAATCACAACATTTTGTCTTAATTTCAACATCCTAATATCATGTATCACTTCTTATATTTTGTCCTAATTTCAACATCCTTAGATTATGTCTTAATTCTAACATTTTTATCTTAATGCAACTTTTTTGTTCTAATTCCTACATACTTAGACTATATCCTAATTCTAACATTTTTGTATTAATCAAATATTTTTATCCTAATTCCAACATCCTAAGACCATGTATCAATTTTGACATTTTTTTTATCATATTTCCAACATCCTTAGATTACATCCTAATTCTAATATTTTTGTCATAATTCTAACATTTTAAGACATTATATTAATTATGATATATTTTCTCATAATTCCAACATCCTTAGACTATATCCTAAAACTAACATTTTTATCTTAATCTAACATTTTGTCTTAACTCCAACATCCTAAGACTATATATTACTTTTGACATATTTTGTCCTAATTATAACATCCTTAGACTATGCCATAATTATAACATTTTAGTTTTTATTTAACTTTTTTGTCCTAATTCTAACATGCTTAGACTATATTCTGATTCTAACATATTTGTCTTAATCAAACATTTTTATCATAATTTCAACATTCTAAGACCATATATTAATTTTGAGATATTTTTTTGTCATAATTTCAATATCCTAAGACCCTGTATCAATTATGATTTATTTTATCATAATTCTAATATTGTTAGACTATATCATGATTCTAACATATTTGTCTTAATCTAACTTTTTTGTCCTAATTCTAAAAGCCTTGACCATGTCTTAATATATTTATCTCAATTCAACATTTTTGTCCTAATTCCGACATCCTAAGATCATGTATCAATTTTGACATATTTTTCATAATTCCAACATCCTTAGACTATGTCTTAATTATAACATCTTTGTCTAAATCTTTTTTTTTTGGTCTTAATTTCAACATCATTATATTATGTCTAATTTTGAAAAATTTTGTGAAATCACTATCAACTATTTTGAAAACTTGAGTTGTTAGTTGAAGATGTGGTCTAATATTTAATTATTTTAATACTCTCATTTACGTTTAGTCTACTCTTATTTTACTTAGTACCAAGCATGTATACATTTAATTGATGAAGTAAATGAGGCTTGAAAAAATTTGAATTTAGGACATCCAACTCTGATGCCATAAAGTATTTTATGTAATCACTGTCAATTATTGTAAAAACTTAAACTGTTAATTATTCTAATAATGCACGTTTTAATTAGACATATTTTGTCATAATTCCAACATCATTAAATTATGTCATAATTCTAACATCTTTGTCTTAATCTTAGCATTTTTATCCAAATTTCAACATCCTTAGATTATGCCATAATTCTAACATCTTTGTCTTAATCCCACTTTTTTATGTTAATTCCAATATCCGAAGACAATGTATCAATTTTGACGTATTTTTTGTCATAATTCCAACATCTTTGAACTACTTCCTAATTTTAATATTTTTTGTCTTAATCTAACATTTTTATCATAATTCCAACATCTTAAGACATAACATATTTTTTTGTCATAATTCTAACATCCTCGAACTACTTCCTAATTCTAACATCTTTGTCTTAATATAACATTTTTGCTCTAATTTCAACATCCTTAGGCTATGTTCTAATTCTAACATATTTATCTTAATCCAACTTTTTTGTTCTAATTCTAATAGCCTTAGACTATGTCCTAAAATATGTGTCTTAATTCAACATTTTTGTCCCAATTCTAACATTCTAAGACCATATATCGATTCTGGCATATTTTATCATAATTCCAACATCCTTAGATTATGTCTTAATTCTAACACTTTTATCTAAATCTAACTTTTTTCTACCGATTCCAACATCCTTTTATTATGTCCTAATTTTGAATAATTTTGTGAAACCACAGTCAACTGCTTTAAAAACTTAAATTGTTAGATAAATATGTGGTTTAATATTTAATTATTTTAACACTTATTCTCACATTTGGTATAGTCTTTTTTGCCTAATACCAAGAGTGGACATATTTAATTTGGGAGGCAAATGGAGTTTCAAAATATTTGAATTCAAGACCTAAACCTCCAACTCTAATATCATGAAAGATTTTATGTAATTACTGTCAACTATTGTAAAAGTTTAAACTGTTAGATAAGTGCGTAGTTTAATATTTAATTATTCTAACAATGCATCTCTTAACCAAACATATTTTATCCTAATTCCAACATCCTTAGATTATGTCATAATTTTAATATTTTTGTCTTAGTCTTAACATTTTGTATCATAATTCCAATATTCTAAGATCATGTATCGATTATAGCATATTTTGCCATAATTCCAACATCCTTAAACTTTGTCCTAATAGAATCTTTGTCTTAATCTAACTTATTTATCCTAACTCCAAACAATTTGGTTATTTGTCTCAATTCAAGGATGTGGGACCATCTCCTTAAGCAATAGGAGTTGGAGGGCTTTTAGATGAACGAGGTGGAATTCCATGTATAAAATGTCGAGATGTTATATATTCAATTGTTTATAACACAAGTTTTGACTTCTAGCCGTTGACACAAAAAGTGAGAAGGCTTGTTGAAGTCTTTAGGGAGTTCTTAAGGATTTTATTAATGCAATGCTTTGGCATTCAAAGATAATCTATAAAAAAAAAAAAAAAAACAATGTTGTAATATTTTTCTATATGATCACGGTGGATTTAGCAAATTAATGTTGGAAAACATCCTTATGAGATTTTGATGATTACAAAAACATCTCCATTACTAATAGTTACAATGATAAATACAAATAGTTAAAATATGTCATCATTATCCATAATCATATCCATCAGGAAAGACTAGACACTAATCTATAAATTATTCATGAACAAATACAGTAGCTAAAAATGAACAGTCAACATAATAATATTAGATGACTTTGGTATTGACAAAATTGAAAAAAATCATTGATCCTAAAATCATGTGTCATTCAATTAATATCGTCACTATAAATGATCAGCCTAGTCATTTATAATTTGCACTAGTGATAATGTGTGAAAGATTGTAGTAATAATGCATCAAGTTTGATAATAGTGAGATCTGCATTGAAAGAAGAGATTGATCATTTAGAAAAAAAAAAAAATTAAAGCTCTAGATTCCTTAAATGAAAAACCGGGTCAAGTATCAAAATAACAGCTATTGATTTTTGAAGAAAAGACACCAATAGCCGTTCTAATCAATGAAGTGACCATAGGAGCAATCTCGATATTAGCAAAATACATCCCAACAACTCTCAAATGGCTAACTATTATTTTGAAATTCTCCAAAAAATATATTGAAGAACTGAGTATATAAGGAGTAATGATATTGTGAAGAAGATAAGTGTTGCAAAATAGAATATGTAAAATACTATCAACGTCACACCTTGAACCTTTCCTCGCCGCAGGAACACAACATACATGGGATTAATTTGTGACATTTCATGAGACATCGCCGTCTCATTACTTTTATCTTTCAATTAAGCACATATGGAAGTGCACAACTATAACACCTAATCAACAAATAGTAAACAAACAGTGTGGAAAATATATACATAAACACACTACTTATATTATGCTTCATTAGGACTCGAGAGATTGCATTTACAAACCCGCTTAGTTGGGCCACTCCGATTACATCTAAAAGGGATAAAGAGTTAGTCCTAGCTCTTCTACGAGGGTGGTGTCAAAAGGTGGTATCCCCAAAATTAGGTCGGCGTCCTTACAGCTCGGGGTTGGAGTTGATCATTGTGCCGTTCAACAGATTTGACACTATGGAATCCAGTGAGGATCCGTTGAGGCCGTTAGGTGGGCTGCCGTACCCTCAGTGGGGTCCAAAATAATCCCTATCGAGCTAGACATACCAAATTTCAAACTGGTGATGAACCAAAAGCCCTACACCCTCGTTCACCCACATTATGGTGGTACGTCTCCTATACATAGTGTTGTTCCTATTGTCTACTATGTCCAACAAGTTTACTTTCATTTCCACGAGGCACCAAATCAAGCGAGTGGGGTAGCCATACCTATGGGCTTGAAAAAGAGGGAAACAATAACAAATGAGTTAAAATCTCAATAAGTAAATCATCAAAACTTCATATAGGCAGATGCCTCGTATCAGAACCATACGAATGTTTGACTTCAATATGTTGATGGCAGATTAATAAAAAAAGCTCTTACTTTGCCTTGACTATGTACATGAAAGGGAGTTCTCAAATACCTAAAATGCCCACATGATCAATGACTCATAAAACGTTCCCTAATCATAAAAATTATACATGTGACAAATAATAACTACTACAATATGCATGTACTTCTCAAGTCCCAATTAATAACCTATGAAATACGTATGTGCCTCTCAAATCACAAACAATAGCATGTAAAATACACACGTGCTAAATAATAGCTTCTAAAATATTTACGTAACTCTTAAGTCCCAAATAATAACATATAAAAGATGTGCGTGTCTCTCAAGTCACAAATAACAGCATATAAAATACACACTTGCTAACATAATAGCTTCTAAAATATTCGCGTGACTCTCAAGTCCCAAATAATAGCATGTGTGTGTGTGTGCGCGTGCGTGCATCTCAAGTCACAAATAATAGCATATAAAAAAAGCATGTGCCAAAAACCATAGCTTCTAAAATATATATGTGACTCTCAAATGCCTCAAATGCAATCTCAATCAAGAATCACATAATATTCCATAATATATGCATAGGAACATCCGCAACACATCACACGACTCCATTTATTATACACATAATTGAAATATATTAGTTCTTCCGAAATCTATCAGCCATCGTCCTGCCTCATTGGGAACGACAATGTCTCGAATGACGGCATCTGAAATCCATTTGGCTTCATTCCATAATCCATTTATGAATGATATCCGAAATCTATCGAGCACAGGATTCCATCAAGCATTGTCCTACCCATTGAGCACAGCAACATCTCAAAATCAATCGATGACAGCATCCAAAATCCATCCGACTTTATTTTAAAATCCATCCGTAAATGGCATCCGAAATCTGTATGGCATAAGAATCCACTGGGCATCATCTTGCCCAATTAGGCATGGCAACATCCCGAAATCTATTGGTGATGGCATCTGAAATCCATCGGGCATCGTCCCAAAATCGATCGGTGATGTTTCCCCCTATGTGACTACACTTGCAAACAAGCACACAACTAGTTCTTATCTTTATTTTAATCCAATACAATAGTGCCTCAAGGCTGCCAGGCAAAAGGTGCGTCGTGACTTACCAAAACCGCGTCATTACAATATGCCAAGCACGAAACAAGAATTGTGACTTCACCCATTACGCTCGAGCACCGTCTTAAGTCAAACTCCGTTCGGAAACAATGCGTCTCAATATCGCTAAACCAAGAGAGAGACCTAGCCTAGTGAGCTTCCACATACATCTAAGACTAACATGAATATCATTTTGGAAGCTCGAGGTATGTTTTCAAGCATAAAAAATAATGTATAGACAAATGACTTCTATTAAACAACAAATCCTTGCAACTAAGCATAGGCAATAAAGCATAAACAAATCGCACATAGAAAATAACATATAGACAAATCGTATCCACTAACAACAATAAATCCTTGTGACCTTGACGATCACATAGCAAGTTCCCGCCTATTCTCAAACCTCATGATCCAAGCAAATCTTGAGCAAACTATACAAAATTAGCACGTGATTCTATTCTATCTAGGATGGCTCAACTCTACTCAACAACAAGAACAAAATCTAACCTAAGTCCAAACTACACAACACAATGACCTAAATAATTAGATTGGTAATGATGGCTAATGATGAGTTTTCTTAAGTTGATTTACAAGATTGAATCTCAAACATCCAAGTGTCACATTAGAGACTAATCTTGGCTAAACTTATCTTTCAAGCTTCAAAGGTTTAATCATCACTTAGTTTCAACAGTAACTAACCTAGTTACCCAAACTAGACTAGTTCCTCTCCCATCCTTCTTCAAAGTGCGCTCATTCCCTTTTGTATGGCCACCAAACTTTAGTCCTCTCTCAACTTATCCTTAAAAAGCTACGCAAGTGTCACAGGCCAACAGTTTCCTTGGCCGCGGAAGGGCCTGTGCGGCGCCTGATGAGCGGAATTCACCAAGCCAGCCTTTCTTCTATAGCTGTTCCAGCAAACAATACGGTGAATGCTTCTTCATACGAGATCCCACCACGCCCAGCTTCGCTCGGACGTCTAGTCCATCGAGTGAGGTAACAGATTCCTTTAGGCTTAACAACTGGTTTCGGCTTGCCATGGCCTCATCAAGAGAGCGGCATTAGCTCCCGACTAGTTTGTGCACGGGAGGCCAACCCTACCTTCAGAACTCCTAAGTGATATAATCTTTCTATCCTAGAACTCCTAGCACCAACCATCCCGATGCCACTCCCATGGATCAGTCGTGTTTGTTCTTTCTGCCTCCTCACTTTTCACTCGATAACCCCAAGCACCACTCACAAATGTCACAGTACGGGAGGATTCACGAACTGTGACACAAGTCTCACCTTTAGGGTTATTATAGCTTAAATCCCTAAATAAGCACATGTCTCAACTTATTGCGCTTATGTACTTCCTTCCAAAAATCCAAGATTTAAACTTTACAATACAACTTAATCCTTAAGTTCTTCCCTATCTTAGGCATGTGAGGGCTTCATTGGCTTCCAATAATTATTCACCCTTAATTGATCCAAATTCAAGAGGACAAAAAATAATTAATAGGGCTATCTAAATATCATCTTAATTGGACAAGAATATCTTGTAATCACCCATGATCGACACTCATAATCGGACCAAGGTTTGTGGTTAAGTTTTAATTGGAAGTGGCCCTAAAGTGATCTACACGATTTGGGTGGTTCTAGCAGTGCTCAAGCATCTAGACTCAAACTGAAGTCGATACCTATCCAAGATTTCACGTGCGACCCATGGTTGGTTCAAAACCAATCCATGTTTGAGCTTGGTCAATTCATGAATGACCCTCGGTTGTCATAAAATCATGTAGGATCGATTGACTTGCCTTGGTTCACGATCGCATAGAATCTAATTAGGGCCATTCACCAACGATACAATGACCATGCGAGGTTACCTGTAACTAGCATGTACTCGAGCTAAATCAATCTATACCAACCCATTAAATGACTCGTGATGGCGCATAATCATCCACATTGATCCTTATGGTCGAGTAGTTTTTTCATGGTCGAACACTCTAGTCTATCGTAACCTCAATCTTGAGTCGCCTTGCTCTCAATCATTTAGTTGGCTTGTGAACAATCCTTAGGATCGACTCACAGCCCATTCTCATTATTGGCATATTGATGCTTAATTTATTCCTCATGCCTGAGGTAAGGGTCTGAATCGAGAATGTCACAGTCATTGTCTTCTGAGCTAAAAATTGTCACTGATCTTGATTTGTAAACCTCTCTATATTTGGTTTAGCATGTAATAACTTATAGTCAAGTGTACAAGAGTAAGTACGTGTTCTTGTATCCAATAGTGTGATACGCAAGTGACGGAACTACACTAGCCAATTGTAACTTGCGCTCCTAATTCTTAGTGGAATCCAACCATTATGTAGGTTGGTAGTATGCGTGGATGTAGTCCTAGTGACAAACCGAACCACTATACATCGTTATATAATCTGTTTACTCTACTCAATATACTTACCAACATCACACATATTGATCAATTCATAATATTATCTTGAGTGTTGATTGTTTGATATTTTGCAAAAGTTTTAATCCATCGACATTCAATCTATTCATCTCCCTCCTTTTAGGTTGTATTGTTAGCCCCAACAACAAGGAGGGTGATTCTTTGTTCAATCTAGCGATGGTTGTCATGAAGCAAAAATTTGTCAAATATTACAAGGGCATTCCGTCTGCTTTTCTTATGCCCATTATCTTAAATTCAATGATTTGGTTTTTTTTTTTTTTTTTTGAGTCGACATCTAAGGTTCAAGTTGAATAGGCTCAAAACTTTGCTTGTTCCATATGTGTGATGCATACACCACAACATGAAATACAAGGAACCCCACTCCACAGATGGAGATGCTGCCTTCATTGACCAGTGTATTTGTATAATCCTTGCTATTTTGCTAGCTCTTCGGTGTCATCTACTAATAATGGGGTCGAGACGTGCTTGACGATGAACGGTACTAAATACATTGAAAAAAGTTGTGCAAGACAACGCCGACGTCAAAAGTGGTGAAAGAGTAGAGTTTTGCGTGTTCTAATTCTTTCTACATGGCTTGTGACCTGTTAACCTTATCGCCATCTATGATACCATCAAAGTCCACATTTAATACTAGCCAACAGATTTTAGAAGACAATAACTATAGCTTGACTACGAAACACGTAACAATGACGTCATCAATCATGATTGACTAGCGTAAGGATCGATTCCAATTAAACGTGCCTAACGAGTTTTTTTCTTTTTGGTCATAACGTGTCTAATGTGATTAAGAGGTCAATGATGACACTTTATCATCCAAATCATGATAACGGCCATAGTTTCTTTTGACGTTTGTATGTGTAATATTATTTTGTAAATTTGAAGATGTATTTCTTTCCTGTTTAATTCGATAAGCGTCTTTAATTAAATTTCGAAAATTAACTTTTATATTACAAAAATAGAGTGTTTGACCAACGAATGGGAAATGTAGCCACTGACCAATAGCTAGCCTTTACCCAAGAAAAGACCAAGCCCAGTCTGCCTATCAATAGAGCACCAATGTCGAAGGACGAGGTAAGTCGAGAAATTCTAGATCGACATTCAAAAGTCAAGAAACTCTCACTCTTCACATTAGGCAATCCAACCAAACAACAGATGACACAAGTTTGAATGCCACTGAACCATGGTTAGGTAATAGACTGAAAGAAAGAGGCACCGACACATGAATATTCTTGGAAATTAAAGGTTTCCCGGGCCTGAGCCGACATGTATTGTAATAACAATGTCCACACACTTTTTGCGTATGAACTGAACAACGGGATGGGACATCGTGTGGACACAAAGAGCGCAATTGCCATCAACAAAGGTGCGTGGGTGGGCCCCACCCGACCGGGCGATGCGCAGATATATGGATATCAAATTTCATATATTTATAGTGTACCAGTACATTATATTTTGAATGGATTATGTAGTACCTTTGATACCGTAAAAACTTATGACACTTCGATTTACTCATTTAGGGAAAGGTTGGTCATGCTTAGCATTTCAACCAATTCCCCCAGGATCCTCTTGGTTTCGGTCATTGCCCCAACAATGGTTCAATCTAAAAACGCCAATGGTGCAGGAGATTCCGGTCCGAGACTCAGGGAAATTTTTTTTTGACTCCAAACCGCTGCATTCTCATTTCTCCTTCGTTTTCTTCACGACAGCTTTCGTCTTCATTACGCGGGCGGTCTTCCTCTTTGAAATTTTCAAGATGATCTCTCTCTCACTTTCTTGCGGTTTATTTTTAGCACTTTCCTTCTATCTCACCATGTATCTTTGCTCGACGAAAAGCGCCGGACAACATTGCATCAAGAGGATCGAGCTATCGAAGGTACGTATGACCACTAAGCTGACCTCTCGCTCTCTCGAGAATTGAGCTTCGGGCTCAAAATATACCATTGCTTCACTGAATTTCTTGTGAACTGGACTTGGCGCGATCTCGTCATTGATCAGCTTAGCAGATTAGCCACTCTCGATTCAAAATTCATCTGGAATTAAGCTTGACTTCACAGGGTGCACGGGTTGAATTCCATAATTAACTTAGGCTACTCGTCGATTTGGGCTCCTCATCGACGACTGCTTCATTAATTGTTGGTTTCTGGTTGAGCTTCTTCTTCTCTGTATCTTTCAGTGAATTCTTTGATCCTTTATGTGATTCAAGGCTTTTGAGAAATTGTGAAGTTGGCATAATCACATATGTAAGTAGTAGCACATTGCACTGGGGAGAGTTCTCACACTCCTTGGAATGCTCAATGTCAGTGGTAGACATAATGTTTCCGACAACTTGTGTTGTTTTGAGACGCTCTCAAACCTATTTGACTCTTGCTTCTTGTTTTTTCGCTCAATAAATTCTAAGTTGATTTGTCTCTTTTCGCCAGCATCATCCAATGAATAGGAGTTTTGCCTTTTAGACGACACAACTTTAAAAGGAGCCATCTGGATGATAGCTCTTGCTATAAGAAAATTCTCCAAAATGCAAGCCTTAGTCAAATGAGCCGCTAAAGTTCATAACGCAGGATCTCAACGTATCCTCTGGTTTGAATTGTTCTCTTGAACTATCCATCTTTCTGCATACAAAAAATTGCACAGTAGTTGAGTTTAGTAGTCGACACATCTTGTAAGCTCATTTAAAATTATACACAAATTTGGGATCTTTGTTAGCAATGATGCTCATTGTATCTACATGAAACTTCACTACACTAACTCATTGACGTATTGTTTTGCCATGCCTTCTGATGAAAGACAAGATTGATATGGTAAAAAGTGTGTGGACTTAATCAATTAATAATCACATGTATAGCATTCTTATCACTTGTCATTCTCAGTAAATTGTTGATCAAATCCATGTGATATGCTCCCGATTCTATTCAAGTATTTCAAGCTACAAATACTCGCCTAGTTTTCATGCTCAATTTTCACTTTGTGACAAACTAGCCACGAATTGATAAATTTTACAATACCATTTTCATGTAATTTAAAATCAAGAGTAGGCCCCACATTTGATCTTAATTTTTGTTGTTTGAGTTGAACATGGTAGATTTGTCAAACCAAGGAAAAAGAAGAAAAAAAGGCTAAGAAATAATCTTATCAAAGTGGGGCCGCATAAATGATAATTTAGTCGATTGAAGGTGATAGGGACATATATATATATATATATATGAATTCAAAATGCATATTGTATCTTATTCCTATAAGAGAAGGTGAACAATGTCTGCTTTAATGGAAACAAAAGTGTAAAATTTCTGAGAAGATAGATTTTAAAATCACCAAAAATCCTAAACTATACTCACTGTGACATATTTACCCCCCACACTTTTTTTTTTGTAACAACAACTGCAAACTTGTACTTGTGTGACACATTAACCCCAAACTTATATACTGTGACACATTTACTCCTAAACCCTAAACTTATATCCACGCGACACATTTATCCCAATATTTAGTTTCACAAAAAAAAAAATGCAAGGTTTTTAGTGTCATGAAATTTTTTTTGAGTAAATGTGTTATATAAGTATAAGTTTAGGGCTTTTGCAAAAAAATAAAAAATAAAAAATAAAACATTTGGGGTAAATGGATCACACAAGTACAACTTTGAGATTTTTAGTAGTATAAAAAAAGTTTAGAATAAATGTGTCATAGTTGACAAAGTTTATAGCTTTTTTTTTTTTTTTTTTTTGGCTTATTCCTCAAGTAAAAAACTCAAAAAAGAGCACAAAAATTTATATTCTAGTTCTTCCGATGCTAATGGGAAAAATAATGAAAATTCAACACCGCTTGTTTAATGAAAAAGGAATGCATCTTTTGGAAACTTTTTATTTAAAAAGAAAGTTACCTAATTTTACTAGAACAAAAGGCACCCTAAATTAGAATTTTACTATAATCCACTGTCTATCTTCTCCCACATCACAGTAAACACACTTTGAGAGACCTTCATAAATTCACATTTAGCAGAGATTCTATATTGGAACCCCTCAAGAGCACTCAATGAGAAAGAACATGTACCAAATCTAATAAAGAACATCATCTCACTGATACATGCCTTATGTTAGCCAATGTCCTCACCACTCAATAGTGCATTTTAATTTGGACTGTTTCAATCTCAACTACTTCACAAGTAACACCATTTCCTATAAGCACCTTACCATCTGTCGTAGACTAATAGTTACTAAAGTCATGCCTACTAGAAGTCACATAATAAAAACATGCAAAGTTTAGTACCCAATCATCACCCGATGAACTCGTGGTGGCTACTAATACATCATTGACTTCACTGGAACTACAATATATAGTAGTAACAACATTGGCATAGCATGCAAACTCCACCTTAACTCATTTTCTCTTGTACTTCAAAGTCTCTCCTATAGTGTCCTACCTCATTGTAGTGATAGACTCAATAGCTCCAAATGTTAGGCCTCAATTTATATAGGCTCTTCCATTTGCACCCTCAAGACTTTCTACGTTCATTTCTACCCCAAATAACAAAACCTTGCCCCGTATCTTGCATGAAGTTTCTTCACCTAACTTCTTTTCCCACTCTTTAGAAAACAAGGGAGGCTTCCTCTTCCAAGGCAATCGTAAGCCTGTAGTAATGAATCAATATAGTGCTCAAAAGAATCTAGAAAAATTGTCACTCTTAACCCTTGTTCCGGACATAATTCCAAATAAAGAGTTTTTGGGGCAGTGATCAGATAAACCAAACCTCCAAAATAGCGCTAGAATTCCCAACTTAGCTTTGATTTCAAATATTATAAATAATGAAAAGTTGGCACATCTTGCAATTCAAGTCTATCACAAGAAGAAGCAATAACCAAAAGAATCAATAAGAAATGCTAAAGATGTTAGAGATTTATATAATTTGGTCCAAATGTTTGTACTTACTTCACCCGAATAAACAATCACAAAGAAATGCACTATGTATTCAAAAATTACAAAGTTATATTCACATAAGTTGCTCAAGTATTTCCCAATCCTAGCCCAAAGCAAAAGCCACAAGTACAGAGAACTCACTCGAAAAACTAATAGAGAGAAAACATCAGCACTCCTCTTCTTTGTTCTAGTGTATGAGTAAAAATTCTGTTTTTGTATGTAATTATTAGACTTGTCCACTCAAACTATGAAACCTGCTCAGACTAGGAATCCAACTGTAACTTAGAAAGAATTTCGATATTTTATCGCTTGATCAGATGTCAAGTCACAAGTCCTATTTGGATTGGGAATTCCTAAATATAAGGTTTTTTTTTTTTTTTTCACGCACTCAAATTTGAGACATGATTTAATATTATGTCGTGTGGCCTAGAAATTTACAAATCATATCTCATTTCTCTTTATAAGCACCCTCATTAGGAGAGTCGGCAGCTCCATTTTCTCAGAGAAATGGCGAGGACGTTGCGATGCGTGACCACTCAGCGTCGCTTGCTCGCTGCCCTTTCGATTGTACTTCTAGAACTGGCTGCTGGAGATCCAAGAGCCCAGATTGTCAATAGGACATGCTCGCACGTGCCCGGGCACAACACCACTGTCTTCGTACCCAACTTTGTGGCTACCATGGAGAACATCAGCAACCAGATGAGGACATCTGGCTTCGGCCTTGCAACGATCGGGTCAGGGCCTGACGCTAGCTACGCCCTCTCTCAGTGCTATGGAGACCTCTCCTTGCTCGACTGTGTCCTGTGCTACGCGGAAGCACGTTCCGCTCTTCCACAGTGCTACCCTTACAACAGCGGCCGCATATTCCTGGATGGATGCTTCATGAGAGGAGAGAACTATAGCTTCTTTCAAGAGTACACAGGTCCTCAGGATGCCAGAGTGTGCGGGAATGTCACACGGAAGAGCGCCACCTTTTATGATTCAGTGAGACAGGCCGTGGCAAAGGCTGTGGTGAGGGCGCCAAACAACGATGGCTATGCGCGTGCCGAAGTGGTGCTGGGGACAGCCAATGAATCGGCTTACTTGCTGGCCAATTGCTGGAGGACATTGAACGCCACTTCTTGCAGGGCATGCTTGGAGAATGCGTCAAGGTCGATATTGGGGTGCTTGCCCCGGTCGGAGGGGAGGGCATTAAACACGGGTTGCTTCATGAGGTACTCCGACACAAATTTCCTCAATAAGGAACCAGGAAAGGGGAGTAAGAAAGGTAAAGCTGCCTCCTGAGTGTTCTTATTTCCCTTTGAAGGAGATATATGCTTGTTTGACTAGCCAAAAGACAATAACTCAACCTCGGTGTTTTCCTTCCAGGAACCATAATAGCGCTGACAGTTCCGGTTGTGAGTGCCCTGGTTGTCTTGGCAGTTGGAATAACAATAGTGTACTTTGTCTGGAAGCACAAATACGTTCAAAAGAAAAGAAAAGGTAAGAAGCCTATACGTTCATGAATGAAGAAATATGTACTTAAGTGTGCAAATGTCCAACAAATGGAGGAGATAAAGAAAGAATGCACAAACCTGGTTTGAAGAGAACTTTCCGTAGCTTAGTTTGCTCTACTTAATAGTAACACCGGCATTCTACATACTTCCAGTTTTTGGCTTACATCAAGAGTCGCGTTCATTAAATTTGTAAGAGGGAATTTGGAATCAGGACCAGTATGGTACTGTTGGTAAACATTATTGGCTATATGTATGGATATGGATTCTGATGCACCTATTGGTCTAGGCTCTGATGATGCAGAGAAGTTTGTCAAGATACTTCACGACAGTAGCTTGAACTTCAAATACTCTACCCTCGAGAAGGCCACCGAATCATTTGACAGCGCCAACAAGCTCGGCCAAGGAGGATTTGGCACTGTCTATAAGGTGATTTGGCCATCTTCTCTCTCTCCCACTTATAGCAGTTCATGAAAAGTTCACCTAGCTTAACAGAATCCGAAAATGTTGCCAGGGAGTTCTTCCTGACGGAAGGGAGATAGCTGTGAAAAGGCTCTTCTTCAACACTAGGCAAAGAGTGGCTGAATTCTACAATGAAGTGAACATTATAAGCAGGGTGGAGCACAAAAATCTGGTCAGATTGTTGGGATGTAGTTTTTCTGGACCTGACAGCCTTCTTGTCTATGAGTTCCTCCCCAACAAGAGTCTTGACAATTTCATTTTCGGTAATTCGTTGATTCTAATACATAGAAGTGTGCAAGTGACTATACTAGAGATTTGAGTTAATGAAATTCTTCTGCCAGTTTTAACCTATCCTTCTTATCCCTAAACTGACAGATACAAACAGAGGAAAGGCATTAAGTTGGGAAAAGAGAGTGGATATTATGGTTGGGACTGCAGAGGGTTTGGTATACCTTCACGAAAGCTCCAAGATAATTCACAGGGACATAAAAGCGAGTAATATCTTGTTGGACTCCAGATTCCGTGCTAAAATAGCCGACTTTGGATTGGCCAGATCTTTCCAGGAAGATAAGAGTCACATCAGCACAGCCATTGCGGGAACACTGTAAGTACTTACTTTCCCTGGTGCTGTTTAGACAATAAACCAAGCTTCTCTAGATGTCATATATTTTAGTGTTGACGAGTCCAGGCACGTTAGTTTATGCTGGCAGAGAATAATCAGGACAAAATGATTGATGATAAGGTCTCAATATTGCAAACCAAGCATGTATACCCAAATTATGGATAAATATCTTTCTATTCTACATATGGTAGGGGATATATGGCTCCAGAGTACCTGGCACGTGGTCAGCTTACAGAAAAAGCAGATGTCTACAGCTATGGCGTTCTCTTGCTAGAGAATGTCACAGGAATACAGAACAACAGAAGCAAAACCTCAGAATACTCGGACAGCCTCGTTCAAATTGTGAGTTCCAAAAGCTTTTCGTGTTCTTAAGTCACCACTCATGAACTTGTGCCCAAACCTTTCTCATCTTAATTCTCTTCCTTGTTCGGGAGACAGGCATGGAACCATTTCCAAGCAAACAGAGTGGAGGAGCTTTTCGACCCGAACTTGATGTTACATAACTACCCCGACAGCAACATCAAGAATGAGGTCTCAAGAGTCGTCCATATAGGACTGTTGTGCATGCAAGAGGCTCCTTCTTTGCGGCCAAAGATGTCTAAAGCATTGGAGATGCTAACAAAGAAGGATGAAGAACTCCCACCAACCACGAATCCCCCTTTCATAGATGAAAGGACAATGACGCTCAACGACATGTGTAAGGAGCAATCTTTTCCACCAACCCCAAAGACATTGGACTCGGTCGCCACCATATCAAACAGTTCCTTCGAGGCTAGGTGAACCGTGGATATCTATTAGTGGGCAGTATTTCACCTGACTAATAAAGACATGCGAGAGAAGATTTTAGTAGATGTTGATGTATCCCAACAGAACCAACTGCGGGGACTATGGGCGGGTCAACAATGGGCACGCACTGTTGTGGTCGTGAATCGAAATGGATCGAATCTCTATAGCTAATAAATATGCACGAGATACTGTCATCTCTTTGATAGAGGGTTGGACAGACTTCATGACATGGCGACCGCATTTAATATAAACCAACCAATTGAAAGTGAAATGCATGTGGTTACAGAATTTCTCAACTACACTCTATTAGGAGTCCCAACCACACTCCAACTTGCCTGTTACTCCTCCCACGACAAAACAAACAGGGGACCTACTGTATTTCCCCATTAGGTCCCTCTGGCCAACCACACTCCGACATCCGCACAGCAGCAATGCCGAAGCACCTTCGCTTCCACCGCCTGCAGCCGGTCTGCACTCCAAACAGAGAGAGAGAGAGGGGGGATAAAGGGAGGGAGGGAGGGAGGGAGGGAGGGAGTTGGAGAGGTGGATCGGTTCTACTTGTGGCATCTGCAATGGTAAGCAACCTGCGCTCGTATTGCCAAAGCAGAAGATCACCACCCCGCATGGATCAAGCCCGTGATTCCATATTCTCGAGGAACGAATGTCACGGTCTCTGTTTGCGTTCTCCTCTTCCCTTGATGTGGGCTCCGGTCGAAATAGCAGGCTCCTGATTCCTGGGGTTCACTTCCAGTTCATGTCCGCTCTTCTTCTCAACCCCTAACCATGAATTCCTCACACGACCCAAAGCTCCCTCAAGACGTTGCCGTCGAGATGCTGAACCGATTGCCAGTGGGATCTCTCCTCCAATTCAGATGCGTTTTCCGAGCATGGCGTTCCACCATCGATAACCCGCGCTTTGTGGCCCTCCACTTGAGCCACTCAGCACTCGCTGCCTCCAATTGGTATCTCGTGTGTCTAGATGGGCGCAGTCCTGTCCAGTACACGTGCTCTCTGTTTTCCAATGAGTCTCTTGCCCTGCCTTCCCAGTCACAAATCAAAATTTTGTTTGTTACTCCTCCCAACTGTTACTGTTTTGTTGGTTCGTGTAATGGTTTGACCTGCGTCAAACAATTTCCCAGAAATGGCTATAGCCAGACGATGAATTTGTAGAATTTACTCGCTAGAAAGTACAAGGTGGTTTGACTATCCTGTCCCGAATCATTAATTTTTTTGCTGGAAGGCTGCTCATGTAGTTCTAGAGTTTTACTTCGACGTCAGGTCTAATGACTATAAGAATGTGAGAATTCTCTATTGTCCATCTAGTCATTGTCAATGCTTTGGTGGGACAAAGCCTCAAGTCAAAATTTATGCACTCCTTACAAACTCCTTTAGAAGTTTGGATTGTGGGGTTCAATGAGAATCTGCACTGGTCTGCTTTTCCGTTCGATGATCTGCTGAATGAGAGTGGATACAGAACGATAGTCTGTTCGATGTGGTGTTTGATGAAATGGCTGTGCCAAGAGATTTCTCACGAAGATGGTGTCGAATTAGTAGTTTTAGTGGCAGCATTAAATGACTTGCTGACTGTGCTCATTAGTCATGGGGAGGCAGCTGAGTGGCGTCCTGAATTGCATTTCAATTGTTCGGTTTGCGTTATGAGAGACTATAGCGTACCAGAATTTTGTACTAAACTGTATACTTTAGAGTCCAATAGATTTGGTAAGAGGATTTGATAGCTTCACATGGAATGGAACGCTTACGATGGACATAGCTGGTGGAGAATGAGTTTTTGGAATCCGATCACGGGACAATTGACAAATCTTCCATTATGGACAACATGCAATTTGGTCACCATAGTAGAGAACTTGTTTCAATCTGGATATGAGTCGATTGCATTTACTGATAAAAAAAAGATTAATTCTACTTGCAAAAAAGTTGAGAGTTACGTGTGTTAAGAAGAAATGATTTTATTCATATAAGCTCTGGCCACAAAATGATGAGTAGAGAAAGTGGGTGGTGCCCTTTTACTTTTGGTGCTTCTTAAAAGTATTCACTTCATTTTTAGACTGCTGAAAGTACGCTACTAAAATATGCTACTCAAGACTACATCTACGACTCTAGCATTGCCTGTACTAGCAGATTTTAGATAATACAGAAAAGAATGATCACGTATGTCTTTGATACGTATGTCTTTGAATTGATGGCACCCTTTAAGCATTTTTCAGCTTCTACAGGACCAAACTATTCACGATTTGAATTACGCATCTCACTCTTTGAGCATGGCAACTGGTGCAACTACAGACTACTATATTTTGTTTCCTATCTCAAGACTTTTTTGTAGCACTGGCAACGCATATCTAGTAAATTTGTTTATTAAAAAGAGTGTATTAGGGCAGCTTGTGCAATTTTGAAGGAAAGGAAGGGTGTAAATGAACATTAAAATAGAGAAGTAAATCTGGGGGCAGATTTTATCAGAAGTTAAATAAAAATCAGGTGGTAGACTAGATTATTAAGGCCCAACCGTGCAATTTACCTAACATTTGTCTGGTCCATTGTAATAGCAAAGTAAATCAGGTGACAGACGGGATTATTAAGGTCTGAAATCCTTCGAAATCTTTGCCTGAATCCTTCAAAATATTGTATGTGTGGAAGCCCCTTTTAGTAGGCAATGGGCTTACCCTTGATGAAATGAAATGGTTTTGTTATCGACCAAAAAAGCCACATAAAAATAGATAAACTGTACGGCTTCATGTTTTGATTGCTTTGTCTCAAGTCACAGATTGGACAAAATCTTTTTTTCCTATAGCTTCACCGTCGGTTGATGATACACACATATTTTCCTATTCAGAATGAGGCAAAGGCCTTGATATAAACAGAAAATAAGCACACAACCATTTACTGCAGAAATTTACATTAATGATAACATAATCGCACGCCGTCCCCCCCCAAACTCTTCTCCTCCTCTTCCCTAGGTTGGTCTCAAGGGTTTTTTTTTTTTTAATCTTCATGTCACTAGATGAGTACCCAGAAGTTGTGCGGGTCATGAAATCATGAAATATATTAGAAAAAATTTAAACTAAAAAAAAATTAATTCCTTATAATCGACATAATGCTGATTCGAATAAGAGAAAACTCAAGATCATGTATGGCATGATTATCTATGAGCTACCGAATATGAAAACTATTGCTCATAATCATTATTATAGTTGTCGATATACTGTAATGATTGGTCGATGATAATCATAGCAAATTTGGCTTACTACTGGATGAAGTGAAGACATTGGAAGATGTTAATTAAGCAAAGATGATGTTCAAGAAATGTAACCGTTTTAATGGGCACAAAGTTAAGTGCAGTTGCAGTCGAGCTATTACTATTTGAGGAGAAGGTAGATAAGAAGACAGAGTATGATGATTGTGATCGTTTGAAGGCATGATCGAGGCGTGATTTTGGAAGAGTAAACGGCTAGTGATCAGATGGCGTGGGAACATGAAGATGTGGAGCCGTAAATTATGGAGACGCACAAGTGTGGTTGGAACCGCTAACAACAAAACCTTGTTATTTTTCAATTCATGTACCTTAGCCATACTTTCCAGATATTTTGTCGATGATTAAATTTCAGCTTGTATCTTAGTTATAGCTTTTAGATCTTCCTCATTGATTGAATTTCAGCATGGTATCTTTATATCACTGCACCTTACCGTTGATTGAATTCCGTTAAAGCATTTATATTCCTTGTACTCCATTGATAAGACTCTTGTTTGGAATCGCCACAAAAACCATCTCCTCTTACTAAAATTGAAGAATGATTTTCCATGATAAATATTTCGTCATTAATCAAATTCTATTGAAACATTTTTTGGCATGCCCGATAGGAAAACTTGTGGTTTATTATAAGCAATAACAATGTTGGGACCAAGGAATCACCCAAAGTCTAATCACGCTATGAGTAATGGCACCAGTAAAGGGCTACGCAGTCCAAGACTTTAGCTGGGATCACTTGTGGTTTATTTTAAGGAATAACAATGTTAAGAATAAGGAATCATTCAGGGCCTGATCATGCTATACTTAATGGCCCTAATGAAAGGGCTACTCAATCTGAGACTTTAGCCACTCCTACAGCAATAGAGCTAGGCCAAAGGGGCAACATCAGCATCCCATGATACCTTACAAAAGAAAAAGCTAGGGAGTTGGCGCCGAATCTCGCCATGGTGGCTACCATGAAGAGATTATTTTAGGAACAATAGAATGACATGACCTATTACATGATGAGACACACTGTTGATGTGATAAGGCGGATTTCATTAATACCATTAATGATGTCATCTCCAAACTGGGTCATCCAACCAATTGCTGCCGATTCAACAAAATCTAGCTGCTTACGAGTACGTTCCTCCAATCCCCCATTAATTTAGTTGTAATTACAGTTCAGATTAGATAGTTCAACCTCCTTTAGGAATCCTACCGAGGCCTCAAATTGCTGACCCGGTTAACCTCGTTAATGAGAATAACCAAATTAACCTCCCTCAGGCTAATCCGGTACACAACAACTTGGCAAATGAAAACGTCCCACAAATGCGTCCTTTGCGGAGTACTGATGATGTTCAGCCGGTAGGACCTAAACCCAAATGTGAGCAGCGTAGCGCCATGCCGGGTAACTCCACCACAAGACGCGAGAAGTGCACCCCATAGACCAAATTTGCCAATCAAGATGTAAATCATGACCCAAGAGGGCAGGGAGGACAAGTTTATCTACTTACGTATCCTGAGCCTAGGAGTAAGAAGGTCAAGTGACAGACATGGTCAATGGTGGCCGTCCGGGGACGCTGGTATCTCGCCGCATTTGCTGGAATCGCTTAGAACAGGGAATCCTTGAGATCACATGCACGCCAAATTCCGCTGTTTTCTTCGCTTTTCCTTTACTGCAAATCACGAACGTGTTTGATATATTATGCGCGGACTTGGCAGGTGTCCTAAGTTCTCCGCCATACTCAATGCTTCAACGAAATTGGGATGTTCTTTTCTTTTTTCCGCAAACCTTCTCGCCCTCCTTTTAATTCTCTTTTACATATTGTGATCGTCCCCTGTTATATTCAGCCTCCTTGCCTCGAGTCCGGGCTTGTGCATGAGTTCCCGCAGAAAGAAAGAAGAAAGCAGTGGGATGTTGATGAAGAATGGGCGTGAAAGCCCACGGTGACGGAGAGAAATCGACTTCTTTTTCTTTTTTCGACTCTTCTTCTGAATGTGAGGAGCCCCCACCACGAGTCCCTTTCTTTATGCTTTTATAAGCTCAACTTCCCTGCAATAGAATATAAGTCCCCTCTTTCCCACTTTAGCTCAAGTGAATACAGCCTTCTTGTTTCGTGGAAATAACGGGATGTGATCGAATATTTGGCCTCAACTTTCCTCCTCCTCTTTTTATTGTTGCCGTGTATATGTCCACAATATTCCTTTCTTTTCCTGGTTTTTCTTCTTCTTTTTTATCAGAATTCTTTTCTAGTTTATAGCACCCCAATGTGCATTGCTTACGGGATTTCAGCCACTATGGTGAATTATTGAGCTTGGCCGAATTTCGTATTCTTGCCAGCTTAGCCCAGTTAATTCAATTAAGCTTGGAACCTTCTTTTTTAAAGCCAATCCCATTAAAATGCAATTTATGTGGACTAAATGGTGCAAAATGCTCCTAATATGCACATCAAAATTAACAATATTTTTGTTTGAGAGGTGGAGATCAAGTCCTAATTTTCCATACAATGAATAACTAAAAGAGTCACAAAAATTCAAGCATCAACAAAAGGCATATTCATGGAGCCATAACAATGCCAATTTCATTGCGTTTGACAAAACTATCTAAGAGGCTATTCAGCAAGGAAAAATTAAATTTGCCGATGCTGATGAATAACATAAAGCACTGATGGAAATCGACGCCAATCTATTTGCTCAAATAATTGGAATGGTGTCAGCCAAGTTCAAAGGTAAAAATCTCAATAAGAATTTATGTGCTCGATACAAACAGGAGATTGAGAATAACTCTTTTGATCAAGGTAAAGGAACACTGAAGGCGAATGGGCAACCCGATCGTGGATGAAGACTCGGTTATGCTCCACCTCCAAAGGGTCAGGTCCAGCGACCGTCAATTTTTGACAGAATTAGCTTCCTTGTTAAGGATTTAGCAAAGAAGAAATCATTCAAACAAAGATATCAGAAGGGAGATCCAACAGTCAGTACATTAGGTGAATCAAGTGGCGAGTTTGATTATTATGTGAGTTATGCATCACTGGGACCTTGTGTCAATGTTGAAGATGCCATGCCCACAAGATGGGAAGAAGAGTTTAATGCTCCAGATCCTAGGAGAGCGACAGGCTAAAGCAATTTCATCAACAAACTTTTAAGGGTTCGTTATGACCCCCTGGAAGGACAGTGGCTCGAGGCTGGTGAGAAGCAATGACAAGGGGGCACGTGGTCGAGGACTTAAAAAAGGAGAATGTAGGAAAACAAGAAGATATTCGAACTTCAACAACTGGTTAATCAAGCTCAGATTAGCCAATTTAGTCCAACTCTTCTATCTACTTACAAGCCTAAGGAGTTCAGAGCCAAAAATCTGATTTGGAAAAGATGACCTGAGGAACCACTTAAGCTTGGTGAAAGGAAAAGAAACTAAAGTTGCCTAAGATTGACAGTCTAAGTTTAGACCCTCAATAGTCACACAGTCGGTTTCACCAGCAAGTTCCTATATGGTCTATGCTTGATTGCCACACAAGTTCAAAGCTTCAGCAATGAAAATAGATAAAGAAGAAGATCCAGTGGTCGATCAAGAATAATGGTGAGACTTGAAAATTATGAGATGTTCAAGATGCAACCAAAAGAGACAGTCACTCAAATGTACACAAGGTTCACTGAAATTGTGAATAGTCTTGCCAATTACGAAAAGCCATCATTGATGCAAAAAAGTGAACAAAATTCTAAGAGATCTTTCAAAAGAGTGGAGTCATGTGAAAACTTCATAAGGTGAAATCATGAGAATCCAAGCGATATCATTGGATAAATTGATAGGGACTCTCATGTCTCACAAATCTCAGCTTCATATTAAGGAAGGTAATCTGTGACATCCCGAAATTTCATCCAGCTAATCAATTAGTCATAATGGGTCTTATTGGCTTAGTAATTTAATCCAGTAGACAATTTTAGGAATCAAGGTAATTAAATTATGCCTTGTATGATTAATATAAGTACTAGAGTCTTAGTATAGTATATAATTCGATTCTCAATATGCACGTGTGCAAGACCGGTCGCCTATGTCACCTTTAGGAGACTCTAAATTACATTTTTAGTCCAAAACTCCTAGAACTCAACCCCTACAACCAATGAAATTGCATGCAAAATTGGCTAATATTCAAAAATTAGGCTAAATAGCCTAGTTTAGGGCAATGATGTGCTGCTCCTCCCTTGAGCACTCATCTTTCATGCAAGATGAGCCTTGCACAAGCCAAAATCATTTCCCTTCCCCCTTAAGTCGGCAGCCTCTCTCCTATTCTTCTTTAGTTCTTCTTCTCTTTCTCATTTCCTCTCATCTCTCTCTCACCGAACCCTTTCCTCCTCTCACTTTCTCTCTCGGTTTCGCTCTCACCCGTGAGCTCTCTCCTCTCCTCTCTCGCTCTCATCTTCGTGCTCAAGCAAACCAGCAAGCTAGTAACTTCCTCAAGCTCACGGAGAGCTTAGGAGAAGGAACCCAAAGCACCAAAACCTCAAGGCAAGGAGAAATGATAATCTCCTGCTCGCCTTGATCTTCTTAGGACTTGATTTCTGTAGAATAGGGAGTCTTTTGGTTGCTTTTGCTATTCCTGTTGTTGTTATGGTCTTGCATGTTGCCGTGATGTTCGGATCACGAAAAACTGGTGCTGTGATAGCGTGTTTTTGGAAGGAGGATGGGTTGCACGCACTTAGGAGGTTTGCCGGGCTTGCATGTGGTTTTTATATTTGTGTTAGCTTGTAGGAACTTTGCTTGTGATCTATACTTGGCTATATGAATTGCATGTGTTCCGTGACGCTAGGATGGGCATGCATGTGAATTTCGGACATGAGAAATGCACGGATTGAAAGTGTTTTGAATTTGCCTATTGTTTTTTCCAAACTGATATTTCCCGAGCTCTCTGGTTTGTCGATTTCGTGTGGTTCGTTAGATTAGGATCTGGGTAAAGTTCACTTCATGAAAATTGTTCAATAGATCCTAACTTATGATATATAATATCGATGGATTTTTTGGAAGTAAAATAGCTGGGGTATGGACGTTTGTTTCCACGGGGTCTGTCCTGCCCAGAAACGATTCGTGTGTAACTCTGGAATCTTATAAAATTTCTATCGAGATTTACATTACGAATTTGGTCTCAACTTACGGAAGTTGTGAAAAATTGTTCAAGCTATGAACTTTATTCTTATCAGATTTTTCTGGACCAATATAGTTTGCACAAATATATTTTATTTTGCGGTGCTTTTTCTGTTGCAGTGTGAAAACAGAGAAACTGAGTGTGTTATTAAATTCTTAGAAAAAATTTGGAGCTGATTCGGGCCATACTTTCTTTATAAAGTTTTAGTATACCATTGACGTGCAACATATAAAAATTTGAGATTATCTTGTTGAGTTTAGAAGATCGAAATGGGCTTCCTTTGGCGATTGTGAGTTCTGGTCGATGGTAGAAATCTGGGTTTGATTTTTGTGATTTACTACTCTCTGCACAGGACTAATTAGGCTTAGTGTCTTCATGAAAAATGTTTGCTTAGGTCTTATTTATAACATACTAAAAATTTAGAATTTTTCGAGTTGATTTGCTAGGTTTTTCAGATTTATTCCTAAAACTGTACATTCTGGTTTCGGTTGCCTTTATCCCGAATTTGCTCAAATTTATGTTGAAGGTGAAGGAATCTTAGTTTATGACCTTCTAACGATGGTTTTGGCATTCGGTAAATCATTCAATGCTGACTTTGCGATTCTAATGTGATATTGTTTACTTGAGTATTTAACTTGATACTTGTGATGATCTATGTAGTATCGTGTGCCCATCTCATTGCTGTGCATGCCAAGTATGTTACAAAATGCAACATACAATCGTTGTGGCATTGCATGAGTGTGAAATATATATGATACATGAGATGGTTTGTGATGCCCAAGCATGTAGTCCTTGAATGTCCGAAGATGGCCTTGAGTGGAATGTCGGAGGAGAATTCCCTGGTTAATGGACCAAGATGTCCCGAGTTTGAGAAGAGAAGCCTAGGAGGGGACAAACCCCAAGAGTGTTAAACCCAATGATGGCCTAGAGGGATGTCGAAGGTGAAATGTCTTGATGACAAATGCCCCGGTGGCAATTACCCCAGAGTTTGGGATGTCTATGGCTTGGTGCCATGGATGCCCAGCACGGTAGCCCAAAGTCACTGTTTGTGCCGCCTGGAGAACGGTTGAAATGGGGTCGAACCCGATGACATTGTGCGTGTGCTATGCGATGATTAAACGCATGTCATGTTGTATCAATGTTGCAACCAATGAATGCCGTCATTACACATGTGACTGTATATGATTAAAGGTATGCTGCATGCCTATATTCGCGTGCCTATATTTGTGTGCCCATGTGCTTGGATGCTAGTTTGTGTCCTAGGAATTGAGTGCTAATTAGATCAAGTGGTTTATGAGTTTATTGTTTCTCTTGCTGAGCGTTAGCTCACCCGTCATTATATTTTTTAGATCATATTTTTTATATCGACAGTTATGCCAATCCTTCCCATGACCCCTATTGCTTGCCATGGAGCGCCCGTAATGCTAGAGAGCGAGGATTTCTCCAACCCGGATTTTCCGAGCACTGCTTTTGTTTGTTGCACAACCATGTTACGCGTGGACATAGGACAGCCTGACATGATCACCTATCACTTTGTCGCTATTTTGTGAAAGTAGGTGACTACATGATAGGACACATGTTGTGCCTGATGACCCCTGGCGTAGGCAGTGATGGTGGAAGTGGCGGGAAGAACTAGATGTGGACGTAAGATGAACTCGGAGGGATCATGCTAACTTTGACATGGTGTGAACTTTTTGGGTGAGGTGCCGTGTAGACGGATAGGTTGGAAGGAGGACGTAGGTATGGACGAGGAACTTGTAGTGGTGGGCTTAGGGAGATAGTCCCCTTTTTTGTATCTTCCCTAGATAGATCCTCCCCTTTTGTTGTTCAGTCCACCTCCCCCCATAAATATAGTTATGGTAATAATAAAAGCACGATCCTCTTTCTAATTGTGTTTTCTTTCTAATTGTGTTTTCAGACATGCATTATAATTCATATTATACATGCTAATCTATGGGGAAAAAAAAACTTCCGCTCGCGTGATAACTTAAATAATTAAGTAAAGATGATTAGTGAGTGGCGAACTAGGACGCCACATAATACCAAAGGGAAGAAATCAATTGCTTCTATAGCTGATTATGTCAATGAAGGATACATAACATCATCCAGATACATAACATCATCCAAAGATGAGGAAGATGAAGATATGGCGCTCCTAACAAGAAATTGAAGAGTTTCATGAGGAATTGAAGAAACTCCAGAGGCAAAAAGTCAACGAAATAACCTGAAGAAAGGGAGTTCTCCAAGAAGAAGAACGAGAGTAAAGGTAAGGGTTTCGTTTGCTATGAATAGAGAAACAAAATGCGGTCATATCAAACTAGTTTACGCCTTGCTCTAGAAAAAGAGAGGTAGGATTGGGGGAAAAAGAGAGCCCTAAAAGCAAAAATTTGGAGAGTGATATTAAATGTGAATAAACGATAATGATACTGAGCAAGCACACTTATGCTAATAGTGGATTCTGAAATCAAAGAAAAAAAGATGAGGCGGATACTTTTGAATTCTTTTATAAAGAAATGCAAGAATTTGAAAGAAATTTATCACGAGCATGGAGAAGCTTCAAAAATGGTTTATGAATTAAAGAAGGAAGATTGTAGAAGTAACGGTTCAAGATATTTTTCTAAAACGAGAACTTGAATGACTAGAAAATGAACTTGCTATTATCAAGAGTCTATTTTCTGGTTCTTTCAAGTATAAACTTCGATAATATCATTTACATGTTCCATCATTTGCATAGTCTATCACTCAACGTTAGTAGCGTTTGATTTATTTTAGTCTATAAATTTCGTGTGCAACATTTTCTTTCTTTAATTCTTCATATTTAAGTATGTTGCATATTTACAGGTTATTTCAAAATTCGGTACCATCGCATAACAGATTCTGAACATCTACCAGATGTTCAACCAGAAGTCTGGTTGCTCATTTAAATAGACTTAAATCTTTATTCAGACTTTGCTCGAAATTTATTTTATTTCGCATTTATTTGCCAAGACTTCTTTTAAACACTTATTCATCCATTCTAAGTGCTCGTACTAGCACTTTCAGATGCAACACCTACTTCTAACATAAATGGATCCACGTTTATCTAGGTACCAAAGAAAAAACTGAATTCTTACTTTTCTAGAGAATAAATGTCATGTCCCGATCATCGAGCTCGTGCCCATCCCTTGGTGGTCGATTTAAATTGCAATGTTCCAGGACGCGTCGCCGACTCATTCATTTTAATTCGCATGCGGAAACGTATAAATAAATCCTCATATAGCATAAAGATGGGATAGAAAAGCAGGACCACAATTTCACAACCACAACACACATTTATACACAGCTGGCTAGTTTATTTACAATACTAGTCTATAGGTAAAAGTCTACAAAAACAAAAAGTCTACAAGTTCTCTAGGCATTCGAAACCCTAGCTGAAACCCCGAGCTCTCTTGGGAACTTGGGTCCATCACTGCACCACCAAAAGGGTCAGCTGTATTATCGCCAAAAGCGATTTCTAACACCAACACAGGGATCTCAGAATCCTAACACAGGGATCTCAGAATCCTGTAAGGGACCTTCTCTAGGCCCATTTCGCCCACGACGATACCACGCGCTGAATTGATGGGGTACCCTCTGAGGTAGACATGCATCAACCCAAACAATGGTCCTCACAAACTCGTAGACCCAGTCTCATTGGCCCCAGGAAGAGTATCTTAGTGACCTGTTCAGTGACCCTCTTGGGCTGGCCAAATTGCTCTGGTGGAGCTACCATCTAAGGACCTGAAAAGGTTGAGCTCACGACGGGGTGAGACAATGTCTCAACAAATTCACCTCCTAAACTCCGACTATGAAGGAAATACGCCCTTAGGCAGTTTATGCACACACAAGACAGATGACTTACCTTGCCTCAATTCCGTCTTGCAAGTTAGTATGATTCATATACTTAACCAATTAATTCAATTCAAATCATTGATCCATCGATCCACTCAGTCAATCAACTCAATTCGACACAATCAATACGATACGTACAATCTATCAATTCAATACTATCTATCAATCAATACCATCTATCAATTCAATACCATCTATTAATTCACTTCATTGATACAATAACTGCTCACACAAGCTGAAATATATGGTAGTAGCTCTCACAAGCTTATATATAGATGGTTATAGCTCTCACAAGCTGATATATAGATAGATAGTAGCTCTCACAAGCTGATATATAGAAAGATAGTAGCTCGCACAAACTGATATACGGGTCGTTGCTCTTACAAGCTGATAAACGATCATTGCTCACACAAGCTGATAAGGTATACTGCTCTCACAAGTTGACATATCAAAGCTCATACAGGCGATATAGTACGCTGCTCTCATAAGTTGATGTGCAATAAGGCTCTCACAAGCTGACAATAAATGCTCTCACAAGCTGACGTGCAATAGGGCTCTCACAAGCTGACGATAAATGCTTTCACAAGCTGACATTACACCGTGATAAAAATACCTGATAAAAATTAATCATGTGTGGGTACACGGTCGGCCTGAGCCAAAAATGCAATATCTTTCTTTTCAAAAGTCCCACTATTTAATAGAGTCCATAAAGACATTTTCAGCGTTAAAAATTAACACCCGGCGAAAATTCCACAATTTTGAAATAAATACCCAAAATTACAATTACCACTCAATTTACACAAATCAACACTCAATTAAATAAACCAAGCACACCATCCAGTCACCGACTATCCCGGTATAATTTTCGAAAAATAATAAATAACTAAATAAATACAATTAATTACCAAAAGTACAAACTTAGGCCGAAAACACTTAATTAAACACCGAAACAGGCCCGGAAAATTCCTGAACCAATCTAGGTAAATAGCACGATCTATCTAGTCTGTAATTAAGCCATTCTATTCACCTAATATGCATAAACAAATAATTAAATCGCTAATTCGTTCTAACTAACCGCCTAAACTTTAATTAACCTAATCTAAACATCCCTTAAACATCATTAACTCCCTAAGCAGATTTTAGCAAGTAAATTTACCGGTTTTGCGATCCGATGAGTCCATGGCAACAGCAACGCAGAGACAGGCAACAAACCTCCTGGCAGCGAAGCTAAGCAAGGCCCAAAAGAGTCCTAAAATGGGCCTCGAAGCCCAAAGACCCTTTTTAGTCTTCAACTTTGGTTGCTGAGCCCAGAGAGTGAACTAGGTGATGGGTTGAGTTGGAAACGGCGAGAACGAGCAGCAGTGGTTACAACGAGTGACGACGACGCTTGACGGCTGCTCTAGTGAGCCAGGGGCTTCAACAGCGACTAAGGACGGCTCAAGGGACGGTGAAGAGGCTCAGAACAAGCGGCTAGGCGCGGCAGGGGCAAAGCGATGCATGCAAGCGGTGTGCAATGGCTCCAGCAGCTTCAAGCGGACATGACGGCTAGGGGAAAGGTTGCTCAGTTTTCTCTGGTTTATGGAGCTTCAAAACACACTAAAAATGGAGAAAACAGGTCTGCTAAAAAAGATGGAGCCAGCTGCAAGGGAGGAAGGACCCAATAGGCATAAATATCTCTCCTCCGATCATTACATGGGCCCCACCATGTCTTCCCTATCCACAACCAATTTGCAGCCCACAAACTTCCTTAAGACACCTCCCAAAATGGTCCAAAAGGTTGAGGGGACCATGGCTTATGAATTTGAACACATTTCCCCCAAATTGAGTTCAATTCCTCTTCAATTGGACCTAAATTTGGAGTCCATAAATACCACTAAGGTGCCCTCGACCAAATTAATATTTTTCCTCACCGATTAAACCAACTTGAATCCAAAAAACATGATAAAAAAAGGTCCTATGATTTTTCTGGTTGAAAACGGCTCTACTTTAAAATTTCGACAAAAATCTCGGTTTGCAAAAAAATTTCGGAGGATGAGTCAACAGTTCTAAAATAAATCGTGACATGACAGAACTTTTAATTTCTGAAATCGGGTTCAAATTCACGGTTAATTTCAATCTGACACGATTTTAGTGTAACCTAACCTACCGAATAGCTTTTAGGAATTTTTAGTACAATTGACCCGTGGTCGATTATCTTCGAGCCACATTATACATCTTCAACACATTGACGGCTCTCGGTTGTCGTGAAAATCTCGAGATTTCAAATGCAGACATAAGGTACCAAAACGATAGAAAAATCGGTCTAGTGCTGATCGACGAGAATTTTGCAATTAGGTGAAATCACCCACACTTAGTCACATGGCTCAGTCAAGTCGACCTATCTCTAGTCCTTAATCAATTTTTAACTATGCATAATGACCTTTGCAGACGAGCACAGTCGAGTAGTCGATTTCTAGTCGAATTCTCAAGTCTATTGTGTTAAAATCCCTTAACAACTTCACCAGATAAACTAATTATCTCATGAGTGATCAACTTAGAGAATAGAACTATAAGCGCGCCAATGAAAAATCCGATTCATTCAATTGAAAACAAAACCTGAAATTCAGGATGCCACACTAAAGAAGAAAAACAAGTGGTATATCAACAGTGATGCTAGCGACATAGGATCGGTGACTACCACATTCTAGATCCTCATTCAAGTTGATGAAATGTCACCTGTGGAGAAAAAGGTCAAGGCAACATTGTTAGAAAATGCTTCTCATGAAGAAAGTAAGGAGTATGCTAAGCAGTGCAGACTTAGCACCTATTCTACCACCACATTCTATTGAAGTGAATAGGGTGTTGTCTTCTACCTTGCAACGCCACTGGTAATAGGGGTGAGCGGTTACCGATTCCACTTCAGTTTCGTCTGGAACTTGAAACCTACCCTCGAGTACAAGTTCCTCATTTTTTGAAACCTGGAACCTACCCATCAGAACCAAGAACCTAGAACCTACCCTGTTACAAGTTCCAGGGTCGGTTCCAAGTTCTAACAGGTTCTTTTTTATTTTTATTTTTTTCATTTTCAGATTTGAAAAACCCTTTTTCAAACAATTGACAATTAGGCTCATAGGATTAGAACAGTGCGACAACATGCATCATCAAGCACTGTTTAGAAAGCTCCAGGTTGATACCCGCAAGGTTATCAATTAATTGAAGCTTCATTCATGAAGTAGCACATAAAACAGGGAATAGCATGCATAGAATCTTGGCATATTTGTACATGAATATCTCCATATCATAACTAGAACTTTAGATCGATGCATAAAATCCCAGAAACATCAATTCAAGCACTAGTCCAAGGAGGAGGTTGTCCAGATATCATTGATAAACCTTGAACAGATGGATCACCCCAGGATGCAGCAGAGTTTCCTACCTGAGAAGCAATTTTAGTGGATACGGATACCATTGGAAGTCATAAGTAGTAATAATCTAAGCCTCCTCATTAAATATATGGAACTAAAGAGTATAAACAAAAGGAAAAGGAAATCAAGATAATGTTCCCTAGTATTACCCTCAAACTACTTCCGTGACGCATGTCGCCTGAGGGCTCTAAGGTTTCCACCATTCCCCTAAAAGAAGCTGATATCCCGAGATTGAGATCAAGACCATGGTCACCATCCACATCAATTGCATCAGAATACTTCATCAACCTTTTGTACTCGACCGGAAACCAATCATTTTTACTCGACCGGAAACCAATCAATCTTTAGCCGTGAGGGAAATAAACAGGGCTGCAGGCCGAAAGACTCCGAGAAAAGAACCCAAGGTCTAAAATGGATATACTTAAATCTTCTAAAACCATGACAACACTTCAAAAAGAGACAATCTGAGGTTTACTTTCACTGGCAACGTCAAACCACAGTATGAAAACAAATACATGAACAAAAAAGATAAATGCAACTCTTAGACGATGGCGTTGGCTGCACTGGCAATTCTCGGCCATAGGCCTGCACACTCTTTCCCGATTGGACCAGTAATGGCAGAACCTGAAAATAATTAGAAGAGGATGAGATACAAGGATCATGGAGAAACATCGTCCACAATTATGACTATGATTTAAAAGTCGGGCCAAAAGCTTTCATCAATCAAATTCGTCTTGCCTCTAAAACCACACTATTTGTATCAGGAAGCCTAGTCCTATGAAAGTATCAATGCTTTCCTTTCTATGGATATGTCAATACCGCTCAACAACTCTCCACTTCAGTTCATTGAATCAAAGCATGTAAATTCATGAAAACCTTTGCACGTTGTGAAGAGAACTATACCTTTCATTTCTCCTTTTGGATTCACAATTACCCCGGCATTATCTGTAAATGTAATTACTTACAGAGTCAAAAATATATATATACTGCCAGCACACAAGAAATCTATAAATATGGTACACCTACTAATGCAACATAACAAATGCATCTAATGTGCAATCACTTAATAGAGTGGTCCAGAAAACGAAAATAAAAACAAGTAAAAAGATGTCGTCGGTAGAGTTTGTCGAGCCTAGATGGAGCATACGTCACAATAGGAGCAATGAGACATCTGTAACAAAGGACACTCTTCACTTTTCTAGACTCGTAACTGTATCAACCATAGATGTATGGTGGATACCTGACTAATGTATGGCACAGATGGCGCAACGAAGACGGCGTCGGTCGCGGCGAAGACCCACAGCCAAGGGGGGAAGAGCTTAGTTATGGCAGAGGCGGTGGCAGTTTGAAGCAACGACGACCTGGACGACCGAGCGAGTGGCGGCAAGAGGTGGTGATGATGGCTTGGGCATGGCGGCAATGGCTCACGGCAATGAGGGGCGGCACGGACGGCATGACAACTCATCAAGCTCAACGGCGAGACGGCTCATAGGACGAGCGGTGGGTGGTGGTTTGGTGGCCAAGAGATGGTGGTGAGTGGGGCATGGGGCAGCAATGTGGTGGTGGGTGAAGCAGCAGCCAATAAGAGGAAGGAAGGAAGGAATGAAGAAGAAGAAGAAGAAGAAGAAGAAGAGAAGGGGGGGTTTCAGCCGAGAGAGAGGGAAAGAGAAGAAGAAAAGAAAAAGTTGGGGGGGGTGAGGAGGAAAAAGGGGAGAAAATAAAGAGAGAGAGAAAAAGAAAAGGGGAAAGGGGAAGAATCGGTGGAAGGGAGGGAAGTGACGTAGGGTTTTTTTTTTTAAAAAAAATACTCGACGATTCTCGGTTATGGTTCCGGTTCTCATGGGAACGGGAACCGAGAATGTCGGTTCCCGAAAAGGGAACCAAGAATCGAAACCGATCTCTTTAGAACCAGAAACCAAATCGGACCCTCCGGTTGGTTCTCCGGTTCCCGATTCTACTCGGGAACCGTGCTCACCCCTCATTCGTAACATGGATTTAATGAAATTTCGTTGAATAGAATTCTCCTTTTTTGTCAATCTGCAAAACTTTGATTTTCTTACCAACTAATTTTCCACCAAAACCTTTGAACTCGCAAAATTTTCAAACACATCATTTTTTCTCTACAAGAAATATATCCAAACATATCTTAAACAATCGTCAGTAAAAGAAACATATTACCTAGATTTTCCAACCAATGTTACAAGTATAGGATCGAAGACGTCACTATGGATCAGATCCAGAATCTCTTTGGCTCTCCCTCCTATGGATTCAAAAGATATCCTGTTCTATTTTGCATGTAGACAACGCTCAGAAGACCTAAGACCCATAAAACAACTTGGAATTCCATCCACCATTTTCTTTGAGATAAGGGTCATCACACTTTCTCACTAATATGATCCAATCTTTGATGCCATAATATTGAAAGACCTTCTTCCACCTATTATGAGATATAACTCTCACCACTAATCACTATGCATCCTAATAACTTCCATAGTTTTTCATACCGTTCACCTTTAATGATCACCACAAATCCAAGTTTAGCTTGTATGTGTATTTGTCGTTGGTGAAAGTAATGCCAGCATCTACCCTAGTTCCCACATAGATAGGATTACTTGTAAGGCTAGGAATATCCGTCACATCTAAAAGATTCTCGATTGTCCCTCTTTCATCTTCAGCTTCACTTTTCCGTGACCAACAATATCAAACATTATGTTATCTCCTTTTTGCACTATACCTTTCTGATATGGCTTACCTTGTGGACAAGATACATGCCTCTCACGCTACTATGATCATCCTTTTTTTTACTAAAGGATGATGTCTCATCTCACTTCTCTAGACCATACTTTTACTTCCCCAATCATTCTTCAAGTGTTCAGGCCTTTTGCACTTCCAAGATATTTACTTCCAATCAATCTCGACTTTTAGATCTACCTGTAGAGTTATTCCTCCCACTTACTCTAGATTTGGATCGTTGATTGTTCCTTTCTCTTACAAAAAGAGCCTCTTGCGTTGCACTATCAAAACGTAACTTGCTCTCTTCATCTCCTCAAATGATAAGCTAACACCCTCAAAGGATAACGCACTAACACCAGCACTAATGGAAATGATTTTATGTTCCCATGAATTAGGCAGTGAACACATCAAAGTAGATGCTTTATCTTCCTCATCCAAATTGACATTAATTGATGCAAGTTGCCCACAAATATTATTAAATTTGTTTAAGTGTGCAGAAAAGGAATCACCTTCACTCATCCAAAGGTTATCTAGTCGCTTATGTAGAAACAACTTATTCACGAGCGACTTGCTCTAGTAAAGATTTTCTAGCTATATCCAGAGATTTTTTGTTGCATTCTCATAAGTCACGTTTACTAGGATGTTATAAGCATGACATAGCTAGATTAGGCATCGTGACCTCCAATCAGTGAGGTCCCACTCCTTCAATTCAGTGGACAAGGATTCCTTCAACTTCCCCTTGGTATTCTCCTCAAGCTTATCATCTTTGATCACACGCCATAGATCTCTATCCATGAGTAAAGCCTTTATCTTCAATTTCCATAACTTGAAACCCTTTCCTCCGAGTTTCTCTACTTCAATCCATGATTGACCAGCCGACAACATCTTTCCAAGATTTGATTTGATTTGATTTTTTTAATCTCTTTTTACCAAGAAACCCTAATCTCATACCTCACTCCAACCTGAAGTTAGGATTCGCTATATAATCACAAAGAAAATAGAGAGTAAAAGTGAGAGAGAATTTGATAGGTAAGGTCTTATCCTGGCTCACCCTTAAATTAAGGTTACATCTAGTTGAGGATTCCACTACAATAAGTACCTCGTACCTCTTTATTACATTTCTCAAATTATAAGAGAAAGAGAATATATATATATGGGTCAAAACCCAAATTATCAATAAAATATAAGCTCAAATTACAAAAGCCCTCAAGCATCGCGAGGGCACTGCCCTCAGCGCCTCCGCGATGGAGAATGTGAACCACACCCCATCACCTCCAAGTCCTCATAGACTCCTCATTCTACTAGACTTGTTCACCTTCTGTCAAGTCCATTCAACTCATAGACACGCCAACACCCAATACCTTATTTTTCATTTATAGTACCAAAGCATACCTCATTTCAACTCACCATCGGCATCTATTAATTTATAACCAAATAGATCATTTTGTCATCGTCAAATGGACAAGTTTTACCAACAATGAGGATGTGATTGCTAATGAGTTTTTGGAGCACTCGGGAAGGTCGAAGTCTAAAAGGAAGTGTCAATAACGATTTGTTTAGGGTTTGCTAGGTTGAGTGCCTCTTTTTTGTCACCTAGAGTATTAAATTAGTTAGAATGTCCTAGAGAAGAATAAAATACAATTAAAAGCAATATGGATTATTATTTAATCTCGCAAACAAATTATTAAACCGATAATACCAATCCAAAACGTTGGTTGTTAAAAATTCTGCATAGAGGCCAGAGAAAGTCAGGTTAATTTGTTTTCAGTCTAAAAAATCCATTATAATGAGTCTCCAAACCTTTATTTTTCTGTTTATAAGCCTATTTATGTGTGTATTGTTAGCCTATTTATTTTAATTGTGAATTTTGGATCTTCTTTATTAATTAGGTTACCTAGCCTTCCTTCGTACGAATGACTGCTTCATTTTAGAGGAGTACAACTTTTCATGATAATTGTTGATATGCATTAAGAGGATTTTCTCTCTTATCTTGAGAAATCCTGACGTTTGCGAATCTCTATTCGTGTGCGAAAATCTGCTATTGTTTTAGATTCCTGATTAATTCGTTTCCACCGAGTCATACACCATTATAAAACTTTAGTTGGTAGATCGATAGAAGGCTTTGACATATGTGCTTCATTTGACTTTAATCGATACGAGTTAACTATAACTTACTTTTTCAAAAATTACTTTAGGATTTAAATTCTACATAGTTATCTTATGATCCGAAGTAACTTTCTTATTTTTGGTTATGTGAAAATCTTAGATAATTCTCTAAGGGATTTAATTATCTTCAACTTTTAGAAGTTTTCTATCTATTTTTTATTATAATTTGTTTAAGATTTTATTCGATTTATATTTGTATTATTCTCTTTTGTAAGCAGCTTTTGTCATTGAATCAGAAATTTTTGCAAGTTTTTTCTAAGCGCCCCATCCTTCTTGTGCCTTGTCAATGCTGTCAGTTTTTTATAGCATCATGAATTGTGATTTGCGTTAGCGTTAGCTTGTTCCACTAAGTCGGATTCATACCTAACATCCTCATACGTACGCCTACATAGATCTTCTCCTCCCAGTCCCTATGTGTTAGGCTCGCTCATGTTTAATTCAAGTAACCTTATACACTAGTATTATTTCACCACAAATCTCCACCTTAGCCTAGCCACGTTTTGCATTACTTATGACTTCCTTAATCTCCTTAACTGATCAAGCTCGGGAACACGCCATTTGCCACCTTGTTTTCGAAGTCATATCAAGATTCCTTTCTATTTACAGAATTCAGATGCACATTGGGAGGGACCACCAATCAACCACCACTCCAATATTAAATTGTTAGGTGCATGGTAGGAGCTCAATATCTTCATTTTGGGGAGACCACCAGGAGAGAGCGCAAATCCAATCCCATTTATCTATCCAATAGGAGCTATATTCACCCAGATGCTTAAAAGCAAATGAATCATAAATCAACTATAATGTATTAATTATTTTACACCACATTAATTTTTTTGATTTGATAGTCATTCGCCTAACACCTTCATAATGACTTATGATTATACATAAAATATTACAAGAAAGTCCCACATGAGTTTGTGCGTGTTTGACTTGAGGCGTGCATATTGAGCGTGTGATGTAGTGGAAAGAACATCGACTGGTCCACAAGCGGATGAACCTTTGAAGGTTTATCACACAAGTTCATGCATATTCAATATGTGACATGCTAAATTTGTACATCAAAAATTAAAGTAATAAGCAATATACAACAATACACAAGGTCACTTGAGCATCCCTTTCTAAGGGTTGTAGTTGTTTTTCGGGCCTAATCATTAATATACATTTGCACCAGAACAATCGACAATAGAAGAATCTGAAAGAAGAAAACCATAAAACTTTCCTCTTTGCATCACTCTTTAACTTTACTACCGAATATGTCGTTCTTTGCTTGGACAAATTCTCAAAGGCAGAAAAGTCGGCAAGACAAATGCCATGCCCCACCCATTTGCATATTGGCTAGCGTCCCGATGAATCGCATAATGCCCTGAAAAATGCTCCCTTTACACGATTATTCATGAAGATGGTCGGTCGTCAAGGGCATTTACGTGGCCCAACAGGACCAATTAAACTCAAGCAACATGCAGTTCTTGACCAAACCCTCGACCAAACAGACGAGAGATTACGAGACCAGACAATTTGTTTTGGGCCGCTTTTGATCCTGATAAGATGACAGGTGTGACGATCCCGTCGTTGAAAACTTTTTACACAATCTTAAAAGGGTACATTGCATCCCTTTTAAACGTGGCTTCAGGGTGATCGTGTTATGTGCAGGAAGAAAAGTCAAAGGGGTTGAAAACTTTAAGAGAACCAGTAATCCCCCGAAGTGTAACTAGTACCTTCTTCTTCATCAGAGTATCTCGTGATAAGGACTTGAGTCTCTTGCTTGCAGGTATAGCCACCGTCCCTTTTGACTTTCGAATTTGGTGAGAAAATAAACATATCTTTCCCGAAACGCACCATCTAAGGAGTCTATTCGTGGACCTTTTTCTCATGTCGATCTAAAGTTAGTGCCTCGATTAAGCAATAGGTTGAGCATAACAAGAAAGGTTGTTTTCAACTATGAACGTGTTTTGCCATGACCACGTGTAGACATATGCTTGATAAAGTTTCTTCTTTCCTCCCTTTATGTATATTTGTTTATGATTGTTGACTTCTTTTTCCTTTCGGTAAAGGGGAAGTGGAAGAAATGAGTGTAGGATGGCTGGGCCACGAATCACTTGAGCTAATTCAGATTTGTTTCTTACAGTGGACTGAACTCATCTTCGAATCCATATATGGGGGCTATGGAATCCCTTAGGGTTTGGCTTTTCGGACCTACCTCGGTTTGATGTATTAACTTATTTCCAACTTTTTTACCATCAAATGATCTTCAAAGTTCACTTGCGTGATTGGTGTACTAAACATCGTTGAACAACACTGCACCATGTGAAATTTCTATAAGAAAAAAAAATACTAACACCATATCAAATTTTAAGGGGAACAGGAAGATAGGAATAGAATCCAAGACCTCTCTCTTCATCTTCATAGGGCGAAAGCCAATAGATTAAACCCATTTGCCCTTAATTTATGTGGAAAAATGGATATATATATATATATATAATATTCGTCGTCACTAGAGAAAATATTTTTCACTTCATTGTTAATCATAGATTACATGCATATTGAATAGAGTAGACATCATAGTTATATTTACACGTATCAGGAGATCGATTAGTTATTTCTAAAAAAAGATAATAAGTAAATAAAGCCTCTACCTTCGGTTATGTGAATATTAATGCAAAAAAAAAAAAAAAAAAAAAGCATTGCTATGATGGTTTGACTAAGAAAATTAATATTAAAATCTGTCAGATAGAATCTTTGTCGACACCTTTGACTTTTTCCTGGTTTGAAAGGAAACTAAAGCAGAGCAAAGCTCAAGAGCAGGACCACAAAATGCTGCATCATATGCATAAACTAGTTTATTCATCAATATTACGCGCAAGTACACTTTCGTCTTGATTGGGTTGAAGTTGAACATATCTTTATTCACCAAATGAGAGGATCCGACGATTTCACGACAAACTAAAAAGCCCTCACCTCGTACAATATCAATCAATTAATATATTAAGTTGGTCGCGCATGTTTCGGGGGAGGAAAAAAAAAGCTTCTGATACGCGAGCACGTGGATGCTTTGAGACATTTCCAAAATGAGTGCATGGAAAATGCAGAAGTGAGTGCATAAAAAATGCAGTAGTGGGTGTACAATAAGCTTTGAGCTTGTTTTTTTCCTTTCCAAATACGGGGGACCACAGTTGTGCGAAAATTGGTAAAAGAATATCATTAGTACCATAACTTTCGCAAAATGCTTCTTTTGAGTATCGTAACTTTTCAAACAATTACTTGCATATTATAATTTTGAAAAAAATTATTATAAGTGTTGAAAACCTGATATATCATGCCACTTGTGTAAACTTTTTTAAAGTTATAGTATTCAAGTGATCTCTTGAAATAAACTTGTGCAAACTTTTTAAAAGTTATAATACTCAAATGATCTCTTGAATTATTATGGTGCTTAAGCGAATGTCTTCTAAAAGTTTCACACTTACCTACCGTTTGTTTTGCCAAAAATGAAGCATTTCTTGAAAATGTTTTTTTAGAAAATGACAATATTTGAAAATAAACAAAAAAATATTTTTCAATGTTTCAAATGAAAAATCTAATTTGATTTTCAGGGAAAGTTGCCCAAAAAAACCATTTTTAATTATTTTAATTTTTTTCTTTTAATCTTTTTTTTTTCTTTTTTTTTTTCTTTTTCCTTTTTCCTTTGTTGATCGCCATCAGGC
This sequence comes from Eucalyptus grandis, assembly GCF_016545825.1. Lineage (NCBI taxonomy): Eukaryota > Viridiplantae > Streptophyta > Magnoliopsida > Myrtales > Myrtaceae > Eucalyptus > Eucalyptus grandis. The sequence continues at coordinate 34,149,298 of NC_052619.1, forward strand.
CTTGGTGACAACCGATGACGGGCACTAGGCAAAGGGCCAACCTCGCTGAATCTAGTAAGATGGAGGAGCCTCTTGCCCATGTCCAGTAAAGCTCAAGCTCGTCAACCTTGGGTGAGCTCGACCTTGTTAGAGATACGAGCAAGGCTCCACCTCACTAGATCTAGTGAGGTCAAGCTTGCCCGAGGCCAGCAGGCTCAACACTTGCCAAATTTTGACAAGCTCGAGCCTCATCCAAGGCTAACAAGGTTGAGCTCGTCAAAATCTGGCGAGTGTTGAGCTTTGCCAACCTTGGGCAAGGCTCAAGTTTACCTCTAACAGGTTGTCAATTGTTGCTGTGGCTAGCGATCAATTAAGGAAGAAGCAAAAAGAAAAATATATAATTAAAAATATAATTTTCTTTAAAAAAACATTTATAAGAATGTTTGATTATCCAAGGACATGAGCCGAGTACCGAGGATTCGTGCACAACCTCTAAGCCTGAGTGCTAAGGACTCAAGCACGGCCTTCATGGACCCTAGCTTGGGTGTTTAGGCATCAGGCATTGTCACCAAGGGTTCAAGCCTGGCCTCGATGGAGCCGACTCAACTACTTGGAAACCTAGTCTTGTATGTCGGGACCCAAGAACCAACTTTGGGCTTTCCATGCTCAAGCATAGAGTTTTTAGGATCAAACATCGATACCTAATCATATTTTGAAAATTGTATTTTGACTTTTCAAAAGGAAATCATTTTCCTAATTTAAGTTTTGGTAAGAAAAAATTTTTCATTGACTCATTTTCCTAAGCAAATCAAACACCGGAAAATAAGGAAAATATTTTCCCAAAAAATATTTAACAACAAACAAAGCGTAATTGAATATTTTGGAAAATATTTTCCTAAAAATGATAATTCCTATCACTTGAAATAATTAGTCAATAGAAAAAGTTTCATTACTAACAATAATTTATATCTAAATATTATCATAAACAATGAAAATAATTTTCATTCATCCGTTATTATAAGCAATACAATTGATCATTTTAGGAAAATGATTTTCAAATGTGAATTTCTGCAAAACAAACAGACCCTTAAGTGATTGATTGAAAAGTAAAGTTGTTCAAGTGAGCATCTTACAAAAATTATAGCACTTGTGATGTCCTAATCACCTGAAAATTCTACTGTTCTTGTTTAATTTATCAGCTTTTGTAGCTATTTTCTACCCCTTTTATACGAATAATTATACTACTGCATCCTTATAAGAAAAGGGGACAAACAGACTGCTTCACCCGGAAAACTGTTTATAAAATCCCCTATTGCTAAGAGACACGTGACCAACTTCTTAATTAATTTTGCTGGCTTTGAAGCCTGTGGATTCTTCATGATCATTTCGTTAATGGACACCCCACTGGCTTTTGCTATCATCTATTGCTCTTTTGACTGTAAAGTAAAGCACGATCTTGACGGAATTTTCCTTGGATTAGAGTCCATTGCTCATGCGACTAGTGTTTTGTAAAGCGATCGCGCGATCGATAGAGATCCGGAGCATTTGGGGGGTAACCGGACCAGGTCCATTTACCCATCAATCATCTCAAATTGACCGACGGTTGAGGATGAGTTTTGGGATTAACTTTTAAAAAAAATGATAAATTCCATTAAATTGTTCTAATAACTTGATTTTATGATAATAAATAAAAATAAACACCGGTTGTGTTTCGACATAATACGTGAAATAACCACTTTCGTAGTTATTAGTAAAACAGATTCGTAAAATTAATAATGGTTGATTACATGATAATTAAAGTCGTTTCTCAACATTACAGGTAGTATGGAAAACATACCCAGTGAAATTGGAAGAAAGAAGCTGAAATAATTCTTTTTGAAAACAATAAGAAAAAATAAGGTACGCATATTTGTATATCACTCCGAACAGGAGGAAAGTATTTCTAAATTTTATAGGTGAAACAAAAATAATAATTCATAATAGACATATTTTGTTGTAATAACATCTTTAAGAATTATAATTCCGATATTAAGCAAGCTAAAATGAGAGTAATGCCAAGATGATAACATCTTAGAAATGCACTTACCTATATGCCAAGGGAAATATAGACTTTAAGGATTAGTAATACTTAAGTGTCATAATATAATAGTGGGACAAGACTCCCTCTAGTAGATGAGAAGTTCAGGAACGAGCATCACAAAAGTTGGTGGGCTTATATTGACGCAATTTGACGAGGGTTGAAAGGAATCATCTTCGAGGCTAGAGAGCACAAAAAAGGTCTAACAAGCTTCTAAGATGGGAACGGGGAGAGACTGATTCAAATTTTATATCAACCATGAGGAGAGCGTTGCTCAATTATAAATATAAAATTGCAAAAAACACATTTTGGCTTAACTATTGCGCTTACCATTGGACCTCTAAGGCTGAGCGCGTTCTACATACTTTTAAGTGAGGTTACTACTGGGATAGGTGGCCTCTTTATAAAAATTGCTACGTGTACACACCAGAGGACAGGTGTCATTTAAGGTCTGGTTCCAAATTTTTTCTGGTGATTCTCTTCCTTTTTGGACTGATGCAGTAGTGGAGATCTATATATAAAGGACCAGCCGCTGCCAGGCTCTCTCGTGCCCCGGGCATCCAAAACTCATCGGTCTCAACAATCCATTTCAAATCAACTCCATAGTCTCTCCATATATTATCTTGGCCTTCAACAGAGCCCATTCAGACTTCATCTGTCATCGTCTGTGTTGAACCAACAAAGAGAAGAGCCAAATGCATTCTCAGAAACAACACCTCAATCTGCAGACAGGTACACATGCTCTCTCTCCCTCTCCATTCATAAGTCCTCTGATTTCTTAGTCTTGCCATCTCACTCGAAATGACGTCGTATTAATCTAAGAACAAGTATCAGAACGAATTCGAGATAGCAAGTTCCAAAGCGAATCTTTAACTTTTTCGTTTGGTAGAAGCGGGAGGTGCTAAAGGAATGCGTTTTTTTAGTAAAGGTGACAAGTATTATCAAATTAAATAAACCCAACCACTTGATTTCCAAATATTTAAAAAACAAAAAAGAAAGAGACTCGACTACCTGGTTTGTCCTACACTTTCATGCGTGTCTCGTGGTCGGAAGATGAAATGGTCACATAAGGTTTTTTTTTCTCTAGAAAATCCCTCATTTATTATCATCCGTCTATCTTATATCTTTCACAATAAATGGGAGGAGACTTCGAGGTTGCCCCCCAAGAGAGAGAAAGGAAAGAACTGTGTGTGGGCTTGGCTTCGTGGCTCTACCCGGTAAATATTTTAATAATTTCCTTCTTAATAAATTCTTATATCATTATAGTCCATTACTACTTTTATCATTATGTCCTCACAATTTTTTTCTTTTCTTTGTATTTTTTGTTAAGTGAATTGCATGATGTATGAATACATAGAGTAGTACTTGATGAATTATGTAGGTATTTCCTTACTTTATATTCTTTTAATATGTGCATTGGGTGTAAAATTATGAAATCAATTCAACCGATTTGTAACTTGAAGATGGATTGTGGCCCAATAGTCTCTAAATATGAGGGATCATTTTTGGCAGATACATGAGAATGATACTATACACTTTGGTGATAGTATTTTCTATTAGTTATTTTGCTTTTCTTATCCTTAAGTGCATGCTTATTCAGCTTAATTAATTTAAAATTTTAATAAGAAAAATAGGTAGTGATGAAATATCCATTAATCACAAGTATTATCATTATGTCACACATGAGTATGTTCTGTGTAATTTGTGAGCTGATAAATGTAATAATTAGCATCTTAGAGTATATGAAACTATATCATCGTTATTTTTATTCTTTTTCATTGCCTTTAAAAAAAAAAAAAAAAACTCTTGTTTTTTATTCCTGATGTTGAGTATGAGAATATTTCAATTTATAAAAACTTGAAGTAAACTTTCTTTTTTCCATTATTCATTTCTTCAACTACGAGTACCACACATGCTAGGTACGAGATAGAAATGATAAGGTTGTATTCAACTTAGTACTATGCATCTTTGAATAAGAAGTAGTAATGCTATTCTCATTTTGAAGCATGTGTCGGGTATGTGAAGCATAAGAAGTTTAAAAATATTTGAAAGTGATCGTTAGTGACATTTAATATTCTTGTTATGCAAACACAACAAGAAAGTAATGATTTGGAAGAACCCAACATAATAATCTACTTCTGGGAAAATCTTTATGATTTCTTACCCAAAAAAGAAGAAAATGTTTACGATTTTAATGTTATTGGACGATTAAAAGGACAATATTCAGCCTAGAATCCCTACTTTTGGTGAAAACGAAATTGGCTACAATACCAATTTCGTCGGTGTATTTTTTTACCATTCTAGTATCTCTGCTATGATGGATCTATCAATCAATCAACAGAAATTGCAAAAATTCAAGAGAAAATGGAATTACACGGGAATATAACCGTGGGTAACTTCGGTAGAATCCGGGTCATGAATGATTTGGATCCGCTTATATTTTTGCCACGGATGTAAGTCCGGTTCATGACCGTGAAAGAGTGTTCTAAGAACGCTGAGGGGGCGAAACGGAGATCTAATCATGGGACTGCCTAGGCTCGGCTCGAGCCCCAAGTGCCCGAAGGCAACTTCGGGAATTCTGGACAAGGTTCTTTGGTAATAGGGCCTAGTTCGGCTAGGTTGAATATCTTCCGACATAGGCCTCTGATGCGAACACGGCGCATCATTTTTTGGGGTTTTCTGCTTTTAGAGGTCGTGGTCGAGGCCCCAGTAAATTCTTCGAAATTTGATGAGCCATCTCAGAAGTAATTTGGGTTTTGATTTGGGTTCGAAAATCGTATATTGAAATTGGAATTGTTTGAGAAATTATGATAAAAAATGATAAGTAAAGAGAAATGGATGAAAGTGAAAATGAGAGGGCGAGTTCATATAATTAAGTTTTTATGTATTTTTTTTTTAAGATTACTTAATATGGTCAGTAACCATTTAATCACTTAAATTTCTTTTTCTCTTTTTTTAAGTAGCGAGTCCAATGACAAAATCTAAGTCAATCCATTTGGGTTGTTCGACCCAGATGTGCTAGATGCAGGCTCAATTTTTGCCTAGGTCGGCACAAGCAATAGCCATTGCATATTGTAACCAATACCATTGTAAAGCGGTTGCCCACATTATGTAGCCACAAATCTACACTTGAAGAACACAGTCTCAATGGTAATATTTGATGACCTTGAACTTCAAATCTTTATGTCAAAGAAAATTAAGTTGGAAATTATAATTTTAAAAGTATTCTTTGAATGATTTTTCTAATGTCTAGGACCCAAAAACCCAGTAAGATATACGTTTAAACAAAGTGAAATACTCATATATGAGATTGTTTTCACTTGATGAGAGAAGAGCCAAACTTATGCTGTGCAAACTAATTGGTGCATATCTCTCATGAGCTAATCAATTACTTAATCACTTTATGTTTATAAAGAACAAAATAATGCAATAATGCGTTGCAATCTCGTATTTCGCACTTCAATCATCATTTCCGACATCTATCTGAGTAAGAAGAATGGAAAACACAAGAAAATCAAGAGGCTTAGAGAGGAGTTTCTTCTCGTCACTTACGCCTCTTGCATTTAAAAATTAATTCTTCACTATGGGACAAACAATTTGCACATGATATTCACTCAATCGATTTTGATCAAGTGGTTTAGAAGGTGAGACACTTAGAATCATGTCGGCCACCGTGAAAAGGCATCGGCATCTTCCAAATCTGTCTTCCCTAGGCCCTTTTTGTTTATTTAAACTATTTATTTACTGCTAATCTTCAAGCTTCTCCAACTGTTCTTCTTTCTAACGAATCTCAGTCGAAATCCGCGGAAAGACGAATCTAATTTTTTTCCTAACACATTTTTCCTAAACCTTACTCTTTCTAAATTATTATGTTGATAGATTACCCACCAATAAGATGATTCCTTATGCACACAGTGAAGTTAAAGTCATCTCAAGTCGCTTATCTATTAAGCCTCTATTTGTTCTGTGAAAAATAAATAATTTTAAAAATATTTGCGTTGCTTAAAATAATTTGTTCATAGAAAATGTTTTCACAATCAACAATAGTTTAGATCTCAACATTTCAGTAAATGATAGAAATATTTTTTGTTTGTTATTTTCGTAAGTAAAACAAGTGACTATTTTTAGGAAAAAAAATTTCAAATTGTTTCTTTTCATGAAACTGAAGTAAGCTTAATGGGCCTCACGTTCGTGGCTCTTTGTTTGTCAATTTCAAATGCTGTTCTCAATCAGATTTGCATGGCAGAGTGGGTGCCTAAGTATTTACGTTCGTGGCTCTTCTACCTGGAGATTTAAGCTTTTTTATTGGATTTTTCTAATAGATGGAATGAAGACCCATAAAGAGGTTGTTGGTTTATTTTATGGTCAATTCATGAAATACTAGGAATGGCAACCCATCGCATTTATCGAGTTTTGACCCATCCCAAAACTGACAGTATTTTGGATCTCATACATACTAACTTTACAAGAGTTGGGACGGATTTGGGATTCAATTGATGAGAAACATAACATTAGGTTGGGTTCCCAATAAATCTTTGCTAAATCTGCCCTTATCCTTTTAAAAAACACAAGAAGATAAAGGTAACTTTATTAACTACTGGGTTCAGTACGCTTTATAATTATTTAACATGCATTTGGTACTAATCAACATGTTAATTTAAAGATATGTAGTAAAGAAATGCAAGTGGGTGAGTTTCACGGTCCCAATTGTTGGAACGAGTCAATTTGGGACTGCCGTTTAAGAACTTCATTTGGGCTTCCATCGGGTTGGGGTATATTTGGACTTTGTTTATTCATTTGAAATAGGTATCATCATTATTCTTACATTACATGATACATTAACTAGTAAGCAATGAATGTCCCCACCAACTATTTTAACAGTTTAAACTATCATATGAATACGTAATTTAGTATTTAATTATTCTATTATTCCCCTTCACGCTTAGTCTATTCATAATTAACAAGAGAGGAAAATTAAAGAGACATATAAGGTCTAAAAAATATTTCAACTTAGGATATTCTATTTTAATACCATGTGAAACTTTGGTAAAATATCTACTAACTATTCTAAAAAATTAAATTGTTAGATAAATGTGTAGTTTAATATAAAAGTATTCTATCAGTCTAAGCCATCACGATCAAAGATCCTGAACTGGATTATGTCTGGGCCTAACAAATCAAATCTACTATAGAACTCAATACTCGGGAGATGATCAGATACGGCAAATGCTCTTTTGAATCCTAAGCATTCAATGTCAGGTTCTTCTCTACCCTATTCTCACACACGTGCGGCATAACATGTGGCGACAATTCATGGAACATCGTTGCCATTACCAATAGGGGATAAACTGGAGGTAAAGTGACTCCTTGGGTTAACATCATTGATGAACTGATGGCCCAGAAGCCTTTTAATATAGGACGTACGGGTGTAAAATTAGCATATAGCCTAGATCAGAAAAATAGCAAAATCAAATAAAGTATAAAATAGATTGCCATAATGATCCATTCTAAGTTTAGAAAAATATTTTCGACATTCTTAAATTTGTGTGTACATATGTAATATGTATACATATATAAAAGTTAACCTTTGATATGAAATTGGAGGAGGCTCCATTATGGATTTATTAGTGATTTTTTCAGATTATTTGATGAGGCTTTTCAAGATTCCCCGATTTTCTATAGGCATCCTATGTTGAGTTTTCATAAATGAAAATCGATTGCATGTGCATTCAATTACTATGTTTCTGTCCTTTATAATTAACTACTTCAGTGATGTAAGCTCCAGACAACAAAAATAGAGAATCTACGGATAATCCAAAGGAAATCAAAATTTTAATAGTGGAAGGAATGAGAGCTTTCATACCCAGAAATAATAGTAACATTAGCGATATTTTTAATATTACTTTCGTTATCATAGCTATAATTATTCACTATTAAAAAAATTTGAATTTGAAATTGGTACGGCGGTCTTGATGCACCTTGGATGAACGATTTTATTTTATATTCATCTGCCAGTTCAATAACATGGCATCTTGGACAAGGAATTCATAAGAAAGTTACATTGAGTGGCAGTTTATATATATATTAAGAGAAATTAGTTTCATTTTTACAGATTTCTTATAGTGACCTAAGTATTTTCACATAGACCAAACTCTTATAAGAAGTAGTCAAATAATCGCTTGCTCTTGGTGGTAATTATTTGTACAGAACTATTCATTGTAGTGATCCAACCCAAGGTCAAGCTAGTAAAAATACTTAAGTGATTATTTAAATGCGGATTTTACTTATAAATCAATGCATTTCCCATCACTGGGATTTAGGGCACCAAAAACTCTCTTATGAAAAGCACAATCACTCTTGAATTGTAATTGGTGATGAACTTTCTCAATTGGATGTGTGATTTGGGTCATTCTTATTCATTTGGCAATTGTTGGGAGTCTATATTGTCTTTGGCCTTTTCCCTCAACAATCTTCCACCATCTTTGGACTGTTTATAAGATCAGTTGGTCAAAAAAAAAAAAAAAAAAACAAACAAACAAACCCGATACCATCTACAAAAAACTGACCCATTCCACTTGGCAAACCCAAAAGAGGAGAACGTGACCATTTGAGGGCAAGATTTGCCTATGAAGGTCTGTCTCATTCTTTGTGAGACTTGGAATGTCATAAGCCCCCATTTGAAGGGCTAATGTCTTCAACACTATCAACACTTATCGTCAACAATAATCCCTCAATTTCATGAGTGATTCGGTCCATTTCTAATCCTTCCTGTAACCTAGAGTCTTTTAAGAGCTACCCGTTGTCTGAACTCTTTCGCTTCCATCCTCATCGATTTGGGTATTGGCCTTTTCTCCATTGACTATCCATACTTACCTATTCTAATACCATTTGTGATAACCCAATTAGCTTCAAATGGGCTCGGTCATTAATAGAAGTACTTAAATAATTAACAAAGTGGTGGCAATTTGGAGACCAATCTTATTTCAACACGCATATTATTTTCCCATCAAAAAGCAATTTCGTTTGCATCAACATCCCTAACGTGCGTTTAGGGACCATTCACATGAGGACTAGGTTATCATAAGAAACTATTTTCCTATGACATATTATGCAAAGAGATGACGTCATCGAAAAGTTGCTCATTTTTATGAGTGAAGTTCCAATTGTTTTACCATGTCAGTTAATCTGTAGGAGTCCAAATTATCAAGTAAAAGAAAAAAATCCCATCAAAATCTAAAATATTGTTTCAATTTTAAATTATTATGAAAAACTTATATGTGAATTTAGACGTTTAATATACAAGTGTTATGAAAGTTTCAAGAATTTTGGATTTAAAGAGTGTTTTAAGCGCATCCCACAATATTTACTCTAAGTAAAAAAGAAGAAGTAAAAGTCAATTCAAACTACTAATAATAAAATCATGTGTAAGGTACAATTTTGTTTCAGCAATGAACTGAGGTGATTAACTATAGTTTTTTTAGTCATGTTTTCTTCCGTCTCTAATAGGAAGAAATTTCATCTAATCATATCTCTAATTAAAAGGTTACAAACATAATCATGACTTAAAAATAATTCAAGTTAAGTTTGCATGTGATTGATGTATCTGATACTAAGTAATCAAACACATGATGGGAGGAAGTTTTCTCCAATAATAAACATAGTAAAATATAGCCCTCATTATTATTTTTTTGGGGCCAAGTCTTCCTCCATTTTCAGGAAATTCCTTTCAGCATGAATCATAGATATGAATGAAAACTCATTATTAAATTTGTATGTCAAAAGCTATAACTTGTAATTCATCAATTGAAAGTATGATCGGAGAAGATTTCTTTTGATTGGATACGACATGGAAGAAGATATTACTTTATTTTTTATTCGTGGAAAGATGAGATAATCAATGTGTAAGAAGAGAGGGCCCAAATTTTGCCATTACAAGCTCGTGAGGTGCTTATCTTAGCGTAAAGATTGCGGGACTTTCCTTTTTTAAGTCTTGCCAGTGCTGTAAGCCTGTACACAATTTAAACCACTTAAAAAAGCAAATAAAGTTAGTGAATAGATGAATAAAATACATGATTAATTAGAATATAGTTTTTTGTTTTTGCTAAAGACTATAAAAATATAGTTGCAAAACCATTGATAAAGAAAAGAAACTGAACTCCCATCTCAGTCCCCATCAAAAGGGAAAAAAAAAACTTTCAGTTCCATCGTCTTCAGTTTCTTTTCTATTCTTCTCACTATCTCCATGGCCATCGCTGTCTATCGTCTCTCTCCCTCCCTCTCGTGTTGAGATAGTGTTTGTATGCAAGTATGTATGTGAGCTAGCATCACACTCCTCTCTCTCTCTCTCTCTCTCTCTCTCTGAGTCTGTTCGATGCTCTAATTCAACTGAAGACCCAAATCCTCCCTCACTTGTAAGAATTATGAACCGAGTGATCATCTTCTTTCTATTTTTGGTGGGCTATCAGTATTCAACCCAAATACCCTCGCTCTGATTCTCTCTTTTCTTGATCAAGAAAGCTAGGTGCATAGTTTGATCCCTCTCATTCTCATGGATGAAATGTACGGGCTCTGCGGCGGCGGCGGCGGAGGAGGAGGAGGAGGAGGAGAGGAGTACTCCGAGAGGGCGCTGATGTCGCCGGAAAACCTGGTGCTGCCGTCAGAGTACCAGGCCTGGCTGTGCTCGGCCGGGTTTAGGGATAATCGAATCCCCATGTACGGGTTCGGGTCGGAGGAGTTCGTGTCGTCGGCGTCGGGCATGTCCGAGACCGCCTCGGTCACACCCGACCAAGAGGATGCGGCGGAGACAGCGATCAAGTCCAAGATTAAGTCCCACCCTTCGTACCCTCGTTTGCTCCACGCCTACATCGATTGCCAGAAGGTGATGACGATGATGGTGATGATGATAACGTTGAACAATTTTGTTGTCTTTCATAAGTGCAACCCAAATATGAAACCAATATCAACATAGAATTATCATCATCCCTTCTATTCCGAGGATTAGATTTTGGTCACTTGGTCTGTGTGTGTGTGTGTGTGTGTGTGTGTGAGAGAGAGAGAGAGAGAGAGAGAGAGAGAGAGTTCATCCTTCAATTCGGGTTGACTAGTCTTCAGCTAGTGCTATTTCGAGCCGACCAGTCCGTGTTCATGGGTTTGTTCCTCGTAATTTGGTGGGAAAGGAGTGATTTTTTAACTCATTCAAGTTGTTTGTGAGGTTCAACTTCAAGATTCTGAGTAATACTCCCATTTTCTGAGACTTCGTTTCTGGGTTTGTTCAGGTGGGAGCACCACCGGAAGTGGTGGGGCTGTTGGACGAAATCCGGCCAGAGAACGGCGTGTGCAAGCGAGACGCCGCCGTTTCTACATGCCTTGGTGCCGATCCTGAGCTCGACGAGTTTATGGTACACAATCTATCTCTCTCCCTCTCATTTGATTTTTGATATACACGAAGGCAAAGTAGTGCGAAAATGGAGGTGAATTGGTGCAGGAGACGTACACAGATATATTGGTGAAGTACAAAGCCGACCTTGCGAGGCCTTTCGACGAAGCCACCACCTTCCTCAACGCAATCGAGATGCAGCTCACTAGTCTCTCCACTTCCACTCGCACCGGTGCTTCTGGTCACTCTCTCTCTCTCTCTCTCTCTCTCTCTCAGTTGACCGCTTTACGAATCCTCTCTCTCTCTCTCTCTCGCTTTGGTGTTTCTTGCTGTCAATAATTAGGACATGATCCGCTTTATTTCCTCGTTATGTGCGAACCGTTCTCTTTTGTTGGTCTTTCCTAATAGTATACTAAGCTCGCAAGTCGTTAATGTTCAATGGCGAGCACGTTAACTTTTAACCCCCTCTCCTTTCTTTTCCACCCCAGTCCTCGTCCTTATCCTTTTGCTGTTCCTGCACAATCACCCTTACTTGAAATTGAGCGTGGTGAAACCATCTAATCTCTAAAAGCTTAGACCGATGAAGAACTGTACGTAATATTCAAACACATGCTTGCTAATGGAAGTGGCTGAAGCATGAACAACGAAACCCTAGCCTTGGAAATGTCGAAAGTTGTGGTGGTCGTAGATTGGCGACTGTTCCACACTCAGTTTCTTGTTGCCTTGTGGATTTTGAGACGCTGCTTCTTTTCTCCTGGGCAATATCTTCGTGTGGGCACATGGTTGTCATTGTTGTTGTCTGTCTTTTTGTTAGCTTTTCATTGTTTAAGCAATGACTTGTGTGATCGTCTCATGGCGATGAGGTGAAGAGGCATCGCAGTGGTCGTCCCAGTAAAACAGTATCTGAGTTCTCTTTAGCTGTTTCAGTACACTTCGCGTCTGCGTTTTTTCTTCCTTTGTCAGAAACTTAAAAGAAAAATTAAGGAGAAAGTCAAAAATCTTTATTTCTTTTATATCCGGGCGGGGGACTTTTAGAGATTCTGATTGAGACGTTTCAGAGAGATGTGAGATGCATGAGTGGTTGTGTAGTTTCATTTCATCACAGTGGTCTGAGATTGTTCCTTTCCGATAAACTGCTTGTGTTTAACTTCCTATGGGTTTGTATTGTCTTTTGAGTTTCCACTTTCTACATTCGTTAGTGTGGTTTTAATGGAGTGGCTTGCAATTTTTGTTAGATAAGCTCTTTTTAAAAATTGTTCCTGAGAAATGCTGTAGTATGGGCTACTGTCTGGTTGCTTTTTTGTTTTTATTTTTTGATGTTGGGAAGTAAAATTGATGCTTCCCTATTTATGGAAGCACATGGTTTTACTGATGATTCAAGAATACCTGCAACAATCGGCTGTGCAACCCACAGCATATGATTGTCAAAGACCGTTTGGGAATATAGTAAGGAACCATGTTACGCTATCTTCTGGTTAGATGATGACATATTATAGTCCCCATTTTATCAATAGACGACTAATTAACTAGTCTAGGGTTAATGCCGACCTCAAATGTTTAGTGCATTGAGTTGGGGGATAATTTTATACATCAAATCTAAAATACCTTTATTAGAACCCAAGTAATTTATAGATTGCTACAAGTGCACTTTCTGCTATCAAATGCCAATGAGGTTAATATAAGCGTGATATACTAACTGGATTTCTGTTGAACATATGTTTTGTATCAGCATCAATCTTATATCGCCATACATCGTGAGCACTACCTTAACTAAGAAAGAAATGCCTGAAGAAGGAAACTTTAGGTGCATATGATACCATTTTTTAATTGAAATCTAAGATAGAATGGCATAGTTGCGTTACCTCTTAATTGTATCATGAATGAAATGCGAAAGCTCTAGAGCTCAGAGATGCCCCATTGTATAAATGAAATGGGCCTGCCTGTTGTTAGGAGATGATATGAATGGCCTGTAATGATGCCGGTCTGCTTGGCTTTAAAAGAGCTTCAAGTTCCAATGCAAACATGAACCATGTAGGCGGTGGAGGGTTTAATAAATAAATGAAAAATCAAATTGCACTTATATTAAAAATTGTCTAACAGCTCACTGTCATCTACAACAATGTGGCTTTTGTTTTTGTATTTTTTTTTTCAAAGATATACATTGAACACTCCCTTCATACTCTTTTCCAAAATTTTGATATTTTATATTCAAAATTATAAGACATTCTTCACATCACATCTTTCATCATTCACAACAGAGAGATTTGGATCAGAATCTTTAAGGGCACGTGAAAATAGATCACGGCCATAACTTTCCCAAAAGAGTCTTGATTTTGGCTCGGCAATGTGAACATTCTCTTTTTGCTTCTCTCTGATACATCCAATTTCTTTTCTGGTTCTATGGATTTCTTAACAGATCGTTTTCATGGCTGTCTGTTGCTGTCTGTTCCATTAAAGTAATCTTTAATGAAAGAAGTAGACTGACACAGTGACGGTTCTTTTTTCTTTGATGATACTCGTTGCATATTTTAAGTTGTTCCTTTGTACTTTGTAAGTATAACATATAGATGGAAACTCAGAAATGTGCTCTCTTTTGAGCATTTCTACCAGAGAAAAAGCTGCTGTTAGTTCTATCATGCACATTGTGGGGGCTGTGCAATTGATATATGGTTAGAGCAGCCTTAGATTAGACACGGTGGGAGCAATTATTATTTTATTTTTGTGGAAGACTGCAAAGATGCGTATATATGATATCCAAACAAAAAAGAAATCGTAAAAGTTTGTATATCATGGTGATGTGGTCGATCATAGTTGGCGACTATTGTTGTTTATTGCTTGCAAGTACAATTGCCTTTCCAGTGATGTTTGCCATTGGTCTCTTGCATTTCTTTTGCTTTCTTTTGCTTTCTTTTGCGTCTCAATCAGATTCCAATTGGTGATCTTAACTAGATTTTCTGAGGTGGACAGCAGTGTGGGCTCGCTCAGTCATATTTAATGTTACAGTTTGAAACTGAGAATTCAGTTCGTAGGTTGAGAGGAGAGTGCAAGAGGGCTATTCAAATGTAGTTTATTCTTTCCGCCTTTGATTTTTGTATATGTGTTTGCCAAAGAGCAGTGTTAGATTTTCAAAATGCTTGCACAGACTTGTATATCAAAGCTCGTTTGGTAATGTGCAGGTTAAACATAGTGAATGGTTAAGTCTGCTTTCTGATGCCTTTTTTGTATCTAACAGTATTAATTTGCAAAATCCACTGTAAGGTTTTAGTAATTCTGATGCTTAAAGGTTAGAAGGAAATGAAAATACATGTAGATAAGGCCTTAATGGTAAAGATACTAGTAGACCTTTACATTAGTTAAACCTAGTTATGAAGTATCAGGAGACAGAAATTTTAACATGTAAGCAGAGAAATGTTCTTATGGTAAATCCTGATGATGACTTGCTGCCTGACTGGGCTCTTCTAAAAGCTTTTCTTCTAAAACCTTTTGCTCATCTGTCCATGGATGACTTTTTTTCTTTGGAGAGTGCTCGTTCTCTATTGACTTCTCTCATTTTCTCGAGCCAAAAAAATAGCATTCTTGTTGCTTATCTGGAAGTATCCAAGTTTAATAAGTTTTTATCCTTTGAGTGAGTTGCTGTGCTTGTGCAAACATCTTAATATGAAGGGAAAATTCTTGCTTGTTACTTTAGTGATAATCAAATGAATCTGTCGAATGAAGCATGTAGGTCTCGGCATTAATATTCAGTAAGTTTTTAATTACATAATGGATCAAAAGTTGCATGTTTGTTACACATGCAATTATGTCAATTTCTGATTGTTGTCTGTGTTCATAGTCATATATGACCAGTAAGTTCCACGGTTTCTGCTCTGTAGTGTTGCTTTACAGTGTTGGAGTGATATGCTTGGCAAAATTCGTTATGGATGTGCTCAGAGTGGTATTGGACAGGTTGTATTAGAATGCTTTTATATATTGATAGCTCAACAGAAGGGCATGATACAAGCTCTCTGAAGATTGTGTTATTGTTGAGAACTTCTCTTTTCTAGCTACATATGAGAACAAAACTAGAGGCACCAAAAAGCAATACAAAGGTTGAGAAATACTATAGGAGCTAGCACCCTTTGGACTGTTTAAAACTCAGCCTTAGGGTGTTTCTGCTTTGAAATATTGGCAAGAAGTGCTCCATTTTGCTGAGTCCTTGTTCATAGAGGAATGCTTGTGGCATACATGTCCTCTTTCTTGGATTCATGTTTGGTTGATTGGAAATATGCATTCTATCCCGTTTGTATTCCTGATAGATACCCATTCCAAAATTTTTACTAGTTCATCTTCTACTTGTAATTTTAATATATCTATCCCAACTTCATTCACCCTATTCTTATCCCGGCTTAATTAGAAAAGCTTTAGTACATGCTTTTCTTCAGCATTTGAAGAGTTGCCTTCTGGTCAGGTCAGGGAGAGAATGTAAGACTCGATCCTTTGAGTGACTGGAAGAATTGTTAAGATTCACAATGCATACATACAACTTTCTTCACTAAGAGTGTGGTCACTTAGGAGTATTTGCATTTTCTAATCAGGGTTTGCTCGTGTTATGGCATTAGCGGATGATCTTATGTTGAGAATCTTTCGTCGTTTTTCCGCCCTTCGGTGGACAAATATGTCTATCTAGTTATTCAACTAAGAAGAGACTGAAATAGTCCCTCTTTGTTGTTTTAAGCTTCTGGTCATGATCAATGAGCAATATCAACTAGGATTAGTGTGTTACATGGAAGCCAAGTCCATTCTCGTTCTTTGGAACCACTCCTACTGAGTGATTCTTAGGTCATCTTTTATTCATATCAATTGAAATTGTTCTATAAGAGATAGGGAGGGATTCACTAGATATATCTCAGACCCTTTGTGCTTTATTTTGGAAGAGGGAGGGGAGTAAAGCTGAAGAGTGGGTTTAGAAATTTTGAAATGAATTTTGAAATTTTTATGAGGAGAAAAGTGAAAATTTTAAGATGACAGTTGTTGGCGTTTTCCCAAGATGTTACCTACACCTCTTTGAGATAAATTTCTTTTGCAATTCTAATTATAAAATTGGTGTTTGTCTTATTAATGGAACTAAATACTTTAAATTCAACGGACTACTGTTTTTTTCCTTTTCTTTTTCTTTTGGTAAAGGTTTTCTTTTTTTTTTTCCTTTTCTTTTGGTGTCAACTGAAGTGAATGAATTTTTTTAACCAAAAGACAAATTCTTTGTTGTCTTTTTTTTTTTTTTTTAGTACAAAAATTATTCCAAAGAAGGTAGGTTCCCAAACTTTGATGTCAATTTTCCATAGGTCATGACAAGATCGTAAATGGTCAATTATACAGTGAAGAACTAGCATAACAGCCAACCGCCATGATTCCTTACCCTTATACGAGTTCCCAAGGTAGAAATTAAACCCACAGTCATCGATTCCTAAGTGGGAAGTATTGGAATACTCTTGCCACCGAGTCAATCCCTGCGTGGGCGTCAGGGCAACATCTTGTGCCCAACGTAACCCGACCCGACTTTGAAATTAGATAACCCTGAGTCGTAAGAACGAGTCTCGACATATGGAGTTTAAATATGGAGTTAAACGTTTTTTTTTTCCCTGGTACTAACTTAGAAAGGTAAGGACTACGATGGGTCGAAGGGTGTATTCGAGGTAAAGGAGTACGGTCAAGAAGTCGGTCCTAGCGGGCGGTTCTTTTTCTTACTCGATACAAGTGAGTAGGACGGTGTACAATAACACAAGAAGTGATGACAGTGGAGATGGAAAGGGACAAAACAAAAAAGGAGAAGACAGAGAGAGAGAGAGATGGAGGGAGGAGAAGCAGAGGAGAGTGAATAATTGTGGGGGTGGGCACAGGCATCAATGAATGAAGAAGAAAAGCCCCGGGGAGAGCGGGTGGTCGAGACTTTCACATGGACTCCCGCAGTTTGCGCTGCCACACTCCCCCAACGCCCCACCACCACCACCACCACCACCACCCACCACCCACAGCCACCGCCAGCTTTTGCCCATTTGGGCCTTCCCCTGTGGGTGGGACCGGCCGGTCCTCAGCCCCACCAGCCATCACTGCCCCTACCACACGTGTCCCTCTCTATCCTAACTCCGGATTCGGTGTCCCCCCCCCCCTCGGGACCCACCTCCTCTACAACACCCCCTAGCCCGACAGGTTCTTACGCTCACCTCACGTAGGAAAAGAAACACGTATATACTGCTCGTGTGTTTGAATTTTCCAAAAGAAAAAAAATCACATTTTGATTGGTTTACATCTCTGGTTGAAAACAATATATTGCGATGTAATTGCCTGAGATGGTTTTCCCCGAAGAAGGGGTTGTATTTTCTCTCCGAAATGTGGGATAGAACTGTGTATATACGTTAGATAAATCGAGGTCTAGTATAGTTCCTTTTGATGGGTAAGGTTGGATTGAAATACAAGCATCTCATAAGTTGTGATTGAGAGAGGGAGAGAGAGAGAGGACAGGACATGCACGCGAGCGAGCCTTGTGATTCCTGGAGAAGTTCTGGACGATTCTCTTTCTCGATCTAGATCTATAATATGCTTTTTTCATGGTAAAGTCTTTTTCCCGAATAGGAGAGACCATATATCGGGGTCTGTCCTACCCTTGTGAAATAATTATATTAAAAAAATGTCTTTATTTTTTGTTGGTAAAATATTCGAAATATGTCTAGCGGTACGTCCAACTTGGATACATACTATCTAGTTTCCTGCAGGCAACTGAACGTAACCTAAAACCCTCTCGATAGTGGCATTGCAGCCACAAGAGTCCCCTTGCTTTGGCGATGGAAAGTGTAAGTTGGCACCATTCGATTAAGGTCATAGAAGAGATTCAACGCTATCGCATGAACAAAAATTCCATGAAGGTCATCGAGACCAGGAGTGGGACTTGAATCTAGGGTTTTGCACCATAGGACACGAACATGCTTACCATTTATCCCCCATCCAAAGGGTCTTCATTATCCTCAATGTAGGATGGTGATGTTACTCTAATCTCGTGCGCGGGTTTAGTGGCTATGAAAGGGACTTATGTGTTGATTAGGTTGTGATGCAACTACGTCTTCTTCTTTTTTGGGTTATTCATTTAAGATTTGACTTGTATTGTATTCTTGATGTTGACGGGGTATTTTATAGATGGGGGATTCACTTATATAATGTGAGGTTCTTCATTATAATCAATAAGGCGGTCTTCTGAATTGCCTTAGCGTTAAGGCTTTGTTTGGTTTCACTAATAACGTATTCGTGAGTGAATTTTCATTCTAAGTAATTTGATCTTTGGAATTAGATATTTTATTTTTATTTTTTTGCAATTGTTTGGATGACAAAACATTAGATCTTTAGGTGAAATCACATCTCAACAATTGAGCACTCAATGATTGAGTTGTGTTTTCTTTTTTTTGCCATCTTCTCCTTTCTTTGTCCTCTATCCTTTTCTCTTCTCTTTGGCCTTTTTCCCCTTTGTGATTATGTTCTTTTTTCGGTCGAGTAGCACAGTAGATCCACCGAGCCACTCACCTTTGCAGTGCCGCCGCCTACAACATCAACCTCTCTCTCTCTCTCTCTCTCTCTCTCTGCAGCGGAGGTCGTGGAGTTTGCAAATTCTTGTTTCACGAGGCCATCGACCTCCATGACCTTGGTCCCTATCTCTCTCTGCGGTGGAGGTCGTGGAGTTTGCGAATTCTGGTTTCGCGAGGCCATCGACCTCCATGGCCTCCGTCCGAGCTCAACTTGATCAATTTCGCCTTAATAATTTCCCAAGTGAACTTGTAGTTGCTAGTTTGAGAGAGTGGCGGAGGAGTTGACATTAGAGAGAGGAGTGAGCTTCGGCAGCAGAGATGTTAGCGTCATGCCGCGGTCAGTGGCAGCAAGAGGTGGTGGTGGTGGTATAGTGATCTTATGGTGATTGGTGATAAGTGAGGTGAGATTGCAATCCATTCATAATAAGCCAGTTGCTACGCGATTAGGTCAGGGTCAAAGTCCAACCCTTTTGAGTTGGTTTCTCAGGGTAGTGGGCAGGGTCATAGTGGGCCAAATTGGCCCATCCTCTTTTCTTGAAACTTTTTAGCGGGGGCCCACATAAGTGATGGAAAAGAAGCAAAATAAAAAGAAGTGAAAGGCCGTGCCTTGCGGGGATATCTAAATCTTTAACCCCCCCTGCTGAGATATGATTGATTTGACGGCCGTACCGCCTTGTCTCCCTCCCACGCGCTCTCTCTCTCTCACTCCCGGACTGGACGTTTGACACAACCTTTCACTGAGGCTTTTGTCTCCACGTTTTCATCTCCCTTTTCTGTCCTTTGACAGTGGGGTGTGTGTATTGTATGTGCATCTATGTTGTGGTTGATTATTACTTTTAAGTGAGATCGACCAAATTCAAATGTGCATATGATTATTGATGCATGCGGGTCTCGACTTGATATCTCGATGAGTTCAGATTTGGATTCTCTGGTAATCTTTTGAAATGAAAGTATTAGATTTCTATTGCGTATCGCAGCATGCGGGTGCTCCTCGATTGGCGGGAACACCTCTCGCCCTTGCTTTTCTTGTTATGGTGGCCGACACTGTCGAAGGTGAAGTATAGTTCACGAGTGCCCCACTATGAGCGGAGGCTTTCTGGATCGGGGCCCTGGCCCATGATCCTTTAGTATCGCAAAGCTTGGTACTTGCTCTGTATTGGTTACCTTTTTCGCTCTTTTTGGTCCAAAAGCTCAATATGGCACTTCTTCTTTTTTCCCTTTCTTTTAAAGATGAGAAAGCTCAATATGGCCCGTACTGTGCAAAAGAGAAACTACCAACATCTATGCAGTTTGTACTACTTGTCTGACTAGACCACGCGTGAAATGCAGCATCTTCCACAAATTATTGTTGGCTATAGTTATGTATCAAAAAGGTGCTTGGGAAGGTTTAAGGATTACTCCAGTGACATGGGGTGAAATGGCACGAATGAGATTTAGATTTGCCGTAGAGCTTTTACATTGCAATTGTTGTTGTTTCACTTTCCTGTTGGAAGTTTCTGGAAATGATGACATGCGACGTAATTTGGCAAAGTGTGAACTTGATTGATTGTTCCTCACATTATTTATAAGAAGGTGCATACACAGCAAGTTAAAGTTCTTCCATCTTTTTTACTTCTGGAGATGGTCTACAGATTATTCTATCTGCTAGCAGCTGTATATGAGGCCGTTGGATTTGTGTTTGTTCAAGCTGCTAATGAAAATGTAACTTGACTTGTGGGTTTATTACTGGGATCGCATGAGGACACAGATTACACTGTTGATGCTCTGGTTTGTGTAGGCTTATTCTTGCTAACCAGACACCGACGGGCTCACAATTTTGCCCTGGTTTTAATATATTAACTTGGCCATGTGACACGAACTTCTGAGCTCTTAATACCATATTTGTAAGATATACTTTGTGCCAAGCTGAGTACACTATTTACCCCCACTACTAGGGGAGAGGGAACAAGTATTTGACCCAACAATTTGAAATTGTAATTGCTGATGATAAAACTGATTGCCAAGTCAATCATATCAAGTCATGGCATATTTTATTTCATGTTCACATTCAGTAATTTGGGTCAACTGTTGTATTGACATCACTAAGGATTGATGATCTTGTTTGATGTGATGTCTGGTTCAATGTTTGTCTGGGTTTTTGGTCCTTATCGAGTAAATTTAGTTCATCTCCAATGAGGTAAGTTACACTAACCAACAAATTTTGGTTTCTTGTGATGCATAGTAAGTTCATTCATTTGTGATAATCATAACGACCATGGCTCCTGAGATTTGTTCGTGCAATTGTTAAGCAAATGAAGGTGATGCGTCATCGGATGAGGACTTCAGTGGCGGGGAAGTGGAGGCACCCGAGACACAACCGAGGGGTGAGGACAGAGATCTCAAGGATAGACTCCTGCGCAAGTTTGGGAATCATATTAGCACGTTGAAGCTGGAATTCTCGAAAAAGAAGAAGAAAGGGAAGTTACCAAAGGAGGCAAGGCAAACACTGCTTGAGTGGTGGAGTGTCCACAATAAGTGGCCTTACCCAACGGTAACCCCTGCTATTCAAACTTATGCTTATGTCTGACTTACAAATGACCTAGTCAAAAGATCTATTGATTCATTACTCGTTTTAGCTATGTTATGATATGAATGTGCGACATCAATTTCATTTTTATACGTTCAATACTAGGAATTACACTTAAAATCTTTGTCGAGTTGTATGTCCTTGATCCTAATGCTCTCCTTTCTTGGACTTTGACTCAGGAAGCCGACAAGATTGCGCTGGCCAAATCCACTGGCCTCGACCAGAAGCAAATAAATAATTGGTTCATCAATCAGAGGAAGCGTCATTGGAAACCCTCAGAGAACATGCAATTCGCTCTCATGGACAGTATCCCCGGGCAATATTAGTGGCTGATTGAGGTGAACTGGATGTCGTGCTTGCTGCGACATTAGGTGATCGCTTCCTGCTGCGCTCATGTTGTTTCTTTGTGTACATCGCATCCTTGGTGACTCTTTAATTCCCCCAAAAAAGGGGGAAGGCATTATGATTCTACATGCTCTGTAATTGAACTCATGCAAGAATGGTTAACAAAATGTCTAAATGACACTTTATAATGTGTGATCTTAAGCCACACTTAGCAACTATTACTCTTATGTTCTGGACTGCTGGATCGATAACTGGTATGTTTAGGCTACACCATCTTGTCCAAAGCCTCTTCTGAGACAGAATGGGTGATGATTCACTCAAGGCTGTCGACCAAATAAAAGTGTGAAATTCGCACTAAACAGGGAATAGGGAATTTAGGTCTGGTGGAGTTCTGTGCCATGGTCATCTTGATAGAGAAGAGGATTCTTACGCTACTGGGATTAATCAATGCACCCAGAGAAGCTCAAGTATATTTCCCTCGTCATCTATGTCCTCGCGTTTCAATACCATCGATCACTATTGCAAGACATCAATTAATGATGTGCACCCGTACATGTACTCTCAATTTTTAACTAAAATTACTATTGACCACTATTGCAAGACATCAATGAATGAATGTGTCACGCCAATGCATCTGCTCTCACTTTCCAACTAAGATGACGATGGAGCGGCCAGGGTGGAGAAAATTGCACCCTCCACCCCCATCCTGTCGTAATGCTGGAGGCCACTCGGAGAGTCATCGTGAAGACCAACTCCAGCATCTAAGATGAATTTTGAAAAGTTATGGTAAAGGTTAATGGAAATTTGACAAAGGTATGCGTCTGACCTGACTCTTCTTTTGGCCTTTTAAAATGATTGTCTTTTCGTCTCAAGATACTATTAATCTATATCATAAGCCTCATAGGCCGCAAGAACATTATGATCCGTAAGATTCACAAAGTATCATGTAGAGAGCATACTAGCAAAATCAACTGATTTCCCACTGCCAAACAATTGTGGTGACTATGATAGATGCTCATAGAAATCTAAGACGAGAATGCCATCCACGGCCCTTCTTAGGACCTTTCAAAGAGTCTGCCTTTTTGTCTCTAGATGTCATTAATATACATCATAATGCACTCAGGCCTCTTAGACTTTCTGATTAACAAAGTTTTGCTTCGTCATCTATGTCCTTACGTTTCCTTACTATTGACCACTATTGAAAGACATTAATTAATGAATGTGTGACAACCATACATGTGCTCTCAATTTGCAACTAAGATGACGATGGAGCGGGCCGAGGAGGAGAAAATTGCACCCTCCACCCCCACCTTGTCGTAATGCCGGAGACCCCTTGGAGAGCCATCGCAAAGACTGACTCCACCATCTAAAATGAATTATGTAATGATAAAAGTAAATGGAAATTTGAGATAGATATGCCATAAGCGACACATCCCTTCTTTTGGCCTTTTAAAGGATTGTCTTTTTATCTCCAGATACTATTAATCTATATCGTAAGACCGCATAAACATTATGATTAATAAGATTTACGAAGTGGCATGTAGAGAGCATACTAGCAAAACCGACTAATTTCCCACTGCCAAACAATTGTGGCAGTTATGATAGATGCTAATAGAAATCTAAGACAATAACATTATCCCACAACACGGCCCTTCTTTCAACCTTTCAAAGGGTCTGCCCTTTTATCTCTACATACCATTATATATATAATCGCCATAAACTTTCTTATTAACGAAGTTTTGCTTCATCATCTATGTCCTCTCGTTTCATTACTATTGACCACTATTGCGAGACATCAAATAATAAATGTGTGACATCAGTACAAGTGCTCTCAATTTGTAACTAAGAGTACTATTGACCACTATAACAAGACATCAATTAATGAATGTGTGACACCTGTACATGTGCTCTCAATTTGCAGCTAAGATGATGATGGCGCGGGCCGAGGTGGAGAGGTTCCATCCACCATCCCTACCTTGTCGTAACGCCGGAGACCCCTTGGAGAGTCATCGCGAAGACCAACTCTACCGTCTAAGATGAATTATATAGAATCATGATAAAGGTTAAATGGAAATCTGACACAGGCATGTCATCTGCAACACGGCCCTTCTTTTGGCCTTTTAAAAGGACTGTTTTTTTTTTTTTTTAATCATCTCTAGATACTATTAATCTATATCATAAGCCTCAAAGGCTACAAGAACATTATGATTCATAAGATTCACAAGGTGGCATATAGAGAACATACTAGCAAAATCAACAAAGTTCCCGCTGCCAAACAATTGTGGTGACTATGATAGATAGATACTAATAGAAATCTAAGACAAGACTGCTATCCCTCAACACGGCCCTTCTTCCAACCTTTCAAAGAATTTGCCTTTTTGTCTCTAGATACCATTAATATATATTATAGCGCACTCAGGCCTCAAAAACTTTGTGATTAACAAAGTGGCGAGTGGAGACATACTAGTAAAATCAACTCATCTTATTGGACTAACAAAATGATTCTTTACTTTCTAAGGCCATCGGGCTCCGAGGAAAAAGAGAGGCGTTTAGTTGGCCATGGAAGAATTTAATAGACTCAAAACACTTCCCAACTCATTTTTAAATTCCGGTAAAGTAAACCTTTTATAGTGACGGCTGAGGATATTACAGACTGTCACAACATGACTCGATCATATGCACGATACAAATGGAGGGACAATAATACAAATTTTTATGGAAGGAAGGATAACAATACAAACTTTTAAGAAATGAAGGACAACATTACCAATTACTTTGGCCACACAGTACAATAAGCGGACAAATAACCTCATTAAAGCCGATACTTATTAATAGAGTCGTGGTCTGGATCAAGACTAGGGTCTCTATCATCTTAGCTAGAATCAAGATTCTTAGATTGGTGCTTGGTCCCTGATAGGGATATGGTTGGTGACAGCTCGAGCAAGGTCCTGGTTGATCGAGATTTGGTTGTAGCTAGTTGTCTAAATTCGTGAGCGTAAGGATAGTACCCCATGGTTCCAAAGGGTCCTGAGAAAATTCCATAGGGTCTGACAGATCTCTTCTGCAATCTTCCAGGGCTTGCGGGATAGCTTCTTTATTAGATTCGTATGCTTGAAAATAACTCCTTCGATCTTCTTCCTAGAAAGCACAAGGCCATTATGGACTTTGGGATAGTACGATTCTTTTCACAAAGGACTCGCCGAATTTTCCTGTATTCAACTGGAAGATCTGCAATACTATAGTCAAAGGATTTGTATACCCTAGCAATGGAGCATGCACAATTGAACTGCTGAAGGGGTCCAGACGTATATGGATGAATATGGAATGGTGCAGTCGG
This sequence comes from Eucalyptus grandis, assembly GCF_016545825.1. Classification (NCBI taxonomy): domain Eukaryota; kingdom Viridiplantae; phylum Streptophyta; class Magnoliopsida; order Myrtales; family Myrtaceae; genus Eucalyptus; species Eucalyptus grandis. Next base: position 34,174,528 of record NC_052619.1, read on the forward strand.
AAAGTAGAATCTCCATGCTCTGTAGAAAAAGATGGTTGTGTGGATTTATGGATTTGAAGCTTTAAGAAGAAGTTCGGTGAGGAAAAAGTCCCTCCAATGAGCACGAGGATAGAACCATTCAAGAAGTCAAGTACTTGAGATAATGATTTTGGCAGCCTTCATTGATGAAATCACTGATGATCCTGTGAACTCTGGCTGTAGGGAATTCAACGGAAATAACATAATTTAAAATAAGTACATGCAAAACCATTTAAATTCCTTGGGGAAATTAACTAGATCAAATGGGAACACGTGAATGAATGAATATTCTGGATACATTCCAGATGGTTGCGAATTCAGGCCTCCAAATTGTCTGAAAATTTGTAGTTAATATGAGATTACTACAACCCTTAAAAAATTGTTCCGTTGTAACAGGCTGGAGAAAATTTGGTGGAATACCTCCTCTAAGGTTTGGAGGATCATTAATTGAGCCATCGGCTCTCAGGTGTGCTGCTCTTGATGTGAACGTGAATAAGGGAGGAGCTTCTTTTAGCCTAGACGGGAGATATGCGAAAAAACGATGCCTCATAAGATGGACTCAAATTTCTTTATTCCATACTTAACAGCCAATATTTCCTTAAAAGTGGAGCGGTAATAGATCTCTGCTTGGGAAAATCTGCCACTTTTTATTACGGCTAAATATGCAAACTAGTGGGGGAGGTTGATAATAAAAGCTCGATGGACATTTGCGGAACTATCAAATTCAAGTTTGATATATGCAGGATTAACTTAATATGTGCTAGAGTAAGTTGATGATATCAATTGCACTCAAATCTCCATCTCAAGTGCTTCACTAGCTTCTCTTAGACTAACAAACACCAACAAGCTAAAATCCACGAGTAATCTTTTGAGATGTTACAACCAAGATTGTACTGCTTCTATCCAAAGCTAGTAGATCACACTACCAATCCCAAACACTGCTATAACACTTGTACCTTTCTTAAAAGAGATTAAAATTAGTGCCAAACGCTCTCAGCAAATGAACTTCTCACTCAATAACTCAACAAGAGTAAAGAATAAAACTTCCTTAGTTTGTAGTTGTTTATGTGCTTTGTAGTTCGTATCCCTACAACATGCGTTGATCTTCTTATATAGTCATTAATATCCAAGTTAGCTGTTTGACAATCTTCAAGAAATCAATTTAGTCGTTGAAGATAAACAACAATCATCTAGAGATCTGGTTGCCCATCAAATCAATTTTTCCTAGAAATGGTGTAATTTCCACGAATAGAGTTGCTTATTTTAGGAAATAATCCTTTTTGCCAATTTGATTGAGAATGATCGGATCCTCCCTTATTGTTCCTTTTAGAGTTCTAAGCCTATGGCTTCCTGTCAATATTCCTTGAGACTTAGATTAATAGTCAAAGGAAGATCTAGGGCTTCAAAATCAGAATGTGTAATTACGTGAACGCATTGTCATCTCAAGTGGGAAACCGTCATGTTAGTGATCCGTAAGTTTATCCAAGCTTATCGTTGGTAGTCGACTTACATACACCTTTCCATTTGATATTCCTAAGACATTATTGATCAAGGCTACATAGTACTTTCACTTATGGTACCTCTAAGTTTCCATGAACTTCTTTCCTCCGACTTGTTCAACTTTCTATTAAGGTCTTTCTAGTTTTCACGAGTCTTTTCACTTTGTGCCTTGGAACTCATCAAAGGTGATAAAGCTATTTTTAATATTACCTAAAATACAAACAGCATTTGCATTTATCAAATTTTTATAATGAAAAAACCATCTATGGATATGCAGAGGTAACACAAATAGATTGATCTGAATAAATTTGTATTGCTTAGCATCAGCAAGCAAAATATATATAGTCACCAACAGTTGATAAAATCGAGGAATAGCATGAGACTCACAAAGGAGCTAGGGATAAGATAAGATTTAAGTTGGACCTAAGCTTCTTTTTAGAAATAGCTTTCTTATCAAAAGGATATTGACGTGGCTCAAAATAGGCTACTCAAACAATAGGATTGGGAGAGTGACTTAAATGCATGGAAATTCAATCACAAAATCGAGCAGAAATTTCAAGTCTGTGCTAACTTGGGAAAATGGGCAAAACTTTGTGGATTCATATAAGAATAACTTGATTCCAAAGCCAAAAGAACAGAGACTCTTAGATCTACAAATTTGTTGTTTTGAGTTTTCTCATGTAGGCAATATAGGCTTGCTAATTTTGGGAGGAAGTGGGCAAAATAAGTTTGGACAGAATGAAGAAAATGATAGGAACCTACGAAGCACGGACACGTTACACGTGCTTCCGTGTCATGTCCAACACGTGTTGGAGCATGTCGGACACGCTCAGACACGTGGTCAATGTGTGTCAGATTTTCTGACACGTGGTTAACTTTTCTCGACACATTTTGACATGCGTGTCTGGAAGACGATGGAAGGTGGAGGTGAGGGCGATAGAGCAGAGACGAGGCTGCAAGCAACAGCGAGCCCACGATGGCAAGAGATGACCGGAGAAAGAGCAGAGATTGAGGCGAGGATTGCCACTGTGATGCTGCGATGGATCGACAACGAGGTTGCAACTACAAGGGAGGAAGGGCCGAAGGCGAGGCGGTGAATGATTGTGACGAGGATTGAGAGCAAGTAGAGATAGAGAGGAAGAGAAGAGGGAGGGGGTCGTGTGGCGAGGAGGAGGAGGAGAAGGAGGGCGTTGGCTAGGGTTTTTGAGGAGGAAACTCAAAAAGAATATAAAAAAAAAAAAAAACCGGGGGGGGATTCTAATGTATCTGGCATGATTTTTCATTTTGGAGGGAGGGGAAAGTGACAACTTGTCAGAGAGGGAAAGAAAAGAGAAATATTTTTTTTGGGGGGGAAGAGATGAGGGAAAGAAGGGAGTAGGGGTTTGGGGGTGGACCCCACGAGGGAACTTTTTTTTTAATTGGAAAATTAAATAATTGAGGTCAAAGAGTAATTTCAAAAATAAAAGTATCGAATGATGATAAATTTTGGTCATTGTAGAAGATCATTGATTTATTTAATTAAATTGATTCTAATTTTTTGTTAGTCATTAGTTTCATCAATAACTTTTGTTAATTTATTAATATTATTAGTGTAAATTCATTATAGGCTATTTTTTATTTGAATCAAATTAATTAAAAATAAAAATATTCATTTAAAATATAACATGTCTCAACGTGTCAAAATTTTCTATTTTTGAAAAATGATGTGTCGCATGTCAAGTACTACTTAGATAGAAACTTCAATGGTTGCTCTTCTATGCCTCCAAGGAAGTTGAAATGACATTAATGCTTTGAGATTGATGGCTGCAACTTTTCAATGATGTGAGCTTTAAAAGCTTTGACTCTTTAAGGACGGAGTCAAAACTTTCTAGGTTTTCAAGTGGTTTGAACTCTTCAAGGTTCAAGGGAGAGTCATGATGATATTACTAAGGAATGCCATTAGTATGGAACATTTTTTTTTCCTAATGAAATCCCCTAAGATATGAAAGGGTGAAAAAGCGCTTTCGTTGTTGTGGAATAAGAAGTATTTATATCTTAATGCATGTATTTAATTTATTCGGAGTTATTAGAGCAGAATCCATTTTCTTTTTTTAACACTATTTCAGAAACCCAAGGACTCAATCTTTCTTGTGTAAAAAAAAACAAAAAACAAAAAGACTATGAAGAAGAAGGCGAATAATCCTTTATTTTCTATTCTCTACTTCCTTATCTATGTATGTTCTGATCGACAACACATACTAGATCCAGTTGCATTTGCACTAAGCAAATTTTCATTAATCAAATTTGATATGTGTTTTACAGAGACTTGGGGCGCGTTTGGTAACGATTTTGTTTCCAATAAAAAATTTTGATCAGAAATGATTCTTTTTTATTTTATTCCGGAAAACAATTTTTAAGCATTTTAAACCGTTTAGTAATTATCCAAAATTTCTGATTCTGGAATAAAATTGCATTTGGTACAGTGCTCAAAATTTATACTCCAAATCATTTTCTTTTAATTTTTAAATAGTTTTATTACTTTTTTTCTTTTTTTTTTTTCCTTTCTCTCTCCTATTCTTTTTCTTCAAGTGGCCGGCGACCTCATCAGAGCATTGCTGGCCCTCGTCGAGGTTGGGGCGAGGCTCGCCTTGCCACTGGCGAGGCTCGACCTCGCCAAATCGCGAGGCTTGCCCAGCCTCACTAGTGGCCAAGCGGGCCTTGCTAAGGCTAGGCGAGGCTTAGCCTTGCCGATGGCTACGCTTGCCTCCGGTGAGCTCGCCGGACCAGTTGCCGGCGACCGGCGACGGTGGGTGGCGAGATGGCAACCACGGCGGTGGCGGTAGATGAAGAAGAAGAAGAAGAGAAAAAGGAAAAAGAAGAAAAAAATGGCTTGATTCTTAAATTTGTTCTCGGGAACAAGAATCAATTTTTTTTTTTTATTATTGATTCTATTCCGAATCTACTTCCAAGAACAAAAAAATAAAAATTTGTTCCCGTAAACAAAAATTTTACTTAACACGATTCTATTCCAAAACTACTCTCGAGAACAAAAGGTCGGGATTTGGCACCGTTGGGATGGTTATCAAACAGGCCTTTGACGACCTTTTATAAATAAAAAAAACAAAAGAAGAGCAAAAGACTAGACTCAAACCTAGAATCTAACAATCAGCAAAAGAATGCTTTAAGTGCCATAACTTGGCACAAAGGGACACTTAAGTGCCATAACTTACAAAAGTGACACTTAAGTGCCACATTGTAAGAAAAGTGGGACACCTGAGTGCCATCTCCAGCGAAGCCGGCCGGAAATCATACGTGCCAATTAAATATTAATATTTCTTGCTGGGGTGGCTCGCCGGAGAGTTGAGCCATCTCTAATTTACCCAAAACGACGTTGTTTCGGGTGTTGGCCAAAATAGAGCCCTTAAATCAACCAAAACGCCGTCGTCTCCTCAATCGCCCTAAATCGAAAACCCTAAATCGGGCAAAATGCCACTGAAGCGCTAGAGCCCTAATCCTGAACCCTGATTCGATTTGCCCCAAATTCTATAGTCAAATATTGGAAATGGAGAGCAAGACTTTCAGCAGCGGTTCAAATTTCTCTCGCCGAAACGAAGGAAGAGGCAAGCGTTTCTATTTTTGTCAGTTACCAAGTCCAAGAAAAATATCGTGGACTCGAATGAATCCCGGGAGAATATTCTATGGATGTGCCCGAAATAGAGAATGATCAAAGTGTAAATATTTCGAATGAGTCGATGTGAAATTCTCTCACAAAGCCATAGAGGTGATATTGGACCTAATTGATGGATGTCATTAACCTCCATCTACGCCTGCAGATGACTTGGACGATGTTGACTTAATGCAAGCTCAAGCATATTCTGTTAATCATTTGAAGAATGAAGTTTCAATGATGAAAATTGAATGGAAATGTTACCAAGCATTTATTGTGTTACTGTTTTTTTGTCTATATTACTTTATGATGAAATGTAAAGTATTGGAAAATGAGAAGAAGTTTCTCCGATTACCATAGTTGTAAATGAGTAGAGAAATGTACTTGTTTTGAATGAAATGTAACTTATTTTGGCAGAAGATGAGAAGAAGTTTTGTGTTGTCTACAAGATCGTTGTGGAATTTTTTTTTTTTTTTTTTTTTTTTGGGTTGTCATGTGTATTATGTGTTACTTTTTGTGCTTGTGAGGAGGTCAAGGAAAGGGAATGAATGAATGAATGAATGAGATACTGTTTGTACTATATTTTTGTTTATTCTTAAATATAAATCGATGATGATGAAATGTATATTGGGTCAATGTGTTGTGGTGACTTATTTACTTGAATTGAATGTAAACCAACAGCAAACATTGAATTGAATGGAGTTGCCATAAGTTGAATCGTATATATAAACTAGAAGCTTCTCTGGTTTGTTGCAAACCATCATATACATAGAATAGACATGAGTGATTACTCGAGTGTTATAATTTGTATCTAGTGATCACTTAAGTGCTAGTCGTGATTAAAAAAAAAGTCATTGAAGTGTCAAGTTATTATTAAAAGTGATCACTCAAGTGCCACTTGTAATTAAAAGTGAACACTTAAGTGCTAGGTTTTTTAGAATGTGATCAGTTAAGTGTCAATTTTTTTTGTACATTTCCTCTATAAATTGCACCAGTCATCAGCTACTAACAGCCACCACCGCCGCCCACCACTGGCCCCCATCGGCCTCCAGCCATCACCACTAACCACACCAAGCATCCCAGGCATCCACTTAAGCCACCACCAGCCACCATTATGCTGGTGGTATGCTGCTGTAGAAGTTGCTAGTGCAAGGTGCCTTACACTAACTTGCACCAGCACTACTTGGTACAAGATGTGCATATTGCACACTTACATCTTGCACTAGGTGCAGCAAAAATCCCCAACCCAACCTCTATAATAGACCCACCATCAAGAGGCATCAACAATCACCATTGGCCACCACCACTAGCAACATTAGCATCCTAGCTACCACACTAGCACGTAGCCACCATCATAGACCCACCATTATCAGCCACTGTTGGTGGTGAGTTATGGGTCTATTGCAAAAAGGGCTCGTGCAAGCTAGGCTATGCACACTACACTATTGCATCAGTACTAGCTACAACAAGAGGCCCCAACCCAACCCAACCCCCACAATGGATCCACCACCATCGGGCTTCATCAACCGCCACCACCAACCACACGAGCACCCCGGTCACCACCACAAATCCATCACTAGAAGCAATAACTAGAAGTAAAAAATGAAAAAAGCAAAAATGACAAGCAACATGATCGTTCCATTGATATTGAAATGAAGTCTCACAAACTCAATGGCAAAGTATTATTAAAAAAAAAAAAAAAAAACATCAACAGTAAAACAACTGACTTATCGGCCCCATAAACCATATCACATCTCATTTCATCAATCAAGATGCACAACGCCTCATGTCTGTGCTCCTTTTTGATGGATCTTGCACTTGATTCATAATCCTTGCACTTTTTCTAATTGGACGTGAGACTTCTTCTTCAATTGTCTCAGGATGCGTGATTTTGATGGAGCTGCAATTGTCCTAAGCTGAACTGATTCAAAAGGAGCTGCAACTGTTGTAGGCTGAACTAATTCAAATAAACCTGCAGCTGGGTTTTTCTTACTCTTCTTTCTTGTTAGCGCAGCCAATGTCTTCTTCTTTGTTGGCGCAGCCATTGATTCTTGAGTTGGACCTTGAGAGATAAGAACGTCTGAACTTCTCCCAGGCTTCAAAAAAAAAACTCTATTATCAACAAAAGTTTGCACTATAAATTAAATTAAATGAAGCCTATAAAACTTACATTAAGAATAACTATTCCAGAACGCTCATCTGTATAAAAGCCATAACCATATTGTTTTAGCCTCTTTCCAAGAGCCCTTCTTGTTCGAAGGGGAGTGTCACTTTCGGATACTTGTAATTGGTTGGCTCTTCTTCTCACATGTGATTTCTTGGGCTCTTGTTGTGGCTGTTCAGCTACAGCAGGGGCTTCTTCGGCTAATTCTTCAGCTAGGCATCTTCTAGATGGCTTTCTTGTAGGTGGCTTTTGATTTGGCTTTCTTCTTGTTGTTTTTCTATTTAGCCCTTCAGCTTCAAAGACACCTTCGATTGGCTTTTATGGTGGCCTTTGTGATGACCCTTCTAGTGGCCTTTGTGGTGATTTTGGTGATGGATCTTGTAGTGATCCTTCAATTGGGCCATCTATTGGCAGCTGAGTTGTAACTTGCCTTCTTCAAATATGAGAAAAAGGCAAAGGATATCATAAATATAACATCAGGCCATATAACAACGTAAAGGAAAACTAAACTCAAATTATTGAACTTATCGGGTATTTTTTTTCTCTGTTGCTGCTAAAGAACAGTCAACTTAACTGGCCCTCCAATTGCTTCAGCCAATCCTGTAGCTAGCTATCTCTTACCTTGCCTTCTTTGAACAGGCCCTTCAGTTTCAGTTATAGTAGGGCTTCGACCAATCTTTCACGTGGCTATCTTCTTCCTTACGTTCTTTAAACAGGTCCTTCAATTTCAGGTACAGCAGGGGCTTCGGTCAATTCTTCACGTGTCATTCTCGTGACCTGACAAAGATAAAAACATTACATACATGTCACTTATATCTATGTACATATTTGTAACCAACCATAAAGTAACATAAACACAATTGTCATGACTTATTGGGTTTATTGTCGTCGACTGAAGAACAGTCGACTCACTTCACCTTTCTGTTTGTCCTTCTCCAACTATCTCTTCACTAAGGCCTTCGGCTAGCCTCAATTGTTCATGTTGCTTCCTTAATTGACAACATTTAGTATTGTGCCTTGCTATGGGGCAAAAAGAGCACTTTATCGATATACCTGTCCTATTCATTCTACACTGACATGAGACCTCTCCCTCCATCATTCTTCATTTTCTCTTTGATCTTCCCATTTTCTTCTTTTGTGGCAAAGGTTGAGGTGCTTCGCGATCTATTGGCTCCCAGAACTTGCTACTTCTGATTAGCTACAACATGAATTGATATGAAGCAAGATATTTCGGTTTCTTGTACCAATCATCAATGTAGTCTTCTGTGTTGTAGCCCTTCAATTCAATGGCACATATGGCATGTGCATAAGGAATTCCGCTTAGTTGCCATACTCTACATGAACACTTCCTCGTACCTAAATGGACAACATATTTATCGAAACCCTTCATTATCTCATATCTTTCATCCACATTCCAAATGGGATGACAATACCTACTTGCAGCCAAGTTCTCATTCAATTTCTTAGCAATCCTAGGACTGCATTGCCTAGTCCACTTTGCAACCTCATCTCTTTGTCTATGCAGCTGAGTCATGACCATAACCCGTATATCTTCAAGCATCGAGATAATTGGTTTGCATCTGGCATATATTATCCTCCCATTGAATGATTCGCAGATGTTATTATCGATATTATCGCACTTGAATTCCTCGCTGAAAAACGCCCTACACCAATACTTCAATTCTATTTGGAATAGTGCATCATAACCTTCCTTTGTCAATTGAAGTAGTTCTTCTTTGGCCATCCTAAAGTCAACCATATTCGTGCTCTTTGCTAGCTGCCAAAAGTGCAACTGCAGCTTGTCCCCTTTATAGTTCTTTGCCCAATTTGCGTATATGTGCCGCACACACATTCGATGTTTAGCACAAGGCAACAACTCAATTATTGCTGGAACCAATCCCTACAATAATTCAAAATAATAAATATAAGCAAATGACATGTTGATATCAAAAAAGTAAACAATTGACCAAATTTTTCAAAAAGCAAACATTGCCTTTTGTTGGTCATCCATGAACACCCACCCTGCCCCATTTGTTATCTCCAAATCAGTCATCAATTTTTTTAGGAACCAGGACCAATTGTCCTTGTTCTTTACCGTCACAACAGCCCAAACAAATGGAAACATTTAGTTATTTGCATCTCTTTCAATTGTTGCCAACAATTCTCCCTTGCACAAGCCCTTCAAAAAACACTCGTCCAATCCTATAATCCGTTGACAACTAAATAAAACTCCTCGTTTGCTTGCATCGAAGCAAACATATAACTTATCGAACTTGGTCCCAATATCAGGAAGTGGTCTTTCCACGACCTCTACATACACTCTATTTAAAGCATTTTGCAGCCTACACTCCCATGCATAATCCTACTACTGTCCATATTCACTATTGTACTGACCAATGAGTATTTTCATCACATTTTGCTTCGATCTTTTGCATTGATTCTTGGATATATTGATGCCTACCTGCTCCTTCACCAGCATCCTAAACTAAGTACTATTAATCTGAGGTATCAGCTTAATCAATTCAAAGAAATGCTTCAACAACCATACATTTATTACCCTTTTATTTTCAAAATTAATGGAACAAGTATGTTCCTTTTGGTAGGTTCTAATCTGGAAAGATCCACTTCTCCTAAAAAATGCGTCATAGACCTTCCATGGACTATTTTGTTGCGAATACCTAGCTCTTACAAAAATTTTAGTGTTTATAATGAAGTCAATATTCTTCTTTGCAACAATGGAGTTCTTCAGTATAGCTTCTCTAAATTGTTTCACATCTTAAATTTCATACCTACCGACAAAGTAGGAGAGGCAACGGATGGATCATAATCAATTCTTGACGTTTTCCTTCTATGCACAGCTCCTTCATCTTCTTCAAGCTCATCTTGGGAAGTAGCATTCTTGACATTTTCTTCATAATCAATCTCCTTGCCAGCAGCACCAACATCTACAGGGCTTTCGGCCTTATTTGAAACTTCATCAGCTACTTGTAAAGCTACAAACTTATCTGTCAAAAAATCCCTTTGCTTTTTTCTTGACTCTACAAGCTCCTCGTTGTCGTTATCACTTATGAAATTTTCAGTAGGCAACCCTTCATCATCATCATCACTTGATTTAACTACTTCCTAATCTAATCTAGTAATTGTGACATCACCTATGTCATCATCACTTTGGTGAACTGCATCTGCGCTCCTCTCTTGTCCACCATATCTATCCTGCCCTCCTTCAACCCTAACGTCAGTACTACCTTAAATATCATCTCCTACTTGTCCTACTTGGGCACTCTCTCCACATCATCTTCGTCATCATTTTCATTATTGTACTCGACATATATTTTTACCTCTTCACCATGAAGATAATGGTATAGAACACCCTGAAACCATTATCATATTCTAAACATCTCAAACCATCTCTTAAGCATTTCTCAGGAATACAATATAACAACTTCTGAACTTTACAAGGCAAATAAGTCATTTTATCCCTGACAAATCTTATATAAGATGCCTTCTTTATCTCGACAAAGATGGTGCCCTCATTTCCACCCTTATACTCCCACTCATCCTCCCTAATCACAAAATCTACAAACTATGACAGCGACATAATCCTTGTCATAAGCCATTCTGCACTAAGAACAAGAAAAATAATAATTAGTTTTTGGGACCACATCCACAAAGGACAATAGACAATTGCACATGGGAGTCCCCCCACTCTCATGGACTTTATTAAATAGAGGTCCCGACACTAACAATATGCTCCTACATGACAGCCAAAAAAGAGGTCACCACTTTAATTATTTGCCTTCATTTCCCTTAAAATATTAACCAAAAACAGAGGTCCCCACAACAAGCACAACCCAAGCAATTTTGTTTACTATCTTTTTCTTAACTAAACCTGTGATGTGAGAGAATGTACATCAACTTAATCAAATATATTTTTCCTGTGAAAACACATACAAAAAATTAAGGAAAGCTTGATGTCAAAATATAGGGTGAAAGTTTTGTTTCTCATCCAACCAAGAGAAATCATACCATACTCTATGATGTCTAGCCATTAATATATTGTGTCAAGAGGTCATTACACAAACCAAGAGAAATTTAGAGGAAAATCCCCCTGAATTTATCCATTGCACAATAGACTGATACTACATGTCAAAAGAGCTAATATAAACTTTAAAATGAGGTACTTACATGTGGTTCTAAATATGTCCCTTGCAAGTAAACGAACTTATATAAAGTATCTAAACAAATTTTGCACTCCTCAATGTTCCTTGCATATATGTTGACTATTTTATTAGAAACAACAATCAAGAAAGAATAGTAAAAGAACCAAAAGATCATAATCAAGGGAACAAAAGTAGATTGATAGCAAAGTTGAGTGCTCTTTATAGAGCACTTGAGGGTCATTATTTCACACCTTCCACCTTAATCTATCTACCATATTCCACCTGATTCAATATTTTGTTTCACTCAAACACACTTGTTCCTAGTTCCACCTTATTCAATATTTTGTTTCACTTGAGCATCGATTGCAAAAATCATCGACCGAGGCGAGCATCTCCACACAAGGGAGTAGCCAAACAGAGCGCGCGCATTTCAACAGAAATTCCATCAAAGCCCTAATAAAATAATCGAGCAAGCCCTAATTTCATCACAAGGGAGGGGGAGAAAGGGCTGAACCTGGAGGAGTGACGATGGTGAGCAGTGACAACGACCAACGATGGTGAGTGGCGACGATGACCAACAACGGCGATTGACGACGGCGACCGATGACCACTTCTGGGTGTGAACGGCGACGGGGAGAAGAGCCTGAGATCTAGTGTGAACGTGAACGGGAAGGAATGGCAACGACCAAGTGTGCTTAAGCCAAAATGACCTAAATGACGTCGTTTAACATCAAGGAAAAATGACGTCATTTAGGCCAGCTCACTCAGTGTGAATGGAGAATGTCGTTTTTGTCGTCCACATGGGCTTTTTTTTTTATAAAAAAAAAACATTTGCCACCTCAGTAAAAGAAGTCTCCAGAATATGCCACGTATGCAATTTGGCTGGATTAGCACTCAAGTGATCCATTTTGCTCTGATTTTAGCACTTAAGTGTACCTTTTGTAAATTATGGCACTTAAGTGTCCATTTTTGCCAAATTATGGCACTCTAGGGGTCCGCGTCTCTCTAACAATCATTTGTGTGCATAGAAACTAGAAACATTTGGAAACTATGAGCTATTATGTACAAAATTTTCAATGCTTGCGGCCATCCCAAAGTGTCTTCATGCAAGCTTCAATTATGGGAATTGACAAAGTCTTTATGACAAAGTCAAAGATAAGGCTCTATCGATAAGGGACTTTTCGATGAAAGTGTTGTTGATCATGCACACTCATTTTCCTAGTTTAACGAGTTGGTCTTGAATATGGGCTGCATCATTCCCATCAATCTTTAAAAGAATTCATCCCGAAATTTGAATCACCATTATTAGACAACAACACACATGAGGTGTTAAATGCCGAACATTGAACATCTTATGTATCTTCATATGAGAAGGAAGCTTCAGTCGTTATGCATTAGGATTGATGCGTCCAAGAACTTCAAACAGACCAAGCTTTAAATCACAGAGACTCAATGGCCTTTTATAGAAAAACAAAAGAAAAGAAAAAGGCTAAACTCAAACCTAGAATCTAACGGTTATTTATGTACATAGAAACTAGTAACATTTAGAAACTATGAGCTATTAAATGTACAACGTTTTCAATGCTTGTGGCCACCCCAAAATGTCTTGCAAGCTATGATACATGGGAAATGACAAAATCTTTATGACAAAGTCAAGGATGAGGCCTTATCGATGAGGGACTTCTTGATGAGATTGTTTTCGATCTTGAATGCACACTCATCTTCTTGGTTGAACGAGTTAGTTTTGAATGCACGCTACATCATTCCCCCTTTCTTTAAAAGAATTGATCCCTGAGTTCGAATCACCATTATTGGATGATTGACACACATAAGGTGCTAAATGCCAAACATTGAGCACATTATGTACTTCATATATGAGAAGGAAGCTTTAGTCCATATGCATTAGGATTAGCACATCCAAGAACTTCAACTAGACCAAGCTTTCGATCATTAAGTTTGTTGTAGCTTCCAACGAGATAACGTTTTGGTGGCAAATAAGCCTAAACAAAATCCCCAAGTTCAAAGATAATTTCACGCCGCCACTAATTGACACCATTTTTATAGGACTCAGTTTTGCTCTTCAACCTGTGGCGCACTTCTTCATGAACTATTCTCATTTGAAATAGAATATCATTCACCTTATTGAGCAGCTTTGCAATAGAAGGAATGGGTGCAAGATTGAGAGCAGTCAATTGATGTCTATACACAATCTCAAAGGGATTGTATTCAGTGGTATGATTTGCCAAACAATTATATGAAAATTCTCCCAGTGACACTCAAGTTTCCCAAGAATAGGGATTATCACTAATTAAAGTCCTCAATAGATTTCCCAAGAACCGATTGACAACTTTAGTTTGTCCATCTATTAGGGGAGGAAATACGATACTAACCTCCTTCATTGTGACCAAAGTAGGAAATAATGAATTTTCAACCAAAGGGGTGGCATCAAAGTAATTTTCTATACTCAAAAGAACATGTATCTCGATAACCATCATGGATAGTCTTTCTATCAAATTGCCACAATCAACCAAGAATAATGTGACTAGCATCCATGGTAGAACATCACGCCATATCTTGTCAAAATAGGTAGAACTAATGGAAAGATTAATAAGGCATTGTTTGGAAACAGTTACCTCAGACCTCTCTTCAACTAGGTGTGGGGTGCGCTTTCAACTCCAATTTTAGCTTGCTTGTTGCCACTTAAAAATCACATTTTCACAACAACTTGAGTTAATAATTAATTGACATACCTTCCCCCAAATATTGCAAGCTGAGTGAAAAAATATTGGTGCACAGCCACCTATCTACGATTTTATCCTCGGGAGTGAAAAAAAAAAATTCTCATCATGCAAAGCTCACCAAAATCAGCATGAATTATTTGTTCATCTTCCATAGCAACTTCGTCATCTTTCAATTCTTCTTCAGGTGGCTCCTTCGCATCCTCATCAAATTCATTTTCAACCAAGAAAACTTTACCAAGTAGTCAATTCTTGTTAGTTTGACAATTACTAGCATGATAATCCATCTCTCCACAAGAATAACAACGTATATCGGTAGTAATTGGTTATTTTGAAATGTTGGATTGAGTAGAAAGCTTACTAGTAGGCCATGCCTGATGTGGGAGCAATCGACTTAGCTCCATCAGCCCACTCGGCACCATCATTTGCTCATTCAAACCAAGATAGAATTTAGGCATACCATGCTTCAATGGGTCGAGACTGAAATTTCCAACTAAAGCAATACCGAACCATTCCTACCGAGTTATCGATACCAATGATTAACGAATTACCAAATTTTCGATACGATATATTAGTCGTTGATTTCTCGATATGTTTTATTAGTTGTTGATCTCAAAGTTTATGAACAATATATCAATGGGAGGCCATTCTGAACAACTTCATTGGTTATTTGATGAAGTCTTGAGGTATTTATCTTCTGGTCAAGGTGGGAGCATGAATTTTGCAACACTAAAAAATCAAGAATGGAAGTTCCCAAGTCATTAAGTGCATCTCTATTTTCCTAGGAGCCTTTATTGTTATGTAAATTTCAAGAGTCAAAGTTTTGAGTTCTTATATCTTTAATGTTAGGCCAGTTCACATGTTTATTTATTATTTTTCTATTTCCTAAGTTGTAGTCCTACTGTAAACAGAGGAAGCCTCTCAATTATAAAAGAAGACTAGATTTCATGAACAAAAATACTTGAAATTTCCTCTACGTGAACGAACATCTTTGAAAAGTGGATAACTCCTATTTTGGTTTTTTTTTTTTTTTATCCATGGAGAATGGATTACTTACCGGTTGTGAGTCAAGAAGCACTTTATCCTCGGCTAGTGGTTTTCCTTTAGGCCGTGATGGTGAGCTTCTCCTATCTCGAAGTCCTTTATCCTTGGTGGGTGGTTCTTCCTTTAAGCCTTGGTGGTGAACTTCGTTTATCTCGGTCTTCATCTTCGGTTGACAGCATGTCCTTAAAACTTTGGTGGGATCGTAATCTATCTTTTATTCTACAATACATCCTTCAATATCCATCCCCATACACCCCATTATATCCTTCTCTTATATTTACCCATCGAAACCGTCCTCATAAACACTATTTCTTCTAAAACACTTAAACAAAAAAATCCCACATTTTGAAATCACTCGCCCACGCATGCATCAAGTTGGTATTGGAGCTCAAGGTTGAACTCATTTTGAGTGATTCCTTTTGTTACCTATCGCCTATCTCATTTATTATTTTAGTTAGAAAAATGATGAATGATCCAGTTCCAAGAGGCTCGACCTTGGAACGAGCACACAATGAAAGGCGAGATCATGTAATACAGACTCTCTAGCAATAAATGGAACAAGTCCTCAATCTTCTAAAGGATTTATCAAGACAAGGACAACTAGTAAGGCATCCTAATGATCAATATCAACAATGACTCGGATTCTCATCAAAGTTCTAATGGTGATTCTGATTTCACTGGAGGTAACTCTAGTGTTTCTGAATATTGAATCCGAAGAAGAAAAGGGAGGCATAAGGAGATTGAACATGATATCAAAGTGGAGGTGCTTGAATTTGAAGAAAGCCTCAACCCCAATGATTTTGTTGTGCTACACACAACCGAATGTGTTTTTGACTTCAAGTCGTACTCAGATGAGAAGACATACAAGGTTTATGTCCTTGAATTGACAAAATATGCTTCTCTATGATGGGAGAATCTTAAGCATCAATGAACTAGAGAAGAGAAAGACTAAATCAAGTCTTGGGAAAAACTCAAGAAGTTGATGAAAAAGAGGTTCTTGCTCAACAATTATAAGCAAGACCTGTTCCTCAAACTCAATTCCCTAAGGCAATAAGGGACGAGGATTGAAGAATATATTAGAGAGTTTGAACAACTCAAGATGAGGTGTGAAGTTCCAGAAGTTCTAGAGCAAATCATCACTCATTTCCTTGGCGATATGAATTGGCAATTTGCTTATTTGGTTGAACTTCAACCTTATTGGTCCTTCGAAGACATATGCAAGCTAGCAATAAAAGTGGAAAAGCAATTGAAGAGCAAGATGTTTTCTTCCAAAACCTCATCAAAAGGGACATCCTACTTTAAGGGTGCTTCCTCAAACAAGGTCGAGAGTGCGTTGACAAAAGACAAAGGTAAAGAGAAATTTGTGGAGACTTCCAAAGAACTCCAAAAGAAGCCTGAAGGAGATGCAAGGAAATGCTTTAAGTGCCATAGCTATGGGCATTTACAAGTTAATTGTCCTAATTGAAGAGCTATGACTCTTCAAGAAATTGAGGAGATCAATTTGGCTCTTCAAGAGGCTGAGAACAATCCAGACCAAAATGGTTCCAAATCTAAAAAGGAAGAAGAGATTGTGTCATACCAATCGGAAAAAGACAAAGGAATTGTATAGACAAGTCGATGAACTTATTGACAAAGGGTATGTCCAAGAAGGATGGTTCATTCAGAATGTGTGTTGATAGCCAAGCCATCAATAACATCACAATTAAGTATAGGTACACCATACCTAGACTTAATGGTATGCTTGATGAACTATATGGTTCTATTGTGTTCTCAAAGATAGATTTATAGAGTGGCTATCACCAAATCAGAATGTGAGAAGGAGATGAGTGGAAGACGGATTTCAAAACTAAAGGAAGCCTCTATGAGTAGCTGGTTATGCCATTTGGATTATCGAATGCTCCAAGTACCTTTATGAGACTTATGAACAAGGTTGTTCGTTCCTTTATTAGTCGATTTGTTGTTGTATATTTCAATAATGTTCTTGTTTATAGTAGGAATGAAGAAGAGCATATATCTCATTTGATGCAAGTTTTCAAAGTCTTGAGAGAACAAAAACTCTATACTAAAATGGAGAAATGTGAGTTCTTCTCTCCAAGTATCGTATTCATTGGCTGTGTGGTTTCAAAAGATGGGATCTCCATCAATCAATCTAAGGTGGAAGCTATGAAGACTTGGCTGGTTTCGAAGTCCATTTATGATGTAAGGAATTTTCATGGACTTGTCTCTTTTCATAGCCGATTCGTTGAAAATTTTAGTATAATCATGGCTCCAATCACCAAATGCTTGAAAAAGGGATCTTTCGAATGGGACAAAGGTTATTCAAAATGCCTTTGAGGCAATCAAGTAGAAACTTTGTGAGTTCCCTATTATTACCCTTCTTGATTTTTGATAAAGTATTTGAAGTTGAGTGTGATCCAAGCAAAGTTGGCATTGATGCTATTCTTGTACAAGCACAAAGACCTTTGGTGTATTTTAGCGAAAAGTTGAGGGGTACCAAGAAGAACTATTCAATTTGTTATAAGGAGTTCTACACCATTGTTAGAGCTCTTGATCATTGGAGTCATTATTTGATGCTAGAGCAATTTGTCCTTCATTATGTCATGAGGCTCTCAAGTTCATTAGCAGCCAATGCAAGCTTAATTCGAGACATGTCAAATGGATAGAGTTTCTTCAATCCTTTTTCTTTTGTCTTGAAGTACAAACCCGGCCACACTAATGTTGTAGTGGATGTGTTATCCAAGAGATACTCTATGCTTGTTGTTATGGACTCTAGGATTCTTGGTTTCCAATTGATGAAAGAACTTTACTTTAAAGATCCTGAGTTCTCATCCACCATCAACAATTGTAAGTAAGGAGTTCAAGGTACTTATGCTTTACAAGATGGATTTCTATTTAAAGGAAATCATTCATGTGTGCAAAGAGTTTTTTCTATTTTAGACAAAAAAAATCGACATTTTAGGAAAGTCAACTAAATGGTTAATTTTTGGTCAAACCTTTGACCCAAAAAATAAAAATAAAAAATGCACAAATACATTTCTTTAATGCCAATTTGACTTTGTGTCAAAAATTTCACAAAATTTGATTAAGAATCTTGATTTTTGAATTTTCAGTTTTAGGTTCTAAATCGACCAAAAATAAATTACTTTTATTCTAGTCATAATTAGGTGCAGTTCCTTCTTTGACATTTGGTTTAGGGACTATCTGAAATCTATTTAAGCATTCAACTTCGCAATTTATCGAGTCAAAATACAAATTGCCGTTTTGAGCCCTAATTAGGGGACCAAAATCAATCATTCGTAACTTACAAACGAATGATTGCTTCTTACTCATTTCCTTAAGATAAGTCTAAATTCGAGATCGATTTTGTGAAATTCACACAAGAACTCATCAATTTGAAGAATTTTATCCTCCCAAGCATTAGAAAATCACGCATTTAAGCTTCAATCGACAAAATTCAAATTGACCCATTCATAGCTGTGGTTTACTTTCATGAATCTAGGTCCAATTTTAATATTAGGCTTAGATCTATTTTTTACCTAAGCTCGCACGCTTCAATTCAAGGTCAATTTGAATATGATAAGTGTTCTTACATATGGGTAGCTCATTAGATAGGGCAATTGTGACACTAATTGAGTTCAATTTTAATTAATTTGCAATTTTGCCCATCAAATTACAAATTTTATCATTTTAGCCCTTTAGGCCCAATTCAAATCACCCATGATTTCTACTTATTATTTTCCATGATAATCATTCAATTAGGTCAATAAAAGACCCTTAGATCACGTTCATAAGGTTTGATTATCTTAATTGAATCTTAATTAGTCAATTTCTTCATAAAAATGATTAAATTCCTTTTCAATTTGGTGCTTTAGGAGACAAATTGCATAAATCTATGACCCACAAGGGTCCCAAGTGGACAAAATAACAGGAATCGGACCAAACCGGTCAAGAACCAATCAAAATCCGGCCGAATCGAACCGAACCAGTCTAGCCAGTCTGATTGGTCTCCGGCGGGACTGGCTAGTTCAAGTCCTTGCCGGCCAGTTCTTGGCCTCCAGCGACCGGTTCTGGAACCCTCTCAATCCCAATTTTACTTCTACACCTTCAATTTCCCAAAATTTTACAAATTGGTTCTTGAATTTTGTCAAATTGCAAATTAACCCCTAATTAGACATTTTGAGCAATTCTCGATTTTGGCTTGGTTTTTTACAAATCAACCCCACTAGATCAATTACCCAACACCTCAAGATCATGATAGAACCTTCAAAATGGATTTTTAACCGTTGGATCAAGATTTCGACCGTCAAGTCGAACCGACGGCCAAAATCACATAATGTGAAGAGTATATAAATGAAATCTTTTCTATTTTCAACAAGGGCTTCATTTGGCACGAACTTTCCTCTCTCTTCAGGCCTCTCTCTCTCTTTTCTCCCTCTAAACTCCAGCCCAAAGAGATCTCTCTCTCTCTCTCTCTCTCTCTCTCTCTTTAAGTTTCGGTTCATCTCTTGGACCTGTTTCATTCTAGGCTCGAACCGGCAGTTGCCGGAGCTCCCAAGCAACCAAGTTGTTGATGACTACAGTAGTAGAGGTCTTTGACCTTGCTATGGATAGAGAAGATTAGATCGGTTGATAGACCTTCACGGGCGGGCCGATCTTCGTCAACGAGTCAAAGACAGTCCATTTTGGACCAGTTCTTCCTTTTTTCCATGAGTCGATGGTTTGATTGATCCTGATCCAAGCTGTAGTAACCTGATCTACACTCTTGGAGTCCTGATCGTGATCCAGCGGCTTGATCCGATTGATCACGATGGAAACCGATGAAAATCGAGACAAATGTAACGATTCGAAACTCGAGTCTGATTAAATGAGATCAAGTTAGTCAATCAAGGCTAGAATTCAAGATTATGAGCTTTTACATGCTTAAGATCATTGAGTATGAATGCTGCAATGATTTGTTGATGATTTGAATGATGATTGTGATTTTGAGCTTAATCTATGATTTTCATAGGTCTGTACATAGGTCACTGTTTTGGCCAAAATGAGGTCCGAAACAACCTCGTTTCAGCTTGAGTCTTCTTAAAATTAGATAATAAACATCCTGAGCTTCGAAACAATAGGTTGCACACCCCAATCGAGCGTCTTTTGACCCTCAAAAAATACCTCCAAAGATCAACATTCTGCAGTAGTTTAGGTCTTTTTTAAATTCTGATTTTGTTCCGCCTTCTGGCTTTGTTATTTTTGTGCCGACTTTTGTGATCATTTTTTGACAAAATTTTCTTCATGAGTTTTATTCCAAATAATCTATGCATCTTCTGTATTTTTTTCATGATTTTTTAAGCTTAGGTCAATCCGTTCCATATTGATCTCTGATTTTTTCATTTTTGTACTGATTTTTGTATTGAGTTCTGGAACAACTTTCTTTCATGAAAGTTGCTCATATAGGTGTGTTGCTCATATAGGTGTTGTGAATGTCCTATTTTTTTTTTCAAAATTTTTAGATATGTTTAGCTAGGTCAAAATCACTTAGATCTAAACATAGGTCAGTCTGTCCTGTATTAGTCCGAGATTTGTTTTGATGAAATTGAGTCCATAAATGCACTTATTTAGTTTCAAATCTTTCATGAGAGTTAAAATATATGATACATATGTTCAATTGATGCATGCTTGGCAAGATTTTTACATTGGTAAAGTGAGTCAATTGCATGCATTAGAATAAAAGGTACTGCAGCAACATGTGTTGGACATATAGTTAGTTTGTTTTGTCATTTTTGTCACAACTCATATGATCTTAATTGAATTTCAACCTCTCAACAATGAATCTTCATCATCGCATGCTCTCTATGTGAGATTTTTGGTAAGATTTATGCATGTTTTGAGAATAGCTGAAATCATGCTTATTCTATAAACTTAAAGCTGAAATGAAACCTTGTCATATGGCACCTTTTCATGCTTGTTTGAGTCATCTAGGGATCGATTCGTATGATCATGCTTTCTTGATGATTGAACTGCATGTTGCAAAGTTTGCATACATGTTTAGGTCATGTCATTTGAGTTTTATCTTGCACATTAAATTTGTCTCACAAAAACTGTTCATCAAACTTAGGATCCCCAAGCATAGCATTAGGAATCATGAATCATTTCATTTAAATTATATGACAGTTTGCATGCCGACTTAGGATTAGATAATTATCCAAAAAATTTCCGCCGCATCCAATCCTAAGTCTTATATGATTTCCTCATGCCATTTGTACATTCTTTGAGTGATTTTGAGATTTTCTAATGAATACTTATGTTCTGTTTTCTCAACAACTGATGTGCACACTTTTAGATATTTCAATCTTAGGATACCAAATTGATCTAATTTGGACTCGAGCTCTTCTAGGAAGACGTTAGACACGCTTAAAAGTTTCTAATGTTGCTGATTTCATGTCTGGACAAGGGATCAAATTCGGACCCTTATTCTAACCCCTGTTTGGACAGACTTTTGATTTTTTTTGTTCCATTTTTTCTATTTGGAATCTGAACTTGGCCTCTTAATGAAACTTTCTTGTCATCATGTTGGCTATGTTGTGTATAAATTTAATGATTTTTAAACATGTTTTGATAGAAAAAATCCTCGTGACATTAGCTGAATGTCCTATTATTTTGACAAATTTCCGATGTGTTGTTACTTATTGTTTGATTTTTGTAAAATCATGTATAGATTGTTTAAGAAAACTTTCTTCACAGAAGTTGTTCATCATCATGTCATTCATGTTAGAGAATTTTTTCATTGCCAAATTATCATTAGGTATTGCCCAATTGTGCTGTCCTTACATGTTTGTTCTGAAATTTCCTGATATAAATATGATTGTGATTGTTTAGTTATACCTTTTAGGTTAGTTTGTGCATAAAATTAGGACATGCCATCTTTATGAAAATTGTTCTGAATGCTTTGATCTTTGTTGTTAAACAATCGGCCTTTTCAAATTACATCTTTAAAAAAAATGCTTTGGTACATGTGACATTTCTCAAAAACTATTTCTAAAAAAATTATTCTCCAAAGCTCGATTTGTCTTAAGGGAAAATTGTGGTTTGGACCATATTCAAAATGTCGCTTGTGAGTGCATTTATGCGAGCCCCGAGCTAACCTTGGCAATTGAATGTGTTCCATAGCCTAGATATTCTTTAATCCTAAATATTTTCAAACCTTTTTAAAATCCTGATTTGACATCGTGAAAGTCACAGTTTGAATTGTATTCAATATGCCTGCGATGCTTGTGAGTGCATTTATACAAGCCTCGGGCTAGCCTTGACAATGAATGCCTTTCATAGCTGAGATATCACTTTGTCTCAAAACTTTTCATCAATGATTTCGAGATATGTTTTTGAAATATCACATGTACCCCTCATACATATAATCCCGTCATGCACATGCCCTTATTAATAAATGACCCCCGACGGTTCACTTTCTTGCTTGATTGGTTGAGAAATAAGGTTTAAAAGACCTGCATGCATATATAATTTTTGCAATACATGTGACTTTTAGATGAATGGTAGGGTCGATACATGATATCGAAGGAAAACCCTGGGATCACATAGATCGCTTGATTAGGAGACTTATTAGCGGCCATGCGAGAATACAATTGCTCAACAATTGCTATAAGTCACAAAAAAATGGATTGGGTAGGTGTCTTAGTAGGACCCTCACATGAAAGACAAAAGCCAACCCCGAGGCCCCAAAATTTGACTTTCGTATTGCACTTTCTTTAAATGATTGATCTTGACATGAAATCTTGTTTTTGATTGTTTTGATGTGTATGCTTGTTTTTTTCCATTGTGTGCACCTAGTTATAAGTTTCTTAGATTATGTTTAAATTAGGATCCCAAAGATGGATAAAGCGTGAAGACGGTGGAGGTCGATGTCTATTCCAACCATTATCACGTACTATTCATTTCTCCAACATATGTCTCAAGTTCCATTTGTTGTATAAAACCCAACAAGTTACGGTTTTCTCGATTTATCTCATCTTTTTCAATTGTGTTTTTCTTTTATATTTTCTAGGATTGCATGGTAAATTTACTGTCTTGTAATTTCAATTCCATTGATTACTTTTTTTTCTCATTTTTAAAGAAATAGAATAAAAATGAAAATAACCAACCACGCATGATCGCTTAGATTAGGACTAATGATCTCGAAAATGTAAAAACAAAATGCATTGACATGTTAGGAAAACACAATATATTGTTTAGGTACCAAAATGAGGCTAATAGAAATATTAGCATAACTCAAGTCCCCGAACCTAGATTTTTGGTTGCATAGGAATCGAGGGAACACTCCTAACCCTCGATTGAGTTTTCTAGCCGACCCCCAAGATAAAGCTAGTAGCAACTCCCGTCTTATTTTTAGGTTGTCATAAACAACTAGATCGTATAAATAAACCCGTCACGTAGAGTACGAGTTTCAATGAAACTCACCATGGTTTAGCATACTCGATATGGGAGTACCCCAAAGGATGAAGTGATGACATCCTTATGGGCGAGGCATACTGTCAAGAGGGCTACCATGGTAAAGGTACCCTTAAATCTGATATCCACACTTGACCCATTCTTCTAAGGTGTATTGTTCGTGTGGGTATGGATCGCGACACTCCGCTGTCACGCGGGGTACAAGCTTGGGAGAGCTCGCAATCTTGTGGAGGGAACTCACAAGAGGCTTGATCTGAAAGGCAAGGTGATGACATCTTTTGGAACGCGAGTTGTGAGGAAATTCTCGTGATCAAGTACCCCTAAACCCAACCTTTCCCCATTTGCTCTCCTTGTGATGATGAGGGATTAAGGGCGGCGAGATCAGGTCGCAACAGGTGGTCGTCGATCAACTCTTTAAAATGGCTCATTCCGTGCCATGTCATAAGACAGATGATGCATCTCATGTTGCTGAATTATATTTTAAGGAGATTATAAGCCTTCACGAAGTATTGAATACCATTGTATCTGATTGTGATTCTAAAGTCTTGACCTATTTCTGGAAGATGCTATGGAGAATGCTCGATACACTACTCTTATCCAGCACTTCTTTTCATTCCCAAACCGATGGCCAAACAGAGGTAACAAATCGAATGTTTACCACTCTTCTTCGAAGTATGGTGAGTAAATCCTCAAAAGATTGGGATTTGAAGTTTCCACATGCTGAATTTGCTTACAATTGATTACCAAGTCACACCACTGGTCAATCATCTTTTGAAGTTGTGTATGGAAGACCCACTCACACCAATTGATTTGATTCCAATTCCATCCAACTCAAGAGTAAACTTTGATGGAAAAGAAAGAGTTGAATTGATGAAGAAGCTCCATGAGTCTTACAAGGAGAAAGTTAATCAGCATTGGAAGAAGGCTCAATTTCAACCAAGTGGTCTTGTATGCGTTCATTTAAGGAAGGAGAGATTTCCAGCTTAACGAAAGAATAAGCTCATGTGTAGAGCTAATGGTCCATTTAAAGTTATCAAGCAAATTGATGACAATGCATATAAGGTTGATCTTTAATGTGGGAGACCTTTCTCCAAATTTGGAGGATGAAGATTTCTCATAGTTGAGGACAAATCTCAAACAACTCAGGGAGGATGATGGGGGAGCGACCAACTTAGCAACCATCAGCCCACTTGGCACCATCATTGCTTATTTAAGCTAAGATAGAAGTTGGGCATGACGTGCTTCAATGGGTCGAGACTGAAATTTCCAACTAAAGCATTACTGAACCATTCCTACCAAGTTATCGATACCAACGATTAATGAGTTATTGAATTCTCAGTATGATATCTTAATAGTTGATTTCTCAATACACTTTATTAGTTGTTGATCTCAAAATTTATCAATAACATATCAATGGGAGGCCATTCTGAATAACTTCCTTGGTTATTCAATGAAATCTTGAGGTATATATCTTATGGTCAAGGTCGAAGCATGAATTTTGCAGGACTAAAGAATCAAGAATGCAAGTTCCCAAGTCATTAAGTGCATATCTATTTTCCTAGGAGTCAAAGTTCCAAGTTCCTAGGTCTTTAATATTAGGTTAGTTCCCATGTCTATTTATTACTTTTCTATTTCCTAAGTTTTAGTCCTCTTATAGATAGGAGATACCTCTCGATTGTAACAGACGACTAAATTTGATGAATGAAAATACTTGAAATTTCCTCTACATGAGCGAATATCTTTGGAGAGTGGATAACTCCTATTTCGATCTCTTTATTCTTATAGTGGATTACTCCTCGGTGGTGTGCCAAAAAGTACTTTATCCTTGGCTGGTGATTTTCATTTAGGGCGTGGTGGTGAGCTTCTCCTATCCTAAATTCCTTTTATCCTTGGTGGGTGGTTCGTCCTTTAAGCCTTGATGATAAACTTTGTTTATCCCGCTCACCATATTTGGTTGGTGGCATATCCTTTAGACCTTGATGGGATCAAAATCAATTTTTTATTATGCAATTCATCCTTCGATATCCACCCCTATACACTCCATTATGTCTTGCTCTTATATTTTCCCATCGAAACCATCCTCATATACACTATTTCTGAAGACTTAAGCACAAAAATCCTACATCCTGAAATCACTCACCCACGCAAGCATCAGTGCCGTAACTTCAACAACTTTAACAGTACCAGTGTTACTTCTAATTGCTCAGTTTGGCATTGCAGAGGACTGCTACCTCTAAAGTGAGAACACTGAACACTCCACTTTGAGTGCATGTTGATGTGCATCTCCCAAGTCCTAAATGTCAAGGAATTCTAAGGCATCTTGGATATAAAGTTGAAGACCATTCAAGTATTTCTTGACAAGCACCTCTTTCGGATCTTGAATGTTATTGCGAATCACCAATTCATTGAATGCATCGATGCATTGATCCACCACTTGTGTACCTTGTCTCTTATATTGGTACCTTAGGGAAAACTCCCTCTTGTATCCTTTGGGAAGGAAAATTTTCAAATTTTGTCCTGCATTTTTCTCCATGAAGTAACTGGAGCCTTGCCATCAAATTGACGAGTTTGCTTTGTACATCTCCATCATGCTATGGTCTTGCCTCGAAATTGCATAGTAATGGTGCCAACTCGGTGATCTTCCGGGATATTCCTAAGCTTAAAACTTCATTCGCAAGTATCAACCAATCGATAATTTTATTGGCAAAATCAATATCTAAAAGTTTTGGAATGTCTCTCTTGATTTCCTTTTTTCCAATCCAACTCACGAACTTCTTGTGCATGATATAGAGCATTCCTCCATTGGGGAAATGATTGAAAGAGGAATCACCATTGGATTCTTCAATTTTGGAATGGGGTGGGGGGTAATTAACATCAGCCTCAAACATTGAACTTCTCGACCATCAATTTGTTGTTGCATATGTTGCTGCAAATTCTCTGTAAGTGTTTGTACTTCGTTCAATGGAATGGATTTGCCACCTCAATGTCTTTGCTTGTCTTGAAGGCATTGTCCTCTCCTCCAAAACTCTAATACCAAATGATGTAGCCTAAGGTAGGCTACTCAAACAATAGGATTGGGAGAGTGACATACACAAAAGGAAACTTGGTCATAAAATGGAGCAGAAATTTCAGCTCTGTGCTAGCTCGGGAAAATAGGCAAAACTTTGCCAATTTCAGCTCTTAGATGTACAAATTTGATGTTTTGAGTTTTCTCATATAAGCGCTATAGACTTGTCAATTTTGGGAGAAAGTGGGCAAAATGAGTTTGGACAGAATGAAGAAAAGGATAGGAACTTCAATGGTTGCTCTTCTAGGCTTCCAAAGAAGTTGAAATGGGCAACTCTTCAAGGATGCGGGCTTTAAAAGCTCCAACTCTTCAAGGATGAAGTAAAAATTCTTCTAAGTTTTCGAGTGGTTTGAATCTTTCAAGGTTCAAGAGTTTTGCACTAAGAAAATTTTTGTTAATCATATTCAATGCGTGTTCTATAGAAACTCAATGACCTTTTATATAAAAACAAAAGAAGAGCAAGAGAGTAGACTCAAATCTAGAATCTAACGATCATTTATGTACATAGAAACTAGAAACATTTAGAAACAAGGAGCTATTGAATGTATAACATTTTCAATGCTTGTGACCATCCCAAAGTGTCTCGATGCAATCTTCAATGCATGAGAAATGACAAAGTCTTTATAACAAAGTGAAAGATGAGCCCTTATCAATGGAGACTTCTTGATGAGAATGTTGTCAATCTTGAACGCATGCCGATCTTCTCAGTTGAATAAGTTGGTCTTGAATATGGGTTGCATCAAATGTGTTGTTACCTTAAGAAAGCTATTAAGACTAATAGCTTATAAGACATTTTCCCTTTTTGGAAGCTAGTAAGGCTAACTTTGATTATAAAAGATGAATAATATGCTCCAAGGATGAGATGCTCCCCCGATCTTGATTCTTTCTTCATCATCATATCATACAAACTCAACATTAATGCAACATGTACAACATCAATATCATTTTTCACATTTGTAGTTTTAATATAAAAAATCTGCACATATTACATCAACTACTCTCCCCTTTCTGTCATAATCAAACAAAACAAAAAATGAAACATAGGATACTTCATTGATCAGCCAAAAGGGGTAAGTGGATTATATAACCAGCCCAAATATTTCATAAAATGCAAACTACATCATCAAAACAAACGTCAACCATTCAAACAAACCATTTGAATTCCTAAACTCTCTTTATTTTATGTGATGAGGAAGGAGATTTGGAAGTGCTTGAGGGATCAAGGTTGGCCTAGATAGGATTGAAACACTCCATTGAATGCAATGTTTGCCCGATTCTAACAAAATAACGCCTAAAGCTCTCCTTCATGGAGTGTAGAGAATCATCAAACTCGGCCATATGTTCCTTTAAGCCATGACATCCTCTTTCAGCTCAACAACATCAAGGTAAATCTCCTCCACATCATTTCCTTTTGAAGACTCCCCATTTTGCCTTTTCTTCTTTGTCTTTGCAATGGATATAGGCACATGCATTCTTCTTTTCTTGCCTATATTCACTCTTTCTTGCACCCTTTCCCTTAGAATTGTCGTATGCCTTTCATTATCTCCATCACCAATGGATAAAATTTCATTTTCTGCATTCCTCCAGCCATCTAGATACCCTTCAAATGCATCTTTTTCAGAGTTTCTCTCCCAACTTCCATATTCACCATCTTCTCTATCTTGATGTCATTAGGAATGGAAATGCCCTTATATTTGACAATTCTAGTGATTAAGGCAGCATAAGGCAATTTCCCAAAACAACGTTTAAAAGTTTGATGCATGTGCAGAAGAATGATGCGGGGTAGTAAAAACTCAATGCAGTTTATGATATCCCACAATAGCTTCTCAATAAGCATAAGTCAACTATATGACAAAGGCTTTTCAAAAAGCTTCAAAGAAGGTAAGTGCACTAGGTTAAATAAAGTTAAATCTCAATCATTCATAGGGAAAGATTTGACAATATATGTCTACTTGACCTTGATTGTGATGAAGCTTAGTGTTTAGTCTCAATTTTAAGACGAAAAAGAGATATGGCATAAATAATTGGGACATGTGAGCATAAAGCAAATTTCCAAGTTAGCAATCAAGGGTCTTGTACAAGGCCCAAGGTCAAAAATGAAAAGTCTGAGTTATGCAATCATGCTCGCTAAGTAAGAAAGTAAAGAGCACATTCAAATCTATAAATGTTATTGCTACTAATCATGCTCTGTAGCTGTTACACGTGACCTATTTGGACCAATTGGAAGGACAAGCCTTGGAGGAAAAACTTATTGTTTAATGGTTTTGGATAACTAATTAAGACTCACATGAGTGTTATTCCTAGCTCACAAGAATGATGCCTTTTAGGCATTCATGAACTTGCATGAAAAATATGATTAGAAAAGTCACATCATTTTGACTGATTATATACTCTATAGAAAAATGGAGATGTGGAAAGGAAAAAAATCATTCTCTTCAAGAAATGGCCAAGGCCATGATGATAGAAAGTGGTGTACCAACTTATTTTGGGGCTAAGGCAATTGCTATTTCTTGCTACATTATTGATCATGTATTCTTAGGAACAATGTTGTAGAAAACATTTATTTATGAGCTTTTTAAAGTAGAAAACTAACTATATCATACGTTCACATCTTTGGATGCAAATATTATTGTTGGGAAAACATCCCCATGGAATTTTGATGATTCCGAAACTATCCTCCGTACAAATATTGACTATGATAAGTGCAGATGCTATGATGATTACACAAATATGGATAATTCTTATGATATCAACAAAGACGAGGAACTTGATAGTGACAATTAGTAGAACAAGTGCTAACATGACAAGTAGCTCATGGTGTCTTGAAGGTTCCATAGTTAATCTCATGTCCTGGGAGGTCTTTAGATATTGATAAACTCAAAAGGATTGTTGGATATGCAATCGCATGAAATTTCACAAATACCATCACTAAAGATTATCAATCGACTGCTATGTTGAATATAAACATGTTGATGATGAGATATGGATCGTATTGATATCGAGTCGCAAGTGATGCTGGCAGGTTATTCACTTGAAGATGATTGTTGATCATATAGAAAATGAGCCGTTACAAGCTTGGAATCCACAACAACAAAAATCTAAGAGAGAATCGGAAAAGTAAGTGATAACTTTTGGCATTAAACCAAGAATCAATGAAGTGAAAACTATAGGAGACTACTATAGGAAACTTGCAGGTGTCGAAGTAAACAATTGTATGGATAATCCCGAATCCAGTAAGGGATTCCATCTGTTGAGAAAACCTCCTAATATATTTTGAAGTTGATAAAACAATCTATGATATTTTACAAGCTTGATATATGCAAGAGTTGTTTATATTTCAAATAATATCTATGAAAAATGATGTGCTAAGTGAAATTATTCAAATAGCTTAAAAAAGAAATATGAACAAGTATAGAAGCATGAGGAGTTCATAAAGACCTGGAGGTACTGTCACACCCCGATCCTCGAACGCACACCCATCCCTCAAGGTCGATACAAATGCGACGTTCCTAGGACGCGTCGCCAACCCAATCATTTTTAATGCACAAGCGGAAGCGAAACAATAACCCCTAACAACAAATGGGATGGGATAGGAAAGCAAGGCAACATTTCACAAAAGCACACTTTTATAAACAACAGGGTTTAGATACAAAATGAGTCTAGTCAAAAGCCTACAAAAAGATTGACTCTCAAAGAAGCTGTCCTACAACATACTAATAGGACACATACGCTGATCCTTCAAACTCTACCTCCGCAGACTCCGAGGCTTCGATCCTCCACTACCACCATCTAAGGACCTGAAAAGATAAGCCCACAATGGGATGAGACATTGCCTCAGCAAGTTCACCCCCTAAACCCCTACTAGGAAGGAAATACGCCTCAGAGCTCTCTAGCCACACAATGCAAAGAGCTTACCTCGCTTGAATTCCCTCCTACACATCAGCACAATTCAAATACACACAGTGCACATAATCAAGGCACACAACAATTGAAACTCTTCACTCATCTCAGTCAATCACAGAGGTCTCAATTATAAGGCCAAACCGTTATGACATGTCTCATACCATGCCACACAGTCTTGTCTCATAATTAGGGACATCTAACTTAATCAACCATTCGTTCCAATTGTTAATTTCACCCCTTAAGGGTACGGCCTACTCCCAAGTTCAGCGATCTACTAGCGTAACCAGGCATCATCTCACCATCATTGAGCACGGTGACGCCTCTCAAAGACGGCTTTCCCGAAAGAGCGTAGGTCCAGAATCTACTGCAACCCAAGTCCCACTGAGTGGGTATTCCATATAAGGTAACGTCCAGCTTAAAAGCTCGAGACAGGTTCTCTTAACCAACACACGACCAATCAATCTTAGCCAAGAACACCGTGCATTGCACTCAAAAGCCTCCATTAAAATAGTGATTCTAGCCTATTTTCTTTATATTAAAACACCCGATGAAAATAGTCGTGTGTAGGTACACAGTCAAATCAATCCTTAAAAATTGATAACCTCCAATTTAAAATCCCATTGCTTTATATAGTATATAAAACTATTTTTGGTTGTTAAAATCTGACACCTAGAATTTTCTAAATAAATAATGAAATTTCCCAAATTTTGGAATAAATGACTAAAAATCTAATAAGTACTCAATTTGCACAAATTAACATACAATTGCATAAACGAACACACAATTACAATCAGCACGAAATTCCAGTCACCAGCTATCGCAGTCTAATTTTCGGAAAATAATTCATAATTAAATAATTACCAAAATTGATTAAATAAATACCAATAAATGCTATAAATAGGAACTTAGGCCAGAAAAGTCTAATTAAATATCGAGACGGGCCTGGAAAATTTTCGAACCAATCTAGATAATTAATACAACCTGTCTAGTCTCTAATTAATCTAATCTAACAACCTAACATGCAAAATTGGATAATTAATCACTAATATAATCTAACTAACCATCTAATCCTTAATTAACTTAAACTAAACACCCATAAGCATAATTAACCTCCTAAGCAAGGTTTAGTGAGTAAACTCACTAGATTAACGTTCCAATGAGTTTACGGTGATGGCAACACGGAGATGGGTGACAAACTCCGAAGCGGCGACAGCCGACGAGGCCCAAAAGCGATCCGAAATAGGCCTTAAAGCTCAT
Organism: Eucalyptus grandis; assembly: GCF_016545825.1. NCBI lineage: Eukaryota > Viridiplantae > Streptophyta > Magnoliopsida > Myrtales > Myrtaceae > Eucalyptus > Eucalyptus grandis. The sequence goes on from NC_052619.1 coordinate 34,206,473, forward strand.
GGACTGAAGCTGGAATCGATTCTAGACTTGGGGCTGATCGCACGGTTGCCCACGACTGATGAGCCAGTAAAGGGGCAGCTTCAATGGGCTAGGCTAACTTCACGAAGGAACGACGGAGACAATAACTGATAGGGCTGAATTCGCTAGTTGGGCAAAACACGAAATGGTGGAGTCGAGCGATGAGTCAACTCAGGAGGGAAAGCTTCATTGGTTGACTCAATGGAGCTGGCAAAGATGGTTAGGGGAAACGAACGTGTGGCAAGGGGAAGGAAATTCGGTGGAGATGGGACCGATGGTGCTGCAGCATTCGGTCACTATTGGGTAAAGGAAAAGTGACATGGAGAGGGGTGACCGTGAGCTACTTCGGTCAACTGGATACGTGTAGACGAAGGAGAAGACGCGGACGTGGCGCTGGACTGGAGGAGAGATGGAGCTGCTGGAGTCTTCATTGTTGGGAGGGTTGACTCGATGGAGACAAGAGATGGTGGAGGACATGTGGCTATGACAAAATTCTAAGGGAGGGGCTGCTCAAAGGAAAATGAAAGGAAGCAGAAAAGCACAGGGTCGGGGAATGCAGAAGCTTGAAGAAGAAAGGAGGGGGAGGCACCGTACGAGAGAAGATTAGTGAGGGGGGCCAAAAGTCAAGCTTAAATATCTTCTTCATTAAAGCTTTGTCCCTTATTTCTTTCTTACAAACAATTTCTCACAATTAACCCATTTTTGGTGCCAATGTTGTAGCCCCCATCCAAGGCTCCGAATTTCCTCACCTTAGACTTCAATTCCTTCACCAAATTCTCCAATTTGATGTCCAATTTTGATGAAGAAGAAGCCTACACAATTTCTGCAAATTCCCTTCACCAAATAGCTCAATTTGAAAGCCAAAAATCCTTTCAATTTGGTCCATCCGAATTTTCGTTCTTTTTCGAATCGTCCGAATTGATTTTCCGTAAAAATTCTGAAATGCCAAAAGTTCTTCGGAGGATGAGTCGATGTTCTTAAAATAAATCGTGATATAGCAGAACTTTCAATTTCTGAAATCGAATTCAATTTCGCAATTAATTCCGATCTGGCACGATTTTAGCGCGTCCTAATCTACCAGGTAACTTTTAGAAATTTTAGTGCATTTGACTTGTGGTCGATCATTTTCGATTCACAATGTTCATCTTCAACTCATAGGCGACTATCAGTTGTCGTATAACTCTCAAGATTTCAAATACAGACACAGTGTACAGAAACTACAGAAAAATTGGTCTAGTGTCATTCGACGGGAATTTTGTGATTAGGTGAAATTACCCACACACTAATCACATACCCCTATCAAATCAACTTATCTCCGGTCTTTAGTCGATTTTGACAATGCCATAATGACCCTTACAGATTAGTACGATCAAGCAGTCGGTTTCTAGTCGAATTCTCAAGTCAATTGTGTTTATATTCCTTAATGACTTCACCTGATAAGCTAGTTAATTCGTGAGTGGCCAACTCAAAGAAAAAGGCCATAAGTGCATAAGTACATCGATGAAAAGCCCATTTCATCTCATCAAAAACAGACTTGAAAATCCAGATGTCACAACTCTTCCCATATTATAAAAATTTCCTCCTCAAAATTGAAATCATTACAAACTTTAACAAAAATGAGGGGGTATAGTTGTCTCATCGAATCTTCACTTTCCCAGGTTGCTATTTCAGTACTGTAGTGTTGCTAGACCACTTTGACCAACGAGATGGTCTTGATGTGCAGAACCTGCTCCTTGCAATCCACAATATGAATCGAGCTTTCAACGTACGACACTCTGTCGTCCACGTCAAATTCCTCAAAATTAAGCACGTTGGTCAGTCAGGTTCATACTTCCTCAACATCAACACGTGAAAGACGTCGTGCATTTGTGCCAGCTTCGGCTGTAATGTAAGACGATACACTAGGATCCTGATTCTTTCTAGAATCTCAAAGGGACTTACGTACCTCAGACTCAGCTTTCCCTTCTTACCAAAACGTGAAATACCTCTCATTGGTGGCACCTTAAAAAAAAACGTGATCACCAACTTGGAATTTCAAAAGTCTTCGACTTGTGAAGAAATGAAAAGAAGATTTGCACTAAATGCAAAAGGTATTCAATTACCATACTGTGCATTATCTTGATTTGAATTTAGTATAATTTCTTCTTGTACCTCAACAAAAGAAATTTGGAATCGATTGCTAGTCACTTTTGAGGGGACTGACCAAGCAAGGAAGATGAAGATAAACATTTCCTAAGCAACTATTATATGTTCAAAATGAAGTCGCATAAAATGTTAACTCAAATGTTCGCGGATTCTTGACTAGCTCTTTGGCATATTTTTCTTGACATGTAAAGGTGCCATTTTCGGTTTGCTTCACTTAAGAGTCCCAAATAGAAATTTAATTCTCCCATCATGCTCATTTCAAATTAATTTTGCATGAATTTGGCAAAATCCTTGCGTAAACATTCATTAGAAGATCTCAATGTTATATTATTTACATATATTTTAAATCAGAAATATTCATATATCTTCCTTTTGTATAAATTAGGTTGTATCCACTTTGCCTTTCCTAAATCCTTTCTTAATTAGTGTTCAGTCTTTCATACCAATCTCTAGGAGCTTTCTTGAGTCATTATAGAGCCTTTTTGAATTGATATTCTTGGTCACTTTTGTTGGGCCTAACAATACAACTTAGAGGAGGGTAAATAGGTTAAAAGAAAACTATGAAAAAAAATTTGTGGAAGATAACAAGTTCAACTTCAAACATTAGCGGAGCAAATTGTAGAAGTCAAATGCATATGCTACCATTTAATAAATAATTATGATAAAGATCATATAATGCTAATAGTGAGGAGATAGAATATATTGCAAGAAGATATATAGCGGTTCAACTTTATCTCCAGGCCTACATAACTCCTAACACTATCAACCACAACAAGGCCGAAATTCACTAGTAATCTTCAAGATAAATTACAATCAGCAAGTACTACCTATCCAGTAGATCACACTACGTACTACTATCACTCTTGTACACTCACTCTTATCTCTTATTACAAATAGTAACATCACATAGATATTGACATTAGAACTACACAATAGCTAACAATAAAAATAGAGATAAGAAGAAGACTCAAAACGCATGACTCATCGTATTCGATTCCAACTCAGCACAACTACTTATCTTGGACTCAATATATAGCCATCCATCCTCAAATGATCATTGCCCATCAAAATCCTCAAGTAGCCATTGGTTATAATATTGCTACAATAGATCATTGCTAAACATCATCGTAACAGCTCTTTGACATCGGCAACATCTCCTTGACAATGGTGGTTTCCTAGATAGTGTCAATGCACTTTTGTCAGACATGCTTATTAATGCCAAAACTACTTTTGACCAACTCTATGATCTTTTTGCAAATTCTAAGCTATTGTAATGGCTATTTTCTTCTTTTTAATGTTCTAGGTAGGCAGTCAAGTGACTAGCTTCTTACAAGACTAAATATCCTCATGATCCTTAACCATAATCAGGACATGTAGATTGTCACTAGTCTATTAATAATGTCCATTGACAAACCATGTGAAATGACTTGCAATCAATCATCCAATGATCCTTTTGGCTTCTTCAGCATACAAAGGCTTCCAAGGACATCAGTATCCTTGATGATTCATCATCTTCACTGATTAACCATATCAATTTCCAATGATCTCCAAGGACATCACATCCCTGCCAATTCCTCATCTTCACTTATTTCACTAAATCAACTTCCAAAGATCTCCAAAGACACTATGTACACACGTTGGTTCCCCATATTCACTGAACTCATAAGGATCACTGATATTGTCACAATCTTCCACCTCGTCTGTGTAAGGCAACTGTTCCTTGCCAACAATCTACTTTACCAGGTTGTTCACCTTCATGGTCCTTCTAAGCTTTATTGAACATCCCCGTTCTAGACTTGTTCACCTCACCAAGTCCATCTAAATGCACCTGATAGAGATGTTAATCTTTCTAATCCTTCCAAGCATATTAGCAATTTTGACTTTACCAATCTATTCACTTCATGGTCTTTCCAAGCTTTACTGAAAATCCTTATTCTAGGCTTGTTCACCTCACCAGGTTCATCTAAATGCACCGATAGCAAGGCTGATCTTTCTAGTCGTTCCAAGCATATTTCCGATTTTGACTTTACCAAGTTGTTCACCTTCATGGTCTTTCCAAGCTTTACTAAAAATCCTCGTTTTAGGCTTATTCACTTCACCAGGTCCCTCCAACTATGTACCTGATCGTTACACCTCCAAGCCATCTCGAACATCCTCATTCTTCTTGGCTTGTTCACCCTCAACCGAGATCCTTCCAAATGTTCACTTCATATAAAAATCCTTTTAGATCATAAATATCTTCAATTGTCTAATATCTTGTTTACCTTAGATATCAGCATAGCACTCTTGACAGTGGCAGAGCAGTTCTCATATCACAACATCTTGGTATTGTATATTACATTATATGCATTTCGACTTGTATATGTATCACCTAGCACTACTAAACCAATACACATTAATAGCATTTCATTGTGTTTGTCATCTTTAAAACAACATAGGGATTTTCCCACAAAGTCTTCCAAAACCTAAAGGCTGTTCTAAGTATGTTTTTTCTTTGATATATCTATCAAGAAAAGTATTTTTCACATCTATTTGATATTATTTTAAAGTCATAATAGCAAGCATATGCAAATAGTAATCTAATTGCTTCCAATCTAGCCATAGGAGAATAGGTTTCATTATAGTCTGCACATTCTTCTTGATAATAACCTCATCATTATCTTCTCTTTTGGAAAAGTATATGATGTGACTACTAAAGAAGTGGCTAAGATGATCAAGACTCCTTTTTGAGATTTTGTGAAAATCCCTAAAAATTACGTTGATGCTTACAAGCTCATCCTTAAATATTCAAACTTTGTTTGTGGCTACAAAACTCATGTCTTTCTCAATCTCCTACCCTAATAGTAAACTTCATTTCAAAAATTATAATTATGTGCTTGTGCTCCAATTGTTCATCTAGCAACAATATCTCTCGTGACAACGCGCGATTGCTCTGGGCTATCCTCAACGGTGTTGATTTCTCAATTTCTCACTTGATCATCTTCCATATGTACCATATGTCTAGGAAGAAGAAAATTTCCCTATGGTGCTCTCATCACTCTCATTCCCTGCACTAAGGGAATCACCATAAGAACCTTAGAGAGGAGAAGATGGTCAACCTAGAAAATCAGCAATAAGACATTTAAAAATTAATGCTAAAGATGACATCCGAGGTTTGGATGATTTTCAAGAATGAGATTGTTTAGGTTGGACATGGAGATGATGAAGTGACTAGACAAGAGTTGAAAGAAAATATTAAGGAGGAAACCGAGTTAAAAAGGAGGAAGAGGAGGAGAAGGAGAAGAAGGAGAAAGACAAAAGATCAGACGATAGTTCCAAAGTAGACTATTATACATGGACCTTTTAGACGTAAGCGATCATAAGGTTATATTGCTTAAGGATACTATTAGTGTTGAACCTTAAATGCTAAGCTTTAGGAGGAAATTATGGAATTAAAAACCTCTATCAACACACTTGGACAATACTTGTTTAGTTGTTGAACTATGTTACTCCTCTTAGCCAATTACCTAAAATCTTTGTGGCTACAAAGTCTTACCCCTCCTCACGACGAATGTCTAAACTAGTTTTTCTTTTCTTTTCTTTGGATATGCTAATGTTTACTTCCATTGTTTATCACTATCATATGCTCCTGGCTTTATTTTAGAAATGGTAATTATCTTTAGCATACTGTTTTGGTTTCTTTTTGCTAATAACAAAAAGGGGGAACAATTAGGGGTGTGCAACCGGACCGGGTCAACCCGGTTCCCGGATCGACCCACCCGGAAAACAGAGTCGGTAACCGGTTCCGGTTGAAACCGGTCCGGGAACCGGGTCCCAAAATTAAGACCCTGTTTGAACTGGTCCGGGAACCGATTCCGAGGGATTACCCACCCGGGAACCGGATCGACCGGACCGGTTTGGGAACCGGTTTGAAAACCGGTTTTTAAGGCAGCCCAAAAGTTCACCAAAACCCTAATTTCAGTGATTTGTTTCTATCTTTACCGCTCTCAACACCTGCAAACTTCCCTGACCTCGAGCTCGCGACCTCCGCCGATCCTGGTTCCATCCGAGCGCTGACGCTGCTTCCGCTCGCCCACCGTCGCCTTCCTCCCGCGACACCTGCAACCCGTGAGATCCCGACGTCACCACTCCGCCTCTCTCTGCTCTACCGTTGTTCCGCAGGTCTCGCCTGTGACGCTCACCGAGCCGCTCCGTGTCTGTGACCGCCCAGCGCCCGTGCTCTGTCCCTGCAGCTAGATCCGACCACCGTGACCTCCGACCAATGACCCGACGCTGCAAACGCTGGTGATCTGTCCCACCGCGCCCCTGCAGCTGCCACCGCCTCGCCTTGGCTGCTCGCCAGCCTTGCTCCGAGCTCCCCTCCTGAGCTCCGCCGCCAGATCCAGCTCCTCGTCACGCTGCTTCCTCATCTGCGTTCATCTTCTTCCTCGTCTCGCCATCTGCTTCTTTGTTAACGACATCTGCTTCTTTGTTAATTTATGTGCTGAACAAAGATATTCTTTAATTTTGAGCCTTCCACAATTAGATTATTCCTGTTTTGCACTTCAAATTAACTGGAACAGATACTGAAGAATTAAGTTCTCTGTTTCTGTCTTATTATGGAGCTTAAATCAGAAAGTTGCTGCTCAATGTTAATGGCCAAAAGGAAAAACCTGATTGAAACGTTAGTGTAGCTATGATTTTTTAGTAATGTTTATATGTTCAATATGACATACTTTGTTGGTATTTGCTGCAAAGTGAAACAATAGTCTTCACTACGAAATTTATGAAATCGATGTTGAAGCAGGTGGGCATTATATCCTCCGGGAAAAGTGCCTTTGGGTGTTACAGTACATGTGAATGAAGACGATGGTGATGTCAGTGTTCAGAATCCATCATCATTGCAGGTAATTAGTACTGAACCTGATAGTTTTAATCTTCTTTATGTTCTTCTATAAGCACTTTGATGTGTTTTCTTTACTCACATCATCTCTGTCTGTGTAGTGGTGGCTGGATTTTTATCCACTTCTTGCCGATGAAGATAAACCAATAGAATGTACCCAACTTCCTGGAGAGACGATATTTGTTCCTAGTGGCTGGTGGCATTGCGTCCTAAATTTGGAGACAACAGTTGCAGTAACACAAAATTTTGTCAATTCAAAGAATTTTGAGTTTGTATGCTTGGATATGGCTCCTGGTTATCGTCATAAAGGAGTGTCACGAGCTGGGTTGCTAGCTGTGGATGGAGGCATGTCTGGCAAAATTGAAATGGCTGATCTTCATCAATTTGATACTAGTGACTCGAATTCAACCAGAAAAGAGAAGAGGTTAAGAACCCAACATGAAGACCAGTTGACCAATGGCGGAACTGCAAATGGTGCATCTAAACGTTATGATATGTGGAAGCAAGAGTTCTCCTATGATATAGATTTCTTGGCTATGTTTTTGGATAAAGGAAGAGACCACTACACGTCTCCTTGGAGTTCAGGGAACTGCATAGGACAACGGGAAATGAGAGAATGGTTATTCAAGCTTTGGGTTGGCAAACCGGAGATGAGAGAACTATTATGGAAGGTTAGTCTTTTGAGATTAAACTCATCTATCTTTGACAGTTTCAAAGACTAGTGTCTTCTTTCTTTCTTCTTTCTTTCATGGCGAGGAGACCCTCTTAGGTAGGTATACCTCAGCCACCACTAACCTCTTGAACCAGGCAGGAGAGGGAGCCAAAAGCCAAGCCCAGGTAGATGGTCCAAATGAAGAATTGTTTGCGCTGGGTAGCGTGGGAAATTAAATATGTGGATGCACTTGATCCTTAACCACTTGGCCAATGTTATATATAGGAAAATTCGTCAAAAAAGTGAACTCTTGTTGTCATAATAACAGAAGAAGTAGAACAATCTTAAGAAATGCACATTAGTCATGAGATTCTTCAAGTTCTGACTTGCTAGTGTTTTTCTTTGTTTTCTCGTGCTCTGGATGCTGGCGGTGTCATCATGTTGTGTTGCCTGTTCTTTCTTTGTCTCATGTGTTCTAATTCATTTTTAACATCATTTTAGGGGCATGTCTTGCACTGAATACAGAGAAGTGGTTGAAATGCTTAGCAGAAATTTGTTCTTTTTACAAATTGCCTTATCCAATGGACATTGAGAGGCTTCCTGTTGGCACAGGTAGCAATCCGGTAATCCAAGTTGGAGCACAAGTCTCATGAACTATTTCAGAAATTTGGTGTATATAAATTTATGTTTCATATGGTAAACAAGCATTTTAACTGTTTGCTACAACGGTGGATTGTACAGCAATTTTTATGCAAAACAGGTTCCAATATAAACAGGGTCAACCCTGTTCCCGGACCGGAAAAACAGGGTGGGCCGGGAACAGGGTCCAATAAAAACAGGGTAGGGAACAGGGTCCAAAAAAGGAGAACCGGTTATAACAGGGTAGGGAACAGGGTCCAGGTCTAGACCCTACCCACCCTGGACCCGCTCACCCCTAGGAATAATGAATATGAGATGTGATTATGTTGATAATGTGGATGCGTTGATAATAAGAATGTGATGATAACCCACTTCTGTTATTTGATGTTCAATGAGTATGACTATCTGAACTAATCGAGGGGAGGGACTTTGTGGTTTCTGGTTTATCATTTGTTTCAAATAGATTTCAAGATTGATTGACTTTATCTGTCATATTTTATGTATCAACATAAAAAATTTCTTAATTATGAGTGTTTGTTCTGTTGTTCATGTTACCTTTAACTTCTACTAAAAGTCTCAAGCCATTCCTTGAAAAAAAAAATCCATAATTGGAGACATTGAAAACTACTTGTATGCAAATTGTTGAGAATATCTCAACTTGATGAATAGTTCTATACATTTATTTGCAATATATACTCCAATTTATTTATTACCACATTTACAAGGTGATTTTGTCATCACAAAAAAAGGTTGTTGGGAAAATATTCCGACGGAGTTTTGATTATTCCAAAACTATTATTGGTATTAATATCTTCATGATAAGTGCAAATGTCCATGGTAAATTTAAGAAAGACTATTGTGATATCAATGGTCTCTATGAGTTCAATGAAGACAGATTACAATGGTAAAGATCTTGACAATAGGAGAACAAGTCTGGCATAACAGAACGTGCATAAGGACTGGGAGGTAACATGGTCGATTAGTCATCAACATAGCATTCTATGATTACAATCTTGACAATAAGATAACAAGTCTAGCATGACAAAATGTGCACAAGGAATTGGAGGTATCATGGTCTATTAGTTATCAACATAGCATCCTTGGAAATTGACATACTAAGGAAGATCATTAGATGATTGATCGCAAGTCACTCCATACAGTTTAACTACGGACAACATCTGTGACATCCTAATTTTCAAGTTCTGTTTTCAATTGAATAAGTTAGGCTTTTCATCAACGCGCCTATAGGTCTTTTCTCTGAGTTGGCCACTCACAAAATAAATAGTCTATCAAATGAAACCGTTAAGGAATCTAAATGCAATAGACTTGAAAATTCGACTAGAAATCGATTGCTCCACGGTGCTAATCTACAAGGATCATTACGGCACCGTCAAAATTGACCAGAGACCGGAGATAGGTCGGTTTGACAGAGGCATGAGATTAGTGTGTGGGTGATTCCACCTAATTAGAAAATTCTCGTCGAACGACACTAGACCAATTTTTCTGTCATTTCTATACCTTGTGCCCGTATTTGAAATCTCGAGTTTTCACGACAACCGAGAGTCGCCAATGAGTCGAAGATGTACAATGTGGCTCGAAAACAATTGACCATGAGTCAATTACACTAAAAATTCCTAAAAACTACCAAATAGGTTAGGTCACGCTAAAATCATGTCAAATTGAAATTAACCACGAATTTGAACTCGATTTCAGAAATTGAAAGTTCTGTCATGTCACAATTCATTTTAGGAATACCAACTCATCCTCTGAAGATTTTTCAGCAAATCTGGATTTTTGGCAAAAATTCAAAGTAGGGCCATTTTGAATTGGAAAATTCAATGGACCATTTTTTGTTGCATTTTTTGGATTCAAGTTGGACAAATTGGTGAGGAAAATTCATGAGATGGACGATGGCACCTTGGCTGAATTTATGGACACCAAATTGAGCTCAATTATAGAAGTTTTGAAGGGGAATTGAATCAATCTGAGGAGAATTGGTCCAAAATTCGTAGACCAAGGAGGAGACAACATTTTGGACCACTTGGAGGCTTGTTGAGGAAGCTTTGAGGGCTGTAATTTGGCTGAGGAAGATAGCCATGCATGCTAGGGCCAATAGCTCAAGTGTTTAGATATTTTGTGGCCCCCTCCAAGCAGCAGCAGCCATCTTCTTTTCCCTTGCTCTACCTTTCTCCATTTTAGTGAGTGGTTGAGAGCTTGAAATTCCAGAGAAACTGAGCCAAGAATCCCCCTTGCCCGTCGACCACTACTTGGAGTCACCGGAGCTACCCGCTCACACCCACAAGCCCATTGCACTGCCTACAAGCCCACCTACTCGTCCCACTCGCCCATGCCTCTTATTGCGTCCCATGCATGCCCTAGACGCCGTCGAAGTCCAGTCGAAACCTCGCCGTCACCGTCCAGCCGCCGTCTACCACCATCCGCCACCGTCGAGCACCGCCTAACTTTACTACAGCCACTGCCGCCCGTCCCTCTCTGTTTCAGCCTCAACCAACCGCTTGTTCCAGCTCTTTCGACCCAAGGACAGAGCCGAAAGTCAACAAGGGCCATGTGTCTTCGAGGCCCGTTTTAGGTCTCTTCCAGACCTTGGTTGGTATCGCCGTGGGCTTGGTTGTCACCCGCCTTCACGTCACCGTCGCCGTGAACTCATCGGATCACTAAACCAGTGAGTTTACTTGCTAAACTTTGCTTAGGGATTTAATGATGCTTAAGGGGTGATTAGTTTAGGCTAACTATGGATTATGCGGTTAGTTAGTATGGATAGTGATTTAATTATTCAATTGTGCATGTTAAGTGGTTAGCTTAGACTAATTAGGGACTAAATAGATTGTACTATTTATCTAGAAAGGTTCGAAAATTTTCTAAGCCCATTTAGGTGGTTAGATTAGCATTCCCGACCTAAGTTTGCATTTATTTGATTTATTGGTATTTATTTAATTATTTAATATTTTCCGAAAATTAGACTAGGATAACTGGTGACTAGAATTTCGTGATGATTATAATGGTGTGCTTAATTTCTGTAATTGAGTGTTAAATTGTGCAAATTGAGTGGCGATTGGAATTTTGGTTATTTATTCCTAAATTATGAAATTTTGGTAATTATTTAAAAATTAACGGGTGTCGGGTTTTGACACCGAAAATAGTTTTAAAGACTATATCAAATAGTGGGATTTTAAAGGGGAGGATATCAGTTTTTCTTGTTCAAATCGACCGTGTACCCACACACGATTATTTTTATCGTGTGTTTTTAATACAAAAAAATGGGCCAAGTACATTATTTTAATTGAGACATTTGAGTGCAAAGCACAATGTGCTTGGCCGAGATTGAATGATCGTGTGTTAGTTAAGAGAACTCGTCCCCGAAATGAATTAGGTGGACGTTGCCTCTATTCGGGATGCCCTATCAACGGATGTTGGTCGCAGTGGAAGCTGGGTCGATGCTCATTTATGGAATGTGGTTGACGTAGTGACGTTGCCGTGCTCAATGGGACAAAATGATGCTTGGTTACGCCAGAAGACCGCCGAACGTCAAGTAGGCCGTGCCCGTGTGTGGCCGTGATTAACAATTGGAACACATGTTGAGTGAAATTGATGAGCTAGATTATGGGAAGAAATTATGCGGCACGGAATGAGACATATCATAATGATTTGCCCTATAATCGAGACCCCTATGGCTATTTGAGAGATGAATTATGGCGTTCCAATGGCTGAGTATGAATACTGTTTATGTCTATGATATGAACTGTAATGACATGTAGAAATGATCTGAGACAAATTAAGTCTTTGTGGTTGTGTGATTAGGATGCCCCTAGGCGTATTTCCTTCCTAGTCAAAGTTTAGGGAGTAAACTTGCTAAGACATTATCTCACCCCATCGTAAGCTTAATCTTTTCAAGTCCTTAAATGGCAGTTCCTCCAGAACGTTTTGGATAGCCGCGGGCTATTACTGAGTGGGGATAGACGTTTGGATCCCTGGTAGTCATTAGGTCTATGAGTTGATCATGACCACTGTCTGGGTCAATGAGGACCTACCTAAGAGGATACCTCATCGATTCAGAGCGTGGTTCTGCCATGGACTCAATGGATACAGAGTGGATCCCCTCCAAAATTTTGAGATCCTCGCTATGGTTGTCGATGCTATTTTTAACGAGGGTGCAGCTAATGGAGCTGTAGAGGACCCGGTGCCCCCAAAACCTGTGGAGTCCGAAGGATCGATGAATATGTCAGACTAATAGGTCGTAGGACAGTTCCTTTTTGAAAATCAATCTTTTGTAGATCTTTGTATATAAACTCAACTCATTTATAAAAGTGTTTGATTTGATGTGATTGTCTTGATTTGATGTGATTGTCCTACTTTCTTATCCCATGTTGTTTGTTGTCAGGGGTTTTTAATTCGCTTCTGCATGTGCAATAAAATGAATGGGTCAGCGATGCGTCTTGGGATATCACAAATTTTATTAACCACCGTGGGATGTGCGCACGCTCGAGGATCGAAGCGTGACAACATCAACAGACTGATAATAATGAGCACTTGCAACTGTCAATTGATAAGAAGTAATGGATCATGCAATTATCAAGTAATACTTGTGAATGTGTTCCTCTAAAGATAGCCGTTAGACATAAGGAATATAGCAGTTGACAAGTTGAGAAACCACGGCCGAAGAAAAAGGAATGACATAGAGAACAATTTATAATTCTAGTCATGCAATCAGAGGAACAAGGAATGCGACAAAGTCAACAGACTCCATTTTATAAAACCTTGTAATCGCTACTAGAGCATATTGTATAGGCAATATAGACCTTAGCAACTATTCCAATCAACCCTTAACAGCTCCAACTCCTCGAAAGAGTGTCCAACGGTTGGATTACATCTATATAAAGAGTATTAGAGAAGCTAAAAAGTGTTGGATAGAGATGAAGAACATTAGCATTGTTCATTGTCACCTCTCTCTAGTGGTCAAATTGAATTTTTTTCTGTATGGAATTCTTTGTCATGCTTTTGCTACCTTGTAATCATGATAAGATCAAGTGTATAAGAGCAATAGTTGTACATGAGTCCTAATAGTATGATTTATCATCTAATAGGATCAATACATGCTTATTGAAACTTGTCTTGAAGATTACTAGTGAAATCCAACTTATGTTGAGACTATTACCAACAAAGTCGGCATGGACTTGGAGATAAAACTGAACCACTATAAATTGATGTATATGTTAGGGGCTAACAATACAACCTATAAGGGGTGAATGGGTTGTTTTAGAAAACTTGACAATCTTTTGCAAAAGATAGTTAATGCTAAGTAAAGATCAAGCCAATGTGATGTTTCAAAATTGGTGATCATAATATATGCTTGTGGAAGTAAAAAGAGTAAAACAATAGCATACAACAATGTATAGTGATTCAACTTTATCCCTAAGCTTATGTCCACTCTTTGGACTAGCAGTCACAAGTCAAGCTGGATTCCACTAGTAATCTACTTAGAAAGTTACAATTGGCAAGCATTAATCCTATTACAAGATAGATCACATTATCATAACTCAATTGCCGTTATTACTATTGTACACTTAATATAGAGCACAACCACTCAGACAGCACGAATACGAAACTCAGTAAAACAATCAAACGAGAACTTATTGTTAAGAAGAAGTTGCAAAAGGCATTGGGCGACGATGTACAAGCCCTCACCGCCACCTCTCGGCCTTCGGGAGTGAGCGGTGACCCTTAGCCCAACTGGGCAAGGGCTTCTAAGCCCTCGTCGCTAGTCAGCTCCATCACCAACAAGGGCTTGCACACCCCTCACTATTCTACAATATCCCTTTTTTGAAATTTAGTTTTGAATTTAGTTTAATTCATATTTATATTAAAATTCAAATAAGAAACAAAACAATGTCGTTTTGGCTTTTCTTTGTTGACTCAATTCTCCATCGAGCTATGTAGACAAGTTCTATTAATAAAAAATTGCTACGTAGGATTTTCAGGAGGTTTCGCTGGACTTGGCACTAAGATGCCCCAATTTTGAAAAGAATTGACACTTATGTATACATTTTGTAACTCTTGATACATAAGTGTCCCCTCATGCTAAATTTTGGCACTTGTGCTGTACTTCTATCCTCATTTTTATGTAAATTTGTCTAGTAGCATCACTTGCACATATCACTTTTGATTTATTTCTCATTACTATCTAGTTTAACTTGTTATCTTTCGCAAAAGTTGTTCAAAGTGTTAAAATAACTAATTCATCCTCTCTTTAGGTTATATATATTGCAAGCCCCAACATCTTTTGCAAGGTTTTGAGAAGCTTTTGCGTAGCTAATGTCATTTTGCCAACATTCTGGTCAACATGGTCAAGTTTGATCTGGACTGTTGAAAGTTGTGAGTCAAAAGACCGGAAACACTCTATTTTAAGCCATAGCAGTTTCAGTTATGCCAATTCAAATGGCTTCAACAGCAGTTGTTTTCTTTGTTATCCCTGACTCGTCAAAAAACAGACTTCTCTAAAAGGTCTCCAAATAAGTAAATCAAGACAAGGAACTTCTCTTAGAGTAAATAATAAGCACCCAAGGACTACTAGACCGACACAAAAAGATTGATAGAAGAAAACTAGAAAGAAAAGCAGTTCCCGATCATTATAATATAACTAAGTAGAGGGAAAACTATCTTAAAAGTTCTGAACTTTTTATGTTTATATTAATTTAGTTCTAAACATTTTAATTGTACAAATTGAGTCCTAAACATTTTCATATTTTACTAATTGAGTCCATCTAATTAATTTTGGCCAGAAATCATTAATATAGACACTAGACGTCCTACATGGCACAGTCGGGACACCCATCATTGATGTGAATAATTATTAGTAACATTGATATATTTTTCAAACTTTTCATTAATTTCTCATTTATTTTGCCTTCTTTTTCTTTTTCTTTTTCTTTTTTATAACTCTAGCTGGTAGGAGTGAGCATGGTCCGAGTTGGGCTGGTCCACCCCCTAACCCTAGGACCAACCCGCATAATACTGGTCCTCAATTTTTGGGACTGAGGACCGACCCTATTAAGCTTAGGTTCAAGGACCGGACCGACCCAATGGGTTCGGTCCAGTTCCAGGGTCAACCCGGGACCAACCGATAATTTTTTATTTCATTTTTTGTACTCTTTAAAAAAACGATTGAGGACTGGACTAACCCAATAAGTTCGATTTGATTTTTAAGTCAACCCATTACCAACTAATAATTTTTTATTTCATTTTATGTATTTCTTGAAATGGCAACCGAGAATCGTATCGGCCCAATGGGTTCGATGATGAACGAGGTCAGCTAAGAAAAGCAAGCGGTGAGGATCAAGTGGGGTGAACGTCGAATGGAATGAGCATCGAATGTCGAGCGGGGATCAACAAGCCAAGCTAACATTGAGCGGCGAGCGGCACGAATGACCCAAAGCGAGCGAGGCGAGTGTCAAGTGACGAGCGAAGAAGTTGTTTCTTTCGATTTTGGCAAATTGAAGACTAAGAGAACAAATAAGACATAAGATAACGAATACTAGAAGAGGATGTCATAAGGAGCTGTTTATACATTTTTGGACACCGTGAGGACTCCTCACAAAAACATTTTCCTCATTCGTAAATTATGACTATTAACACTATAAAAGACATTAAAAATCTAAGTTATTAAAGAATAATGTTCTAACAAAAAAAAAGAATAATGTAAAATTACTTGAACTCCTTACTAATGAGCTATTTAATGTTGTTGACGCTATTTATTTTAAGGTTTTCTCTATATAAAAAATTATAAAGAAAATATATATAATCGGGGTTGGTCCTGGTTGGACCAACTCGAACTCTTAGGACCGATGACCAACCCGCACAATGTTGGTCCAGGAATTCTAAAACCAATGACTGACCCAGTCTCCCTAGGAACCGGACCAGGACTAGCAGGGTTGGGCCGGTCCAAAGTCGGTCCAGGGTTGACCCTAGACCGATGCTCACCCTTATTAGCTGGCAAGGTTGCCAACCACAAACGAGATTCATCCTCACCTAGGCTAGGTGAGGACATCGTAGCCCTCGCCGGCCACAAGCAAAGGGCATCAGGTCCCCACCCAATTCTAGGCGAGGACCACAACAGCCTTGCCTAGATCCAGAAGGGCGTGGAGGTCCTCACATCGCCCATGGCAAGAGTTGTAAAAAAACAAAAGAAAAAGAAAAGAAGAAATAAATTTAAAAAAATTATAAAATATTAAGATATTATTAAATATTGTCCGTATCAACATTAATCATGTCACGCCAACCCTGCCATGTAAAACGGTTGGCATTCACATCAACAATTTCTAACCAAAATTAGCCAAATTAACTCAATTGGCAAAATATGAAAAAGTTTAAGATTAAATTAGCACAATTAAAAGGTTTAGATCTAAATTGAATTGCGTGTGCTCGGCAGTAATGTGCACGGAAGTTCTAAATGTGCTTTATAGTATTGTTTAGTTTATAAGTTGCAGTCCTGTTCATGTTCCATCGACAAAACTGTGTTCCAAATCAGCCTTTAAGATTTCAATCATTTGTAAGAATAGCAGCTAACTTTCCTGTATATCAAGTAGACATTCCTTCCGTTCTTAATTACTATGTACATCCATCAGGAGTCAACACATACTTCTATTTGTTTAGACTCAGGCCACAACTTTTAGGTAGATAAATGTCATTACTTCTGGTAATTCTTCGTTTTCGACTCATATATTTTAAGACGAGAAGTACTTGGGAATTGATCATTTCGAGTTTTCAAGCGCAAAATTGATAAGGTTTCGGATAGTTTGGGTCATTTTGCAATCAACAAAATTGCGATGTCACAGAAGTCCGTTAGCCGGCCTCAACCAACATGGCCAGTGAACCAAGGCAACAGGAGACTAGCAATTAAGGATGTCATTGCCATAGCCAAAGTTACAGAGATTAATTTGCCTATTTCTCCCATTGCACAATGGTCGCTGCAGCCGCGATAACCAATACCCGATCGTTGCAACAAGAACGCTTTTCTCACTTGTCATGGCTGCAAATGCCGATGCCTTTCCATAACTGTCACAACTGTGAGAAAAACCAGGACAACACCTACGACAGACATGAACAGATCCGACACAAATCTTGAAAACTCAAAGCATGATTGAGTATACAAGTCAGAGCAATTTCCCACTTAAAAATGCCTCCGTAAGCGGTTTCCGGCAAACTTCAAGCTGAAAAACTTCCGCAAATGATTCAATCAGAGCATCGCAGGCAATGTTGAGTAAACCGCATTCGCTGGGAACAAATGCGTCGCCCAATCCGCAATTTACAGACGAAGAAGCTTCTCCGAGAATCCCCTTTATGCTTCCGACTCCGCGATTTCGTATCCCACATGGAATTATCCATTGAAAGGGAGTCAGATCTGCAGTGACATTCAGAGCTAACCCATGATATGCAATCCATTGGGATACTCGAATTCCAATGGCTGCCAATTTCTCATCTCCTGAAGGTTAATACAGTGAATGATGTCATATCAATAGCCCACCAGAAATTGTTGTGAACAAAACAAAGAGTGTCAGGCAAATAACAACCAAAATGTTTCTCAAAAAATCTTTTCCGGAACCTTTAGAATCACACAACTGCACATTGATCCATGACTAGCTGTGCCAATTTGTTTAAATTAAAAAATATAAATACTATAGAACAAGATGACGTGCAATTATCAGTGGACGAATAAATCATCTTTTCTTTTACGGTAACAGGGTATCCACCATGTTTTGAACCTTGGATCAGAGTCGCCAGACCAACCAGTTGGACAGTCTTGAGGTCCAGCCCAGTCCAGAGTTAGACCCCTAAAATCTCCATGGTCAGAACATGGATGGCTGATGGTTGAACCATTCAAACGAAGAGGTACAACTGGGTCAAGAATCACTTTGATTCAGTTGTGTTAGAGAAGAACTAAAAAGGAAATAGCAGCGATGCAGTGGCATTTTGAATCAAGGACTCATTTTTGAAGATGCTATTATGCAAATACCACCTGGCCATAACGAAAGGAAAATGGAAAGTGCTTTAGCAGAGGTCTGAGAATAGATGTGACACTCCTAAATGTATTGAAAGCCTGCCAAGAACCTCTCAACCATGTTCTATTGTGTTGCAGCTTGAAGAGAATTATTTGCAAGGGACAATATTCCGACAGAACCAGTGATTGACCTGTTCAACCACCAGCCTGGGAGTGAAAACAATATTTATTTAGGCCTTGTTTTGTCACCTCACACTTAAGCACAAAAAAGAGCCCCTCATTCTAACCAAGTATTTCAATCTCAGGATGCCTATGGTGAGGTCATCCAGATCAATCTACCGAAAGATCCCCATCCACTCTAGCTTGAGAGTATAATAACCGCATGGGTAGGTCATCACAGGATATCCTATTATATCTAGCTAGAATGTTTGGGTCAACAGGGAATAACAGGAACACACAGCAAATAATTTGGAAGAAGAGATGTGTTATGTACAGAATTCAGATTGACAAATGATCATAAAAATATAGTTCAAAAATATATATATATATCCATACAAGAACAATTTGTATAGCATACCAGCCCAGACACCAGTAAAACCCTCAAGACGGGAGGCTCTGATAGAAAAGGCTGAGAGAAGAGCACGAAGAACCACTTCCTCAAGCGACCTGAGATACCAATGGAGATCCATCTTGTGATTCCGTAGATTGATGATGGGATACATAACTAGCTAGAATGCAACATGAGTACACCAGGAGTTAGGCATATGTTGCGTATATGGAAAATTACGAATGGCAATAATCCGTATTTTACATCTAGGACCACCGAATGAGTTAAATTTCAAGAATAGGAAAACCAATAAAAGACGAAAAGGACAACTGCATCAGTTGATTCCCATGCAAAATTGCTTGATAGTCAACCGCACGTTATCTTCTGTACAGTTCCATTTACTACAATAAATCCTTCCTGCCTTAATACTACAACTGCAATGTGTTAACTATTGAAACCTAGTTCAACTTCATTCAGTTTCTCAGCTGCTAATCTAAAACACGCAGAAAGCAATAAGAAAAAGATGAAACTTCTGAAAAATGGAGCTTTGTTTCCAAAAACAATGCGAGGGGGATGTAACTTGTTAGAGTGTCCTATTACACTTGAAAACCAGAGAACCTCAATGACTTGACATTAAAACTCAATTGAAGAAAGCTAGTCCCTGTGGAAAACTGCCACGCCTTTCAAAGGTCTTCTCAATGATTATTCTATCACAAACGCATCTCTAGAAGCTTCTGATTATCCCTGGAAACAATATCAGGAAAAGCTAACATTCACACGAATATCCTTCCCAAATGGTATAGTGCCTCAACTTTCATTATTTTCTTTTGGTGAGAAATTTTGAGATAACAAGCATGATATGCCTTGCCCTCAAGAGTATTGTTTGCGAAACTAATGTCATTATTCAATTACTAAGCACTCAGAGACTGTCAAAATGCCAAAGAATGTTATGGTTTCTCTAGACAAACCCTGCCTTCTTGACCATTTTCAAAAGAGATGCAAAAATTCGCCTGCACTTGATTCTAACAAGAGTCTATGCTGTTTGTTCATGGTTCGATGTTAGACTATGTAGATAACTAACCAGATTCCAGGATATAACCATATAGACAGGCTGATGATGAGAATGGCTATTCCTACATTATGGATATCAACATTATCACTTTGAGAAATATGAAATTCCATCACTCCAACTGTAGTTCATTTTCTTTGTTGTTAAATTGGACCTCACTCAAATTTTTCTCAGCTTATCATTCACCTAAAACCTATTATCATTCACCTAAAACCTATTTACATTTTACATGGACGTGGGTGACGTTTACCGAAATAGATAAGTTGGCTAGAATCTTGCCTTCATGTAGAGTTTGTTAATTCGAAGCGCAACAGGAATGCTATTCAAGTTTGTGTATCAAAGAGTTAACTTTGGGGTGAAATGGACAAAGTCCCATAACATGCTCTCTAATTGCTGTTTGAGAAGGCAGGAGGCTTGTGATTTCTATACTCTAGGGCATCAAATTGTTGCATCTCCATTCAAGTTCTTTGTCCTATTAACAGAGAATCATCTCCTCGACTCTGTATGTTGTTCAGCTTCCACGAAACTCCAAAACTATACCTCCAAAAGTAACTTTGGCGGCATCCACAACATTCCACTCTCACTTTCAGATATGTCCGTCAACCATGATGTACAGAGTCCTCAAACCAATTGACCTTTGTGGCAATACCCACATAATCTTTGGCGTATAGATTCAGTATCTTTAATTCAAGATGATATTTTCTAAGATCCCAACTGTAGCAGCTACATGGTATTAAGTTAGCTACTAGTCTCAAACTGGCTGCAACATCTTCTTCTAAGATCATTCCATCACATTGTTCACAAAAAATCAGTAATTGCCAAGTTGAAACATCAATTGTACTACAAAACGGCTAAAAGCAAAGAAAAATACCTGGCCAGGACCATGATAAGTCACCTCCCCACCGCGTTCAGTCCGATGAACATCGAAAGGAGCATTCTTCAAGTCGAAATTGAGATAATCTTCCGAGCTACCGGTGCCCATAGTGTACACAGGTTGATGCTGGAGCACGATCAACGTGTCCGGGCAATCTACATCACTTTGGATCGACGCTTTCTTTTGCCTCACCAGTTCCTTCTGCCATGCCCATGCCTTCCCATACGGGACCAGCTCGTTGTGCAAATCAAAGCATTCGCACCTGACACACACAAAAATCGCCAATTGGAGTCAACGCCCGGAAGGTGTTTGAGGAAATGTCCGAGAGAGAAAAACCCACGTTCGAATATCTGGGTAGTCGGCGATTGAGTTGAGCGATACAGAAACCGCAGATTTCGGTACGTGGCTCGACACTGTCGAAAGTGGTCGAGAGTGAGATTGGGTTTCGCGTCGGGGAAGTCGTCGGCTTGGGCATGAAGCGATTGAGGTCGAAGTTGAAATGGCCGCCGGCACCATCTCTCTCTCTCTCTCTCTCTCTCTCTCTCTCTCTCTCTCTGCGCGAGTGGCCCGTGTTGGCACTCTGGTTGGAGCGGGAAGGCCGGCGTCGCCGCCGCCGTCGTCGCCGTTGCCGTTGCCGCCGCCGCCGTCGTCAGTATCGAAGTTGTTTCGGTCGCCCCTGATGCGCCGCTATTTCTTGCTTCCCATCACGTGTTTGAGTATTTGCCTGAGTAGAAATTCAAGGAAAATGTCGCAAATGGTCTGGGGGCTTTGATATATTGTGTAATATGGCCTTTAAATTTTTAATTTATTATATTTGGTTTTTGAATTATTAGTAAATGTTTAATTTATTCTTTAATCTATATGAAAATATCTAATCTTATCCTTCCGTTTATTCAAGCTAATGAAATTAGTTGATATGACTTTTAATTCGTTAAGTTTGAATGGTGGACAAAAGAAAAACAAGAAAGTTACATGTGAATTATCTAAATAAGATATTCCCTCAAATCACAGATATAATAATTCACATCATCAAATAACAATGAACATGTTAACGTGATAATTTGATAAAAAGATAAACATGTTGACTCATTATTTTTAAAATCCAACTCGGCATATAAACATCCGCGTCATCAAATAACATATGATTTGTCATTTGAGCAAACAAAATGATTATATTGAATATTTATTAGTATTTCATAGATCACATTAAATAAATTAAAATTTTAAGGGTAAAATTACATGGTGGGTCAAAATTCATAAATTGTTTGTCAATTTCTCTATAAATTAGTTATTACTTATTGGGCCATCTTTTTCTCAAATTTTTTGGGAAGTTGCTAGACTATGACATGAAATGGAAATTTCATATTCCCAATCAAAAAAGCCAAGGAATTGCCAAGTCCAAATCCCAAATCTTATTGAGCCCAAAGGGGAAAAACCTGCTGGGTTTGGGCTCAATCTAGGTGAAGGCAAACCAGCTGAGTCCAATACTGAATCCCACGGTCGGTGCAGTGGATAGAAAGGGTAGGCCAGGGTCGGCACAGAACAAGTTGCCTTTCGTTCCTCATCAAGTACAGCAGGACTAAAGTTCAGATTCCATTTCTAGGCCATTTCCTCCCCCTTGGCATTGGCTGATTGGCTGTCAACGCGGGCATCATTCAGATGCAACATGGCTAACTCTCATTGGGCTCAAGAAAAAATGAATCAGCAGCAAAATCACTGTCCTCGGTGTTTTCACAATCGCTGTGCACAATGATGGAAGGTTCCCAACTCCCAAAAGACCCCGGAGATGACAAGGAAAAGCATGCAGAACATGGGAAATCATCCTCTGTTTTTCACTTGTAATCATCAAGATTCAAGAGGGGCATGGACTAATGAGTAGTTGCAAGAGTAGTCAGATGTGTTCCTTCAAGTTCTTAGGCTGTTCACAGGCAGGAGGCAGGCCAAATTATGGGAAATCGATTGAGTCATTAGCAAGGAAAGTTACAGTTTGAAAGGAAACTTTCTAAAAGGTAGCAAAATTGGAGGAGGCCATCTAGAAGAAATAAATAGTGCTTATACATCAAACGTCTTGTCTCTGCACCTCTTTTCTTTTGCCCAAACAAACAGCTTTAGAATAGAAAATATAGGTTCACCAATAAAATGAGTAGTTACTTGAACTAAAAATAAAAAAATCAATGTCCCATTTGCATGTATAATTAAATTTTCCATTACAAATACGAAATAATGGCCCAAGAAAACTTTTGGAAAAAAAGAAAAAATTCTTTGGATCATGAACTCCGATAAGAAGTATGATATAACATTCTTTTCCACGCACAACTCAGATTGTCATTTTGGTTGTCTTTATCCTATCTCGCGTGCCCTTTACTGTTCTTCGACCGTACAGAGAAGAAAAGAGAAGGGACCGGATTATGTCACTCCGCAATGAAATTTAGCGGTCTTCTCTCTTTGCTTTTTTTTCCCCTTTTCATTTTGGCTAGGGAGATTTGCCAGAGGTAGATTCTGCACTGTTTCTCAAGGGCATCTTTCATATCGAAAGAGGCTATTTGGCCCACAGACGACTTACCCTTGGAAAAAGCAACACAAGCCAAGCCCCTCCATCTTTTCAGAGAACAAGAAAAACGGATTATCTCTGCAGGACAAGGTGAAAAAAAAAATGTTGTCGAGAGTGCTTTTGGAGCCCCATGAAAAACCAGATCAAAGGTAAGATTTCTGTGGTGTTTTGTTTTTTCACCAGACAAATTATCTCCCTCATTTCCTGTGACCAATGGAAAGCATCATGACCATAATGACCACAATGATGACTACCAGAATACATACTTGTCCCAAGACAAGTTTATCAAAGCAACCAAAACTTTCTCCAAACAATCAAGGTCAAAAACACTAATGAGTGAGCATAAAAAGTACTACCATTTGGAGGAGAGTTGAGTTATATTCATGATCATAAAGTCTTGAATTTTCCCTCTCAAAGCCACCCATCATCTCCCAACACCTTTTGCCCCAACTTCCTAAAAGTGGTTTGTCCTTCAATTATTTAGAATCAATTATTAAGCATCCAAACAACACCTGTAAACCCCCATATTACTATAATGGGATATATATTCCTCTGACGTAAGCATCAACTGCAGTAACAGCAAAACAGAACAATTTTAAAAGAAACGGGCTGGGACAGATTCTCTTTGGAGAGGAGGAACGGCAGAAAGTGGAGGCTGTTTTGTTTGTTTACATTAAACAAAAGGAGGTGAGAAAATGAGAGTGAGTGGATAGTCTAACTGTTAACATTTGGGTGCATTTCTGAGAAGGAGATCACTGCTTTTCGAGGAGCGAAAGACCCCATTAAACTTGATGGGAAGGCTGGGAGAGAGATTAGAGAGAGGACAAGACTGTAAAGTCCAAACTATTAACTTGCAACTTTTTTCCCACTTAAGAAATTGGATTGGCCATCGAAGTAACGACACATTTTCTTTTCTGCCCCGGGGGCGATTATGGGGAGTACTGTGGAAATCTCCCTAAAGAGAAGGCCCATAAGAGATTGCAAAGTGAGAGTGAATGTGATTGTTCCTTTTGGTCAGGCGAGACCAGCTCGATCGGCTCAAATTTGGCTAAAAGACGAAGTTAAAGTCGACACCATTAAATTTTTTTTAATATTGTGGCAGAACTTAGCCGAGAAAAGCCGTAGAGAAAAAAGCTGGCTCCAGGATCGGATTAGTGGGATATTAGGAGGCTTAATGGAGTGGGAAAAAGGCACAGGATGAGCATGAGTTAGTGGATCTCACTGGTGCAACGCCAAAAGCTAGAAGGCTCCAATAATCAAAAGCATTACACAAAGAGAAAGGAAAAAAGTGAGTCGGGGAGGGTGGGTATCACCCCTCTTCCAATTTGACATCAATATCCTCATTCTAACAGCAAACTTCAGAGACTCTCATGGCGAGCGAAATTGTGCAAATCTTTTCTATGCCGACACGGTTTGCTCGGTTTCAACAGCTTCATGTCTTGATCACTCGTTTGAATATCTGCAGTCTGTGCAGACTGCAGAGCCATGGCTGTACCTAGGAAGCAGGAAAGAGACAGCAACTTTGAGACCTTAAGATAACAGAGATTTAATGGCGGAAGCAAGAGAATGAATCGAGGGTAAGACGGTATAATCACATAGCAAGAGGAGACGCACAAATCATTTCAAACTTTCCAACCATGGCAAGGCAACTTTCAATGGTGAAACTTTAAAGTTAAAAAAGAAAAAAAGAAAAAAGAGGGGGCTTTTGTTCTGGATAATGAACCAAAACACGATGCAATTTAATTTTATCCAAGTCCGACTTAGCACGACCACTACTCAAAAAACGATATTTTTTTGCCTATTTAAGGGCTCAATCTCTGATACTAACACCTCCACTTGGCTCTTGTGAGAACCCATTGGTGGGCATCATCTCCATAAACCACCTATCAATTTTTCTGAAATCTGATATGGAAGGCTTTTGGCATGCATCTCTCCATGGATCTTGAAAAGAAGCAATTTGGCTATATGGGGACGGAGAGGGATTCCCCCCGCTCCTCATGAAACATCTAATCAGTTTGCCGGGACACTAACCAAAAGCATCACCACCGTCGGGCCGCATCGGAGGAGGAGATCGAAATTAGCAGAGATGGGAGGTTTTTGGGTATTGCCCTGGCAAACCGGCAAGTCACACAACGGCTTTCAAGGCTTTTAATTATCAGGTCTTTCTTTAATCTTCGTGTCGTTTACATGTTGCATGTTTAAATGTACTTCGAAATGGAAATCTTACTGTATGTCTTCTCTTGAGAACTTGGACACCTGGATATGATAGTTCCTGCTCTTGCACCTCTCTCTCTCTCTCTCTCTCTCTCTCCGTCCCTCCCTACCCCCACCACGGACACAGGCGTGAGTTGCAGGGTGGCTACATTTAGAGCAGCCTTCTCCAATTCTGCTCTCATTGCCGCGCATACTTATGATAAAAATTCTACTTCTAAAACCCCAACCAAAACCTTGCCCTCACCTATAACATCCTAGAAAGATTCAGCAGTTAACTTATGTAAATCGAAATAAAGAGGCCTTCTCTGGTATCTCCTTCAAGATTTAAGGACTGATAAAACCAGGAAAGCATCAAACGTCAATTGAAATACACAAGTACTCATCATTTGAACGATTGACTCGCCGTTCATATGTCTATCGAGCAAGTAAATTTTGATTTCTTAATCTGTCTAGACTTCGTTTGAGGATGAAGGAAATCATTTTGTGGGCATACGATATTTAAGCTTGCGTGAAATTTGCAATAGACTTCGTTTGAAGGATGAAGGAAATCATTTTGTGGGCATACGATATTTAAGCTTGCGAAAGATTCGCAATTGATTTGATCTGCATATACCAATTGAAAGGCATTATGGCTTGAAAAATTATGGCTTGAAGATTTTCAAGGTTTAACCATCAATAAATAAGATTGTTTTTCCTTGATAAACTCAAAGATCGAACACCAATCTTAGCTATGATTTATTTGCTCAGCCTCTTTAGAAATCCGATGGAGGAAAAATCACTACTCACAGATGTTCTTGATAAACAGCCAAGCTCCAGGCATAAAGTATGAACATATGATGGAATACCTGCACTATGAAGCCACAAAATCATTGAAGAAACTCGATGTGCTTTGTATTTCTTGCGGGCATTTTGGAACGTTTTACGTGTACATTTCAACTGAGTGAAAAACCCCCAAAAAAAATTTTAATTAAGGATAACCTACGATCTGGGTAGAGTTGAATTTCCCTGAACATACACTGGAACTCCTATCAAAATCAATCTAATGCTAAGATCCTAATTAGAAAAAAAGATGTTACAGAGCAACAAATTATCAAGAAAAAAGATGCTGTCCATGCCACTCTGTTTCACTATGTTGGAGATCCCCACCCCATTTTCAACAGAGAAGCGTATAGCAACTCGTTCCAGGTATCAGGAACACCAGGTAAGCACCAGTGGCTGCAATCTTGGGATTGCTCGGCGGCCATTTGTTCTTGCGCGGTCCTGTAAGCCGTTCTGTATACAGAAGGGTGCCCGTCTTTTCTGTAGTCAGTAAGTCTACTAATGTTTAAATATGTTACCGGAGTTCTCATTTCTTGAAGCACATTCTCTAGCACCCTCATTTTCGAAGGGTAATTTTCCAAGTATGACTCGTTGAAAATAGGCTCCGTTTCTTTATGACACTGTCCTCCCGAGTTCCACTGCCCGCCCCTGCGAGCACAGGAAATTGAATGGAATGTCAGGCAGGCCAAAAATCTAAGAATCCTCAAGTTAAATCCACATAAATGACTGCGAGTGACATTTTCATGTACATAAATTGTATATCTGGGAATAACAACTGGTGCTTCATCTGTTCGCCTACACCTTACCATCTTACTTGGGAGATATAGGTAGCTGACAGAGATTATCTTCTCTCATGGATTATAAAAAAAAAAAAAAAAAATTGAACAAATTAGAACTCTCAAAGGATCAAGACTTCTCAGCTTTGCATTGTTTTGCACGACACAACTCTGAGGGAGGGCAGTGAATTACTTCACTAGTGGAAAAGATGTTGAGATCATTTTAACGGACAAAAGCAAAATTTTCTTTTGAAGTCCTACATGTCAGTCCTCAGAGTTTTGACAGGCATGGAAACCACCTTATATAGCCTTCAATCCTTGTTCTTACTATCTTATATTTTTCATTTCGGCAACTTTCCACTCTGAAATTTTCGGTGCGAGGATGCACAGGTAGGGGCCAAGTTCATGCCAAGGTAGCTCAACCAACTTGAGCTCCTTTTGTCTTAAAAAAAATAATATATATATAGATGTTTGTCAGAGGCATGTTGCATGATATTTAGAGGTAATGATGAGGAAACAGTCGGCTACCTGAAATGAGTGACTGAATATCCTCTGAAGAAAACCTGCGTTCGGGTCTGGTGGATGTTTTTGTCTATCCATTTGGCCCAAGTTCTGAGAGCTCTCTTATATGCCTCCAGGACCTTGAGTCTTGGGTGCACATACTTGCCTTCCTGATAATAGTGTTCCCTGTCCGAAGTTCAGATTCACAAGAACAAAATAAAAAGGAAGCTTAGTTTGTTGATCCAAAATAAAGTTTTCTTGTTATATGTTTGAAGCTCTCAATTTCCTTTAAAGAGCAATTTACAAAAGCCCCGTCACAGATAACCAGGAATTCCATGTTGAGATGAACTTGCCATATCAAGCACCAGTTTACTTTTTAACCTTTCGTGTTACATACCAATAACCTCATAAAGATGATGAAAGTAAAGAGAAGTGACAGCACTCACCCTCTAGTTGTCTTCTCATGGGTCCACCAGTGACCTGTGTTGAAGACTATTATATCGGCATCACGATACATTCGTGTTGTGCGGTCCATCAAATCTATCCTCAAGGTCCCAAACGACCCATTCCCATTGCTAAAAGATGATTCTCTAACAAGAAATGGAGCACCAACAAAGTCGACTGAACAATTGTACCCCTGAAACCATCGAAATTGAAGAATGAGATACGAATCATGCAATTAATAATATTTAAGATTCGCCACCACAAATGGAGAATCTTCCTGGATGACGTGCCTCAAACCTGAAGGCATAAACTCCCTTCTTTTTAAATTCGCTTCTTCCAGAAATCTCGTAGACTCTTTTCTTATCTTTGACGCTATGGCGGAGGATGCAGACGAGAGACTCCCACATGTTCCTGTTCAGCGAATCCCCAACAAAGACCAGCCTCCTTCCTCTTAATCTCTCCAGAAAATCAGTTGCGTTCAATCTGAGAAAATGTTTCCAATCATCAATTAAGAATTCGTCAAGAACATGTCCAAATAAACTAACATATACAAGATTCTATGCAAAGGACTACACATGTCAATCGCTTGAACCGATCACAAGTTGACCTTCCTAGGCTATCTCCGAATATCGTCCCACAACCAAAGATTACTTAAAGCAGTCCATTCATTTATAATCTACTTAAAGAACCATATCTCCCGTATATATCAAAAGCATGTGACCAAGATAATCCAGAATATATCCAAAGCATGTGATTAACTTCAACCTGGGTTACACGACAAGCGCAAATCTCCATTGTGTTCTCGCGCAAAACAAAAAAGTTCTCGCATCCTACCTAAAGACTAAAAGCAAAGTAAGTGCTTATCAGATTGCATTCTATAATCCTAATACACATCCCACCAAAAGAGCCAAGCCAGCACCACGTACCTCGGTATGTCGCATCCATTAGGCTGCCACTTCCACTTTACAAATCCATCATCTGGCCTACCATTGAGGTGGCAATTGAAGTCCCTATCAACATAAGGGCAAGAATTCGCCGGATAATACGGCTTCGAATCATCCCTTACCCATCTACCATCAAATATATCACAATCCTCACCACGATGTCCCAATACTCCAGAATCACGCCGCCCTATCCTAGGTCAGACTCCTCTGCGGCGAGGGGAGACCTTGAATTACCACTCCCTCCCCTGGCCACAGAGAAATTCCCACCCTCATCATGATTTTCAAAAACCTCCACAGCTTCCCCGCCTAGATCCGCGTCGTGCCTCGCTTTAGGATCATCCACTAATCTATGAAACGTCAAGCTTCTATTTTTCGAATCCCCCGCGGGGTTTCCCCACACCCTCTCTGTTTCACCTTCTCTCGTCACATTCGCCCCATCACGGGTCGCGTTCAAAACCCGTCCTTCGCAATCTCCGTCCAAGATATCCAAAACCTTTCCGACACCCGACGTGGCATTCCCGCAGCAACGACGGGCGCCGGCGGTGGTCAAGTTCGCGGCCGGAGCAGAGGACGAAACGAGGGTGGCGTTGGCGGGGGTCGAAGGAGAGAAGGGCCAGAGCGAAACAGGGGAACCGGATAGCTCCAGACACAGGGGAGTCACGCTCACAGTAACGGTCACCACGAGAGCGAGGAAGAAGAGCGAGGCCCCGACGCTGAGGCCGAACTTGGAGGACGCCGCCACCCTCCTCTTGGCGCGCAGGAGCTGCTCCGAGAATGCATGCTTCACGGGCTCCATTCGCCTCGACCCGGCAGCATTCACCGCCGCCCTCCAGAAGCAACGGGGCACGGAGCGAAACCAGACATGAAGGTCATTGAATACGACACGGCGACGACGAAACAGAGAGAGAGAACGTTCGTGCGTTTGTGTCCTAGCGTCGGGTCGCGTTCGAAAAGTGTCGAAGAGAAGGGCGGAGAAGCAGAGCGACCGGAGAGACGGAGAGAAGACCCGTGTCGACGGAATTACGAGGATGCTCGTGACAGAGGAGGCGGGTGAATGGTCGGAATTGCCCCTCGGCTGTCGCCCTATTCTCGCGTGGGACTGGAAAATCCGCCGTGGTTTCATTGTCTTTTTGCCGGGGGGCTTCCGTTTTCGTAGGTGGTTTGCTTATCAAAGATTCGAGCGGAGAGAAATCTTAATTCTGGCTCTGGCCAAAAATAAATGGATCTTTTAACTGAAGTTGAACTTACTTTTGGACTGGTAAAACTTATCTATAAAGAAAAGAATTTTTTTTTTTTTGGGTGATATTGTTGATTACCTTAAAATCTATTGGAGATTCAAGGAATAAAGATTACAGGGACGTTTCATTATTTACCTTAAAGAAATATGTAAAAATAAATTGGCATAGTTGCGGCCTACGTTATAAATGATGATCTTTCTTTTATGAGTTTTGCTCAAGTAATTTTCATTAATTACAGCTAGCATAAGATGCGATCATTTAACTAACTGTTCCTGCAAAAAAAAAGGGCAGTGACATTTAATGTAGAGAAAAGGAGAATAATGCATTTATTTGCATGAATGTGATATGATGCTATCAAATTATTGTTATATTCTCAATACTTAAAATATTATACTTATGTGATCGAAGATTGATAAAACATAGGTTATATATGAAAATATATTTCATTAAGTATAATACAATGTGTTGCATAAAAGTATAAATCATATTATTTCAAGCATCGTTTTAAAAGTATAGGAAATGGCCAAGATCATAAGAATTTTACAAAAAATCACAAACACTTAAGTTTTTATACATTAAAGTATTTGAGTGTTTCTACTAGCAAAGCGCATCTTAATCTCACTAGACCAAGTACACCACATCTTAAAACTTGCATGTGCTCTTAAAAGAGCACTTAATAACTATCCCTTTAACGCCTTGAAATTCATCAAGCTAAGCAGGCATTTATTTTTTAAGAACTACCATTTATGGAATGAATTTTACATATCTAAGTAAAGTCAATTTAAACTTAGAAAAAAAAATGCTAAATCAGGAATCTCAAGGTCTCAGACTGTGATGACTTTGAGTTAATTAATGATAACCCCAGTTGAATTCAAGCCTTTTCAGAAGAGGCGCATTTAACTTTTTTGCTTTCTAAGGTAAACAAATAAATAACTTCAAACCGCACCCTAGGGGCGGATATGTCATTTGGCCCCCACGGGTCGGGCCGTGTCGGAGGGGTAAAAAGGTCATACCGCGCGCTTCCTTTTGCCCAACCGTTGAGAGCGAAGGCGGAAAAAACTGCTGCAGATCTCTTTCCCGCCGGGCCTTACGAGGCGACACGTGGCCGACGGCCACCGCGACGAAGCTCGCGCGAGCGCGCACGCGGCACGAGGGCCGAGCGGTCGACGGGACCCCTCCCGCTCCGCTCCGCTTTTGGTCCCAACAGCGCGAAGTGCGCCGCCGCAACGGGCTGCCGACCGGCGGCGGACGCGTGGCGGGGCGGCGTGGAGTGTGGGGGCCGCGTCTCTGGTGGGGGTGTGACAGGGCTGCAGGCGCACGCTGCTGGCAAGCCCCCTCAATCGAAGCGGCGATCGTTTCCATAGTGTGTAGGAGACGCAACGAAAGCTATAAAAAGATTCCGTAGTTTCATGGCAAAATTATCCCAAAAAAAAAAATAATAATAATCAATTTAGTTCGAAATTTTTTAATTATGTAATTTAGTCACAAATTTATTAAATAGTAATCAATTCAGTCATAAATTTTTCGATTGTATTAATTTAATTCTAAACATTTTAATGATTTATCGATTTAATTTTGAACATTTTACTAATTAAGGGTCATCGGCCTCCGAGCGAGGCAGGCGAGGGCTTTGCATTGTCCGATGTGCATCGATTTTCTCGTGTTATATGTTGTTGATACTTTAACGGTGTGTTTGGGAAGCTAGAGAAAAGGGGCAGGGAAAAGAGAACTTGAGGAGATTATTTTGGAGTTCCCTTTATCTCGCACTCTCAAGATTTTCGAAATCTCTTGTTTTTCGTCCCCTCCCATTTCTCTAGCTACCCAAAAAGAGCCCAAATGAAGTTGGCTCAAGTAACATGAGCTTGTATTCCAGTGGGGCATTAAAGCAATGTTTGTAGCATTGGACCGATGGCGATTGAGGCATTTCATTCACTCGAGCGAAAGCCACTTGATCCAAGTGAACATATCTAACTACTTATTCTAAATAATCATACTCAATCCATTTGACGCTCAAAATTTTTGAGATATAACCCTCACCAAAAACATGATCCGGCCAATTTGATGCCATTTCTCAGTTTTCAAAAGTACAAAGTACAACTATTTATTTGCTTTTGAGCAACATATCAATAATTGCGAGTCCTTCCTTACTCAAACAAGCAATGTTTAATGAATTGGAAAACTCTCCACGACAAGCTCCTGGCACCTAGCCTCTCTTCACCTCTCATTTGGCATCCTGAGTCCATCGGAATTGTCCTCTTCTCCTCGTACGCTCTCTCCACTTTGTCTCCTTCTTGGTGTTGCTGTTGCTGTCGCGCCACACTGACCCATTTCGTGAGGTTAAAGGGATCTCGACAGCGAACCTTCTCGATATAACATAATGTTTTCGACACGCAGAATTTTCGTTCTTCACAGTCGAACGTATTATCGTGTCTAAAATTTTCGATCTTCGATTTAGTGAGAAAAGTGAAAAATCGTGAGAAGCGCGACGGCTATGGGCTAAGCAAATTCCATTTAAGGCTTTCGTGTATGGCCCAAAGTTGTGCTTTCAAGGTCGGGCGAGATCCCAAGAATGACCGAGAAAAGCCCAATTTTCGGCCTTCTTGTAAGGCAGCCCACCGATCTTAATATCCACCAGATTGAAAAAATCCCATCATAATATTTGATGCAACTAAGCATAGGATTAAATATATTTGAAGATCTCACTTCCATGATATCAAGATCTCACCTATAGGAAAAAGTACCAAAAAAGTTCGAGACTTATTGTCTTGATATTAATTGTTTTGTCTTAAAAACTTTTTTTTATTTTTCTTTTCAATTAGATTAATTTAGTCATAAATATTTTCACATCGGTATGAGTTTAGTCCATCTGGCCAATTTATATCAAAAATTGTTGCCGTGGACGTAGCCTAGCCATCCCTACATAACACGAGCCCTCGACATTAAATAAGATAAGTAGATATCTTTAAATAATTTTTAATATTTTTTTCAAACTTTTAATTTTTTTTCCTTTTTTATTTTCTTATTTTTCCTCTTTTTCCTATTCTTTTTCCTTTGGACTATAGCCGATACCAGCCACGGACAAAGGTTGGCAAGGGCATCGTGGCCCTCGCAGTCTCAGTGGGGGTGGCAAGGGTTGAGCCCTCGCTAGAGGCCGTGAAGGCAACCCTCGCAAGATTTGACAAGGTCCTCCCTTGCCCAAGTAGTGAGGGTCGAGCCCTTGCTGGATCCAAAAAGGGCCCCCCTCACCCAAGCCGCAGCCTTGCCTGTGGTCAATCGCCGGCAATGGCCAGTACTAGCCACAGTCCAAAGGAAAAAGGATAGGCAAAAAAAATGAAAAATATGAAAAGAGGAAAAAATTAAAAAATAATTAAAAATATAAAAGTAATTTAAAATGTCCACGTTAATGCTACTCTATAACAACTAGCATCTATATCAGTAATTTTCGGCTTAAATTAACAGGATGGACTAAATTGATACTAATGTAAAAAGGTTTAAGATTAAATATAGTCCAATTGAAATATTTATGACTAAACTAATACAAATGCAACAGGTTTACAACTTTTTTGATATACCCCTCACCAGCTTGTCAAATTCACTCTCTTCAGCTCTCTCCGATTTGTCTCCTTCGCAACCATGCCAAATCCATCGCTATCCCCACCTCCAGGCCATCGGTCAACTTCACAGCCAAGGAGGTGATTCAGATATGGACGCTAGTGAAAAGGAGTCTCGAGTCGCCATGGAGCAATGGGGGAGGCAACGGGCGGGCGCAACCGATGTGGTAGACAAAGCAGTGGCGAACGATGCAGAGGTGAAGGGTGGCGATGGGGTGGTGGACATTGCGTGCGAAGGTGGGACGTCACTTGACGTCGAAGCCGATATGGGTTAGTGTGGGGTGCCAAAAATCTCGAAATTCTTGATTGTTGATTAGTAATTTACCTGCGCGTTGAATACCCTAGACTTGGTCTTGATGGATGGGTTTGAAGATTGGTATGAGATCATTTTGGCAAGTTAGGGTCTAGAGATAATACAATTATGATGTGGTTATTCCTTGTTGGAGACCAAAAGTCACCATTGTTGCACCCATGGCAATGAACCATGGATAACCAATGGCAGCGATGATTGTGGTATCTATTTTCATCACTACAGCCAATGGAGACGACATTATTTTTGTCACTTTTTAAAGCGGACAGACACGCCTCAATTGTGGACATAGACTTCAAAGGATGTGGCGCACTTACGAGAGTATTCGAGTTCTTCAATGGTGACAGCTATATGGCTTATAACATTTCCTTTAACCCTCAGTCGTTGGAACAAGATCAAATGGTCATCGCCGGCGATTGTAGGCAAAGACAAGTGATTGCCGTGGAGTTGGTCCCTGTGCAGTCACGGAGGAAGGGTCTATCTCACCCTCTAGCCTGGATTTTTTATCCGGCATTTGATTTATATATATCCAGATTTATTCGGACTACCAAACAGCTAGTTCTACACAAATCACAATATACTACCTAACTCCCTAACATCCAAGCATTTAGGACCATGTGATTATCTCATTTGCAATACCTATGAATTTCACATGATTGGGGATGACATGGTCGAGTTTAATAAGGTACCCAATCTGTTCGGAGCCTTAATAGGGCTTAAATGGATTGTAAAATAAGTTTGAGTTTCATACTATATAGGGCTTTGGACACATCTTGTTGGTAATCTTTTTGGTAATCTGAAATCCAAATCTGATAATCATTTTACTTTTACTCTTTCGAAGATTACCATGTGACTCGTATGATTCCATACTCTGGGATACAAATCACTTTTACTCATTTACATTTTTGTGCAACATCTTATTCACTTCACTTTATATGATTGATAGAATTTAGACAAGAGTTTAAAATTGTTTTTTAGAATCTTGATTTTCATGATTGCAGATATATGTAAGCAATGTGGTTTATCATCTATTTGGCGTTAGATAATTTTATCCCAAAACATTATTTATAAGAAAATAATATAAAGGGTAGTTTCAAAAAACTTGTAGGGAATTCGTCGGGTACCTTAATAATTAAATGGAACCGGCTCGGATTGGGATTCCATCAACATCACCGGATAGAGTTTGGATGGATTCAATAAGAATGCTACTTTTAATCAAATCAAAAGGTGCATTTATTTCATTGAAAGGATTTTTTTCAAATTAATTTTCTGGACTTTCACACATTTGAATCATTGAAAATATTTATGATCAAAGAAAATCTGCATATTTAAAGTTAGGTAAATAAATTCTCCAATTAGAAAAGGAGAAAATATTTTCTTAAGAAAAGATTAGTCATAAAGCATTTTCCTTGGTTAGGAAATCTTTTCCTGAAGCAACCACACCCACAATTATGTTGTCGATGTAAATGTCATTGTGTCCAAACAAACAAAAAAATGTAAATGTCATTGTGCTCAATCTCATCTACTCCCACAGAGGAAAAAATCACAGCTTCATCCTTCTCTTTTGGTCCTGTAGAAATCATCCACGGCAGAATTATAACACATCAGTACTTCTCGGTGATCATCTGAAGTAAAACTCTGCTCTGCCAGCAGGCATTCAACAAGAGAAGCATTCGGACTCCTCTTATGAGTTCAAAGCCATCCATGTGCAGATGAATTCCATGAGAGAAGCACGGTCGAAACTTACACGAATCACCCAAGTCTAAGTTTAGATTGCCAGCGTCATTTCTCAGGGAAAATCATACAAATTCGCACTTCCTGCCAACCAGGGCTAGGAAGGACTGACCGCATGAACAGCAGAGACTAAGAACATACCCTCAATCGATCTTTGGAATCTTCGTTTCCTTGTTTTTAATAAAAATGTTAGACCGACAGGAAGGTGTAAACAATCCCGATGTGAACCTGAATTGACTCAAATGCTTAAACAGTAGGTAAATTACCAATATAGGTATGGCACCAGGCCGTGCCGAGAAACAGTAGAAACAGTAGACTAGCGAATCAGAACTAATTGGTTAGATCACTAGGAGAATAATATAATTACAGTGCACTTTCGTTTACGTATTGTCAAAATTTTCTCGAAAAGCTCAACCAGCTGAAATTGATTTCTGGCGAAGAACAATCTAGCTTGTTCATGACTTTCCTTTGACCTTTTTTACAGACTAGATACATTCACTGAACAGCGGCGACAATGGCCTTCATTCGTTCCAACCTCTGCGACCAGATGATGTGTACGGAAACGTGTGTGGAAGAGGGGACTTATCCTGTCACCTAGGACCAGAAAGCTCCATTGCTTCTACCACAAGTGAAGACTCTTCGATGAAATCCGAGTATCTTGGAGTTGGGTTTTCGCATGATCTGAACCTCGGCGTCTCTACCTTCTGAGAAGCCTCCCATTTCTCAGCTAAACCATCACCCTCCAACATCCTGAGTACTTCGGACATCTTGGGGCGCTCCAATGGATTGAACTTGGTACATAGAAGAGAGACCTTGACCATCTCTT